>NC_053124.1:18489407-19089407 GCF_010015445.1 Perca fluviatilis | reverse complement strand
CATCCATTGTGATGAATGAGCCAATTGGGCAGTTTTTGAGGAAACCATTTGATGCAGAAATGTACACATTCAGAATTAAGACACTCAAATAAAATGGCGGCCAGTTTATATAGTACATTATATAGTAAATAGAAAGTCATTTCCGACAGCCTTAGTAACTGTTGAAGGTTTCTTCTCCATCTTTCATACTGTACTCTTTCATTCTATCCCTACGGAATGAATTTCTAGCTGCAAGGATAACATCCACACACATCCCTTTAGAGGCTAGATTGCCTTCTCTCCATCAGAGGTTTTTCCTCTGTAAATGGTGTTATAAAACCAGCACTGCTGCTAATTCAGTGAGAGAGAATATGCGTCAGGGAAATTGAAGTGAAGCAGCGTATGGTTTGGAAAGGAGAGGTTTGTAAGTGCCAAATTACGGAATAAATGGAAAGAGAGAGAGAGAGAGAGGGAAAAAAGAGGGGGGGGGGGGGGGGGGGGGGGGGGGGGGGGGGGGGGGGGGGGGGGGGGGGGGGGGGGGGGGGGGGGGGGGGGGGCTTTTGTGTTTTTGGTGTTTATAGAGAAAAAAAGAGAGAAAGAGAAAAAAAAAAAAAAAAAAAAAAAAAAAAAGAAAGAGAAAAAAAAAAAAAAAAGAAAAAGAAAAAAAAGAGAGAGAGGGGGAGGGGGGGGGGGGGGGGGGGAAAAACTTTTGTGTTGGTGTTTATGTAAAAGCACAGCAGATAAGCAGCTGGGTACTTGATGTTCGAGGCAGTAAAAAGCCATCTAGTAAAAATAGATGGAGCGCTCTATTCATTCAGCACTGTGTTTGAGAGAGGGAATACAGGGATAAAACCATGTCGTCACTATTCGTGCAAATATGTGAGCTGTTTACTCTGCGTGAACGGTCAGCCACAGATATTTGTTGTATTTAAATACTTTTCTAATTAAAATTCACACAGCTTGTGCTGTGGCCTTCACTTTCACCTAGTTGCCACAGCTGTTCTGCTTTTGAATTCATGTGCATTCTTGGTTTAATTTGAATGAACATTTGTTTTTTTTAGTATACATACATACTCGTTTTCTGTTTCCATTAGTTTAATAATATACATATATAGTTAGTATTTTATCAACTGGGATGATTTTTTTACTAAAAGGGGCATTTTACACATTTAGAAAACAGAGTAAAAGCTTTTTTATTATTTTTTTAACAAAGCTTATTTTTCCCAAAACCTGTATGGAACATTTGCTACAATATCAAGTTCATTAGATTCTAGGGCTGCAACTAACGATTATTTTCGATTCATCTGTTGATTTTTTTCTCGATTAATCGATTACGGTAGTTGTTTGGTCTCTAAAATGTCAGAAAATTGTGAAAAATGTGGATCAGTGTTTTCCAAAAGCCCGAGATGACGTCCTCAAATGTCTTGTTTTGTCCACAACTCAAAGATATTCAGTTTACTGTCACAGAGGAGAGAAGAAACTAGAAAATATTCACATTTAAGAAGCTAGAATCAAAGAATTTTTGGCTTAAACAATTACTCAAACCGACTAATCGATTATCAAAGTAGTTGTGATGACTATTTACCAACTAGCCAGGCTGCTTCGCAAAACTTGTTCACTCATTTTTATGACATATTTTATTGAAACCGAGATATGTGTTTAAAACACAAAATGATTTAGTAAAAAAAAAAAAAAAGAAAAAGAAAAAGCTACTATACATACTATAGTTTTTTAAGATTTATGTCTTCGGTAGGAATATATGAATTGACTGAGAGCACAGTATTGACTGACTAATATTGCGTTTGGGGTTTTCATGGAATTTTTTGTACATGGTAAAAATATGCCAGCCAAAATTAGAATATAATACACAACACTAACTAAAAAATGTAAGCGTGTTACCTGCTAACCCAGTGTTTTCATTTTAAATGTATACAGTATTTTCTCTCAAAATTTGGTTGAGGAGAAAAACTATTTATTTTGCATCCTGCCTCCATCATATCTGCAGTGGACAAAACAGATGGGCACATATCCAATATTTGGACATATGATATACAATATCATATCAGACCCTAATGGATCAGATCCTGCATGTCAGTTTCATAAGGTGAAAAACATCAGCAATATGAACCAGGGCCACCCGCGACAACAAGGACAACGTGACGACAGCGGGGGTGTTGGACAGATTAATGTCTTATGTATCAGTGTGGAGGATTACAGACAGACAAATGGAAACCGTGACTATGCTAAAGCCTCTCAGAAAGCCCATGAGTCAACACTGAAGGGGACAAGTGGGATGGACACCCGGCTCTACACAGCCAGCCAATCACACCACAGGATGATCTACAGCACCTAACTGTGCTGCTACCCACAGCACCAATGTCACTTTACTGACTGACAGACAACCCAGATACACCGGTTTCACTTCACAGCTCTGTTCTACTGATCAGTTCTGTTACTTTGTGGTGATTTTAACAGCAGGACCTCACTAACCCGAACCTCTTGGAAATGGAAGTTATTTGACATGACTCAATGACCCCCATATACGGAGGCACAGGACAAAATACATATGTTCATACATATACTGTATGTTGATCTTTTTATTTTCACATGCATATATATATATATATATATATATATACACATATACATATATATATATATATATATATATATACATATATATACATATATATATACATATATATACACATATATATATATACATACATATATACATATATATACATATATATATATATATATACATACATACATATATATATATATATATATACATATATATACATATACATATATATATATATATATATATATATATACATACATATATATATATATACACAATATATATATATATATACACACACATATAACAATAAAACACACATATATATACATATATATACACACATTTATAATATTAACACATATAATAATATGTTAAATATGTCCGAAAAGGAGCGGGAAGAAGCCGAAGCGGTTTTGTTTTTTTCCACTCCTCATTATTTAACATGCATATTCATTTAACTTCAAGTCTGAGGTCGAGGTTAATGAGGTTTTCTGAGAATTTAGCATTTACTAGTTTTAAAAATGAAATCTCTTGTTTATTTTTCAGGCTCTACATAGCTGCTCTAAGCACCATTCAAGCTATATCATCATAATGACGTACTGTACATAGAGACAGAGCGCATCACGTCAGACTCTGAAAGCCACGCCCACCAGAGGGGCAAAACAACTCTCCGCTCTACATTGACTTGTACTGCGTGAAGGAGCCTCCTCGTCAACTTTGTCTGCTAGCAAACAACAGAAAAATGCCTAAAAGCTGCTGTGTGGTGATATTCACTACCAACAGGGTAAATAACCCATTACTTAAGTTTTTGTAAGCTGCTGACCCTGAAACCGGGCTTTTACGAAGACAAAAGTGGATCAAACGTGAGGGATCAGCAGGGAGAATGGGAAAACTGTGGGATCCTGGCACTAATAAGCTAACGTTATGTCTGACGTTACGTTTGCAGCAAGCATTTCGTTACCAAGTCAAATATCCACATGCTGGTTTTAGGCCAACTATACAGTATGTCTGTAAGTTAAGCTAACACGGAACGTCTTACATAACGTTAGTCTAGTGTCAGGATCCCACAGTCTCCCCATTCTTCCTGCTGATTCCTCACGTCTATATCCACTTTTTATCTTTATAAAAGCTCAGTTTTTCGGGTCAGCAGCTGATGAAAACTTAAGTTATGTGTTCTTGCATTGTTGGAAGTGAATATTTTCTGTTTTTTGCTAGCAGACAAAATTGACGAGGAGGTGGAACCTTCACCCAATACAAGTCAATGGAGAGTTCTTTTCCCCTCTGGTGGGGGCAGGACATAAATGCGCTCTGTCTCTATCAAGTAATGCCTATAATCCTTACCTTGTACATTAAGAGGTGTCAACTCATTGAGCTGAAATAACATACAAAAGTAAATGTAGTCTATGTTTTAGTATAGGTCGATGAAACCTCACCGATGTTGAGCCTACAATCTTACACACTGTATTAAAGTTAATGTGCCAAGCATAGTGAAAAAAAAAAAAAATACTTTAAAAAAGATTCTAGCCAAATTATCTTCCCCTTCTATAATTAACTGAAAGCTGGTAAGCCCCAAAAAAACAATGGTGTGGAATGCAATTTTATTATTATCTGAGTGAGAGTATATTTTTAGGATGTGCTTGAGGTGAGAAGCTAGAAGGTAGTGAGGACTCACCGTGGTGTCATTGGTTGTGACATAAACCAGAACCTCCGTGGTGCCCCTGCCGCTCACATATCTGTAGCAGTTCCACACACAGCCAATCAGGTAGGCCTGTCCCCGGGAGGTGAAAACAAAGAACACACAATGACCTTTTACTATTTTGTCTTCACTTTATATTATTGCTGATGCTGCTTGCTATGATGTCATCCATTCATCAAGGTCAGGGATGATGAAGGCAGAGACGCATCATACTTGATAAAGACTGTGATATATTGGCTACCTTTGCAACGAGTCAGGTCAGTCATACATGGACATGTGATACAGTTGTACAAGTATAGGGATATTTTCCTGGACAATGTTGCCCTTCTTGGTCTTCCACCAACATTGTAACCAGTAAAGCTATGTTAGCAGTCGGGTTTAGGTTTGTCTGACTTGGCAGAAGAACACCTCTGCCAGCAGTAAGCGCAACCAACCAACCAGGAAACCAGGCAGCCTGCTAGCCAATCACTTTACCATATGCTGAGTTGACCTCCTCACTGTAATACTAACTCTCTAACATTTTCAATCACAATGATAATGTGCTAGGCTGGCAGTCAGCTTTGCTACGAAATCTAAGTCTGACCTGCCCATATACTTTCCATCTTTTTATTCATCCGACCATCTGTGTCTCTTTTATCTACATCTCTCTATCTTCCGCATCCCTCTCTTCCCTCTCCAGTGCTCCTTCTTTCTGCTTGTCTGTGTCTGTCATTTATGCCAAGTGCAGTCAAGTGGATTCTTCAGCAGGAACTTTAGCAGTGGCTGCTTCCTATCATAAAACCGAGGCTTTGGCTTTGAATATCTGCCGAGAACATTTCCAATCTAAGCTTGGAGGAGAAACAACTTGATTTGATTGTACAGATGACTGCAACTTCCTGTCCCATCTTGTCCCAGAGCCCCCCGAGCACAGCTACGCCTGGAGAATCATCCATGCATTAAGGGGGAATTACTGGGCAGGAGTTGGTTTCCTGTTTTCCCTGAGCCGCTGCTCTCTGACTGTGTGATAATCTCGTGGAGAACATTGATAATGGAAATGTTCACACTGGCAGATTCATTACACAAGCCATATGGTTCATATTGCCTCAGATGTGCACAGTGTGAGACTTAATTGCCTTGATCACGTTGCAAAATGATGAGCAAGTCTATAAATAAAATGCAGTTCTACAGGGAACAGATGTTCAGTGAGTGTGTGTAATGTGTAGACATGGGTTGCATATATCATTTTATTTTCAAAGAATACGTTTTTCTTTACATCTGTTCAGATGGATGTTGCAGATTCAATTACTAAAGCCAAAAAAAGGCCAAACCTAGGCAGATTGGGAGAATCTGCAGTGCTAAAGAGAGTCTGTGGGCTTACCTTGAAGGAGAGGATGCAGCCAATGAAGAGGAGAACTGCAAAAACTAGGCACATGTTGTTGGTGGACATGATGTCCTCTTTGTAAGGGAATGTCCCTGGCTGGAAGGGAGGGTTATAAATTCAAATAAATCAATGTCAGGAGTGAAAGAAAAGACAGAAAGTGTCTTTTTATAAATCTGCATCTGACAAAACTTGTTAGTAAACTATTCCTTGATTATAAACATTTAGTATTATAAGCTTTTGACAATATTTCAAGAAGAAAAAGAACCCTGCATTTTAAAATGAAGTCATTAAAAGTAGGTGTTGGGGTTGAAGTGAAATCGTTCTTACCAGCTGCTGGAGGTAGTCCTGCACCGTGTTGGGATAAACGACCACACTAATGGCTACCAGTGTGTTAAGGGCAAAGTCGAAGATTTGGTAGCAGAAGAATGGAATGATCCAAGCAGCATGTTGCTATGTGGGAGAAATTGATAATAGATGAAGGAACTCAGAAACAACTTAGGCAGGTTGTTTCTCAAGTTAAGATGTATTGTATTGTTTGTTTATTTACCTTGTAAGCACCATATGTCGCCATGCCACATATGAGAATCATGAGGAGGGATATTGCAGTGGCTATGCAGATATCTGCAGAAGCAAAACCCAACAAACAGAACAGTGTGAGAACAGATAATCTAGTTTACCAGTGAAAAAACAGCAGCAATATTTCACTGGAACTCTTGATTCCACTGATGTAATCCAAAAGTCTTCACGGGGACATGGATTTTACAAAACAAAGCACCTTAAGTAACCTCCCTATTTACCGCGTTTAATCTGCCTTGGAAAAAACATGATCAGCACATGGATAATAGTTATGCAAGATGTACTAAATTTGAGTATATGTAACACCCCTCTCACATTCACATTGCAGCTGTAAAAACTGACTGATGAGATGCACGTGTGTCACTGTAGCAGAGTGACTAACAGGGATCCACTGACATCAAGTTAAAAACAGGATATCTGCATATGTGCTGTTTGGTTAAAGGGATCCCAGTTATGGAACTTGGTTTGAATAAACAGTACAGGCTGTAAAACAGTGGAATCAATGCATGCCTGGTAGTTTTTGTCAGCATTGTTAGCAGGAAAACTTCCAAATTTCCATGTCTTTACATAATACAAACTGAAATGAATGCGACTTCTGTATATTATCATGACTGTTGGTGAGCCCTTACTGTACACTCAGCAACACTGCTTATTACAGTACTGACACTGTGTTAAGACCCAGGAAAGTATGATACCCTTCCATCTTAATCCCTTGACATGCACACTGGACACAGGGACATAGGTTAACACATACTATATATAAACAATACATGCATAAATAAATGCACTGCCACCCCTCACGCACATCATCCAAATATCGGAGTTCAAATTTCAGGATTTCTCTGCATATGATCACGTTAAGGATACCTGCCTATTACAAAACCATAACACCAGCTTTTCTCCATCCTTTCCCAGTGTTTCACAATTTTTGACTGATGCTGCACAAGCAACAACGCTATCAGGCAAGATGGCCCTTTTAATCCGTTAGAGAATTAGAGCAGTCATTTTTAATCAGAGTAGCCAGTGACAGGGACTTTGGTGTTCCAGAGGCGACAGTGATGATGATAGCTGCTGGAGGGGAAATACTGAAAATACACATGCACACTGATTTATTGTTTATGGAGTCTAGTCTACTCAGCTTTGTCTGTGCAGAGAGAAGCACTCTGGGAAAAAAAAGTGGTGGGCAGAAAGGAGAAATGATTTTAGAGCTGCAGAAACACATGGGGCTATATGGACATGTTGTTGATTTTAATTGGCACGGCCTGTAAGAGATGGGAGATATACTTAAATAATATTGTTAGGGCCATGAAACTTGGTTATTTGCTTACTGTAATATTTTGATATCGCTTCAGTATTTATTCACAGTCTTAAAGTCTTATTATAAGTCTTATTGTAACACCACTGACTGTTGAGTGTAATGTCATCACTAAATTCAATTAAACATACCAAAAAAATAAAATACCAATTGCCATACATAAAATATTCAATTAAAGTATTTAAGAGGAGAACATTTGTCAGTTGACTCGTCTGGAAAGAAATAGATGCACTAAAGACCACAACAGTGTCATCGTTTTGACAGCATGTCATTCAAATGTTTTAGCTATCACGTGTGCGCACGCACTAATCTCTAATCTCCACAATCGTGTACCATGCAATAAAATTTTTATTAAATTGTCTTTTGGCGTCATTGTGGTGGTATTTTTTTTCTGTTAAATAAAATAATAATAAAATTGAATGTTCTGTATGGTTGACAAGAATAATTATAGTATAATAAAAAAAAAAGTGATTTCTTATAAATGGAATATTGATAATGAGCCCTTAGTGTTTAAAAATAATAATAAAAAATGTGAAATATTTCATTGAGGACATTTAGTCCAACATATATCAGGCCAGAAATGTAACAATGAGGGGATTAGTTGCACTCACTTGCATCATCCATGACATCAATGTCAGTTCCCAGCTCAGAGCTGGTAAGGTGGTAGCGGTATTGAACTGGGTCATTGAGAGCCGACAACAAGATGAGTAGGACCACCGCGTTGATGAGCTGTGGAGAAATGAAGAAGATCAATATTAATATTACATTTCATGGTGGAGTTATCCATTTTTATGTCCTTGGGTTAACCTTCAGAATTAATTGATCAGATGGATTGGGCTTTTTCTTGGAGTGGGATAAAGTAATTTAAATGAAAAGTAATTACAGGTGAGGTAAAGGATTATTAGATATGGTTTTTGAATTTAGTTACTCTTTATCATATGATACAGGCCAACTGGTGAGTGTGGTTAGATCTACTGGACAAAACTAATGAAGCTTAATGAAATGTTGAAATAGGTACGCAACTTGCTATTATTTTTCATTATTAGGTATTCCATTGATCATTTCGCTGATTAAAAATGAGAGGAAATAGTCAAAAATACCAATCAAGTTCATAGAGCCCAAGGCCACCATCTTTAAATTCCTTTTTTTTTAAGTAACAGTCCAAAATCAAAATACATTTAATTTACAATATTATAAAATGCAGTACATAATCTGTCCAACCAGCATGATTAAAAGAAATTACCATTTGAGTCCTATTATGTCACTGTTGTGTGTCAACATGCTTTTTCTGGCCTTGGCTCGATTTTACTTGATTAGTAGTAGGGTCACAAAGAGATGGAGACTGACGCTTACAAGAGGTCAGGGATTAAACAGGCTCACTGAACTATGTTGAAAACTTGTGGTTATCCAATGGTTGAAAAAAGAAGCAAGCTCTATATTTAATCGGTACAAATGTAGGACATATCAAATGGGATGGGTTGGTAAACTGCGTCCCTATTTCAACAGTTCATGAAGCTTCATTAGTTTTTCCTTTCATGCCAATAAAGCTCATTTGAATTGAATTTGAATTGGTAAGGTTGTTATTTTCAGCACAACAAAAAGTTCAACGGTAACGGTAGCTTAGAATGAATAACGTTATACGGCTACAAACTGTACTAGCTATGCTTATATTGGATTCAAACTGATCTAACGTTATATAGCTAGGTTAGCCAAGAAAGAAGCCTTGAGTGAAAATGGTGGCGTTTCATTAACTAGCTAGCACTGTAGTTTAAATGTATTAGCTACGTTGACGTTAACTGTGTAAACCGAGAACATCCTCCTCAAAATGGCAAATCACAAATGAGTGCCGAAAAACAAATGAAAAACAACAGTAGCCAGCTAACTTAGCTATATTGCTGTAAAACTCACTTGATATTAATCTAATAGTTTAACGTTAGATATTTACTGGGGCTGACATCGAATGAAAAATCTTACTTACCATATACCATATTCCCAGAATAATGGTGCCCGTCCGTACATGGCAGCAAAGGCAGCAGCTCGTCGAGTACCACCGGTCCCACGGTGAAATCATTATTTATCCTGCTATGAATTTGAAGTTATTTCATGAATGCCACCGACAATGAATTATTCAAAGCTACTATGTCCGTAAAAGATAAAACAGTTGGCGACTTCGGTGCTAGGACCGCCACATCCAGCGTATGTTAGAAACGATGTTCGTCTGTTTCCGCAAGTGGAATCCTCCAGAGTCCTGCTGGCAAGTAGAGAAAGAGCGAGAGAGCGTTAATCTGGCTCATCCCGGAGCCACGTGACCACAGGAGGATTTTGATAATTTTCCATTACTCGATTTTGACCAAGATTCGAGGGAAGGATGCAAAATGATAATAATCACACAAAATATTTCATTTCAGCTATTAAATGATGCTTTCTTTCAAACCATTTTATTCATCTCTTTCTTTAGTTACAGTTTCGTATAGGGAGATTCAATCAATCAATCAATAAATCAATCAATCAATCAATCAATCACCCAGGGGAATGTTCTGAAAATATGGGTACATATTCTCTTTCAGAAAGTGTCAGAACTGACACTACAAACTACATTATAATTAAGCTCATTTGGGTATAAAAAAGAAAACCAACATTCTATGAGTCCACAAAATCAGTCTCTCATTCATTGTCCAGGGAGCAGCTCCAGACATTGATGACATCACAAGTTTGAGACTTACTTCTCTGGTTTCTGGCTTTGAGAGACAGAGAGAGAGAGAGAGAGAGAGAGAGAAAAAAAAAAAAAAAAAAAAATAGAAAAAGAGAGAGAAAATAGCTCTCATGTTCAAAAATATTGATTAAACTGAGAATTGAAAAGCCATGGAAATAAGATATTGGAATTCTTAGGTGGTGTTCCCCTTTAACACCCGTCCTCTACCCCATGTATTTGGTACCTTTATGGTGTTTATATTTTGTGTCATGTTTTGATTTGAGTTAAAAATGTTCATTAAAAAAAGATTTACAAATAAAAAAGATTACTGAAAAGGAAGTAAATGCTGGATACTTTCACCTTTCAGGGTCTCTAAAATTCCTTTAAATCAAGCAATCTGAGAGGGAAAAATCACCTTTGGGTGCTCGCTCGATTTAAAAAAATCATAGAAAACAGTTTGGGAGCCATACCACTAGTCCAGAGTTTCTGTTTCCGTTGTTGACTCCCTTTTTCAAACAACTGCAAGAAGAACAAGTTTGCACATCAAAGAAATTCCTATGAATTTTGGCAAATGTAGCCTTTAACATGCCCTGAAAACATTACCTGACATACAGTATATTGCTCCAGCTTTGATACTGGCAGCTGTTACACTTTTGCTGAAGCAAGTGACATCCTCTTAAAATTAGGCCGGTTGCCCAATTAGTATCATGTTATTATAGCTTGATGTAGGCCTATTCTTGGTTAACATTAATTAAGACCTAATGAGATGTCACCACAATAGCATTTTTCTTCACTTTTTGAAGAACTGTCTCAAACTAAATAAAATGACTTAAATTGTATGTATTTTATTACAGTGTTGGAACAAGAAATAAGTCTTTCATTTCATGTCAGTTTGTCTCTCTGCCTGTACAAACATCCTGGATCAAGCCTGACAGATGGGCCAGTGGCCACAGCTCTAAGCTCTGGTGGGTGGACCGCATCATCGTCACATTAGGGGATTTTCCTCTCCTGCCATGACTTAATACTGACCAGACTGCCACCTCTTTAAATGCTGCAACGCAATCTGAAGAGGACATATCAAACTGATGGTCCATTTTTCTAGCCTCAAAGATTTTCCATATAATGTTCACAGAGAGTGTTTGAAATATTAAACACAAGTATTTATGTACGTGTACAGAGAGCTCTGACATGATGACTGGAAATACAAAGCCTTATAATCCATTTTGCTCAGACCTGCTGTAGAGCAATACAATCCCAAAGCCAATGTTTGGGTGAATTGATCTGTTAGTTTGGCTGAAAAATGTCACCACACTATTGATTTGTTTCAGCATAGCACTGTGAAGCCTATGGGTTTCAGACACAGGGACTTTGGATGGATCTTTTTTTTAAAACAGCATTAGCTGGTTATTTCCACAGCAGGGCTTTGAGCAACTGCAGTACCATCCATTAGAGAGTGACCTTCACTATAATATATCTGCCTTTCATACGCACAGATGATGACACAGATTTTCACCATGACATAGTGAATCTTCATTTTATTAATCACAGATTTGGGATTAGTTTGACAGAAAACCTGAAAACAACGTGCCAGTAAAAAGGGAGAAAGCACCTTTTATATCTGTATTGCTTGTGTGCTGCAAAAACGTGCCTCTAATTCATACTTTGTTATTTTGGCATGAAAACATTACTAAATATGGTAAAATAATCAGTGCTTCTTCAGGATAACAACTGATCTCATATATATACATATATACATATATACACATATATATACACATATATATATATATATAAACACCATAGTATTAGCAGTCAGTCTTACAGACAAAAAATGATAATGTGATATCAAGCAATTCTCATTTATTTTTCATTTTTAACAAACATAGAAATATCATTTGTATCTCCTCAATAAACAAAATCATTCATATAACCATGTCCTGGAGACAAGTATATAAATACATTGATTGAATCCATTTGAATCATCAGTAAACAAAAAGGCCTGCCTGAAGCCACAGCAACATATTATTTTGTTCTATCAGCTCTACTAACAACTATTCATCACCACCAGCTGATCAACACCTTGATGCACAAAGGCTCTTTGACTACAACACACTCCTGTTAATGACCGCTAAATTGGATGCCCACAGAAAAGCTGCAATTTGATCATTAAAAAAAAGCTATTAAATTATATATACACTGAGTGGTACTCCAGGACCAAGTACTTACAGTAAAAGCAAGACATCTTTCATTTCATGTACACAAGTACTATTATCAAAGTCATGCAAGATGAAATTAATTTCTGACATCAAAACTTGCAATTGGTTGGAAACTATAAAAAAGGATGTCAATGCATTTTCTATACAACTACAGGTTAAGGCAGTGGAATTAAATTCCTTTTATAAATGTGTTATTGTGTGTGTGTGTGTGTGTGTTTAAAACCGACTTTATTGTGGAATTAAAGCTGCTCTATATCATATCGCTATGTATGTCTTCATTCTCAATTAATGTAAAACAAAAATCCCCCATCATAAATCCTGGAAGTCAGGTCAAACTAAAAGAAATTACACATTCTGCAAAAAGTTAGTAAAAAAACCAATTCATCAACATCAAAAGGAGCTCAATACAGCCTTTTGCACAGAGAAATCACAGAACTGGAAAAAGCCCTTACAATCTGTACATATGGCATGGCTTTTTCTAGCACATAAACTGGAAGAAAAATTACTTAAAAAAATCAGATAAGAGTGCAGAAGGGACCATTAAGTCTCTAGAAAATCAACGCACAAGTCTAGTCAGATAAAGATATAGTTAGAATGATAAAAGTAGAGGGACAATACTTAATAGTGCTACTTCTTTGTGGGATAGTCCCACTACTCCTTTAATTCACATTACAGTGCCACCTGGTGGTTCATATCAGTTACTGTACTCTCTACATAACAGTTCTCAACAATTCAGCGTGAATCCTAGCCTGACAAGTCAGACCCACATCAAGATGTTGGGTCTGGGAACTCACCATTGACAGGGCTCAATTTGAGGGGCGGGATAAACGGTTGTCTTTCAAATTCTCTATGAAAGACCGCTGTTCCCAGCAGCAGCAGCAGCCATAAGCCCGCTCACCGACTCTATACACGATGCGATTGGCCCGGTCAGAGTTTGGTTTTTCCAGCTCGCAAGCCAACGTAGAGTTGCTGACGCTAGATTTCTAGGCTATGTGAATCCAGAATCCGTTTACAACGTCCACATTTCTAATTTAGAGTAGTCTTTAAAGAAATGATCTGATCCATAAGTGATGAATCAGTAACTGTTCAGCTGGTAGTGTGCTCTGAACAGTTAAATACACTGCTTCAGTGTCACTCGATTTCCCCACCGCTCTGAAGCACAGGCAGTAGTGTATTTAACCATATTTTGGCATAATAATGAAAGTTTGGAGCATACTACCACACAGATGGACAGTGAAGAGGTGGATTACACTGCAGGAGTGGTTGTGGAGAATGGCCACATTTTTTTTTCTTTTGGTGTGAAACAACCTGATAACAGCTGCCATTCTTCATAAAGTAGCTTTTATAAACCACAGCCTACAGGCAGTGAGTGTTTGTACTCAAAGGACAGATTTAGGGAGATATTACTTTAGAGGATAGGCAAACTTATCTTAACACAACAGTTGCATGTAATTTGTTCGTTGAAAGAGATATAGGTCGCTGTAATCATTTCTCCTGTCCACACAGGCTATGTAATGATACCTTCATAGAGAGACTACAATGTAAAGTACAAAATGCATTTTTGCTGTGCAAGTTCAGCCAAAACTAACATGAGGCTTCAGCAGTCTGAGAATAGCCAAATCAAACATTTGTGGTGGTTTATAGTCAGGCTTTTGTCATGGCTACAAACCTATATGTGACCTTAGACCTCAGCAAGAAAACACAAAGACAGAATTTTGTAGCAAACAGACCATTCCTTTGGAAAATACCCATCTATTTGGACACTATTACTTACACATACAGCCGCCCTCATATTAGCATCAGATCTACTTTAGAATGTATTTTTGCACAAAACGAGGTATGCAGAATTTTGTCCCCCATTTCTACATTGCAGTTGGTTGCTCTGGAGTTATCACTTAATGGCCAGTACGGAGAAGGAGGATGATTACAGCAACCCCTAACTATCTTAATTTACATATAGGTTATGTAAGTGTTGTACTGAGAGAGAATTAAAAAAAAATTGAATTTATCCTGATCTGAGACGAGCCCTCACATGTAGCCTGCTCCCACAAATTTTTGTAATTGACAGTTGATATAGGGGCAGAAGCATGGCAAACAAAACAAAGTGCAATATTCTGGGGAGCAAAAATGTATGCTTCTCTTATACTTCAATTTTCATATAACAAAAAATTTAAATGAAACCCGTTTGTATTTTTGGGTTAATAACTATAAACATACACTCTTGGAGGAGGAAGAAAAAAAACAAAAAAAAAAACTTTTGATGCCACAAAAAATAATTACATGAACATGTACCTCCACTGCAAATCAACCTCCCCTGAAACTCCATTCAGTTGCAGTGTAGCAAATAGTGCAAATTAGTTAAGATTTTAGTCCACAGGACCACATTTCATCACTATATTTAGCCAAGCAGGTGATATCCACTGCTTGTTTTCTTTTTGTTTCAGCAACTGAAAACCTGTTAATGTATCTCAGAAAAAAACGTGTACCTGTAATTATTGCATGTGACACATTTTACAATCATTTGCATATGCTTTGTATGGACCTGTGTGACTTCATGTTTCCCTTCGGACCTTTTTCTTTAGGGAGGACTTCAGAGGCTCCACAATCTGCTCAGATTTCTCTGCAAGTAGATTAAAAAGGGAAAATAAAGTTTTATTTAGAACCATCTTATTATTACTATACTGTTTGAACATGCATTTCATCTCTGTGAGTGAATATAAATAGAGTCTGAGCTGTTGAGAATAATAGAACCTACTCTGAGAGGAGGGTATGCTGGGATTCTGCTTTTTGGAGGCCAGCTCAGGAGGCTCTTGGGGTTTGGGTACTGTATTGACCAGGGGCACTGTGCTCACCGTCTACAGTCAACGAAATGCAATGACATC
This sequence comes from Perca fluviatilis, assembly GCF_010015445.1. NCBI lineage: Eukaryota > Metazoa > Chordata > Actinopteri > Perciformes > Percidae > Perca > Perca fluviatilis. The sequence continues at coordinate 19,074,101 of NC_053124.1, read as the reverse complement.
ACAAAACAGGAAAAATGCCTCCATTCATTTGATGTGAATATGTACAAATAAATAAAGTTATACTTTTGTGGATGATATTAATCTGCCAGCTTTTTTTCCTTACCTGAGCCTCAGATGCAGCCTCCTCTTCTGTTTTCTTCTTCTTTTTCCTGTTCTTCTTGGATTTGGCTGCTCCACCAGACGGATCGTCAATGTCCTTTTCATCCTCTAATACCGGCTGTAACAAAAACAGACATTCATTTTAAAACAAGAAAAACAAGTTCTGGTAACAGTGATGTCAATGGTAGAAAGACAAGCTACTTTACGAAATGGACACTACCAGAAAAAAAATTAAAATAAATAAAATATATATATATATCACCAAAGAAGATCAAAAGTTTCTATTTTGGCAAATGTTTAACATATTGGCTTTTGTGTTGCTTCCTAAATGCTGTGCCAAATAAAAAACAATGCAATAAAATCCAGGACACTAAAAAAAAGCCTTCTTGTGGTTAAGGCTTTTAGGCTTTACAATGGGATAATTTAGAGATATCTAACAGATGTAATTAGCCATGTGGGTGATTTGGCAGAGTGTCCGAGACAGGTACCTTGTTGGGGACATGCTGTTCTTTCAATGGAGGCGCTGGGGTCACCAACACAGGGGGCTCTTCATAGTTTCCCCAGTGCTCTTCTGGAGCATTCCAGTCAGAGCTGGGGTCCACTGCTGCCACCCCATCTAAAATAACAGGATGGCAGACAAAACATTACAAATTGAAAACGATATGCTTGTCTAGGAATGGATACTTTTGCACATGTTAAGACTTGGGTCTCATCTCACAAAATCACGCGCAGCTTTACTTTGAATGATCCGCTGTTATTTAGTAGGCTGTGTTGCATCTAATGGGTTGCTGAAATACTCACTTAATCCAGACCATTCATCATCAACATCAGGGCACCTCGCCCACTGCAGCTCCATTGAATTTGATATTGGGTCTAAGAAGACAGTCAGATGGTGATTGAGAAACACTGGACGCTTTTACAGGATAGTGGAAAAGCTACATCAGACATGTAGAGTATGGTTTGTGACCGGTGATAAAGCTGACAGTTAATCACAATACCAACCTGCGGTGTTTCGTCCCAGCATGGAGAAGGTCACAGGGTTGAGGTCATTCTTTATCCGACCATCAATGCCACTCCATGCTGTTGGCGAGAGCACACAGAAACACATTATGATTATATGATTGGAATGCTGTTCTGCCAAACAAACAGTGGAGCTCAAATAAATTTGGCATCATATGACAAATTCTCAAAAAAAAAAAAAAAAGATCTTTTCCATTAATGATGCCACCCAAACAATTTTTTTATTTCAACTATAATACCACTTCTGTCCAGCAGATGGCTCAGTAGGCCACAGTCTTTAAAATGACTATGATCTCCGTTAAAGTGCTCATATTATGCTCATTTTCAAGTTCATAATTGTATTTAGAGGTTGTACCAGAATAGGTTTACATGGTTTAATTTTCAAAAAACACCATATATTTGTTGTGCTGCGCATTGCTGCAGCTCCTCTTTTCACCCTGTGTGTTGAGCGCTCTGTTTTGGCTACAGAGTGAGGCATCTCACTTCTGTACCATCTTTGTAGGGAGTCACACATGTGCAGTAGCTAGGTAAGGACAACTAGCTATTAAGAAGCACAGTATGAGAGCATGCCACGCTAGCAGCTAGGCGAGCATTATTGTCATGGAAATAAAGGCTGGACTGCAATAGAGCTGTTTGGAGCAGTTTGTGAACAGTGGTTTCTGTTGGAGATGGTAGCCTAAGTCCCTTTGGAGTAGACTTTGGGCTTTTTCACTTTGTAAACCTGTAACATGCACAAACAAGATATATAAACACAATAAAGGAAAGGGAAAAAGCTAAAAAGCATAATATGAGCACTTTAAATTAAACCCAAGAATAACAGTTTTTTTTAAATGTGATCTGATCATACTTCTTATCTAAATAGTAATAACAACTTGGATTGTTCAATCCCCCAAGAGTCCTACACCCTTCACCTGATGTGGATGTGACTTCTCCCAAACACCTTTCTTGTCTCAATTTGAAAACCAATGTGCTGAGTAGAGCCTGTGTTGCAGATATTGCTGTGTTATCCTGCACTACCAATATTTATATTTGTGGTGTAAAAAGGTCTACCCAGGTAGAGGGGTTACCTTGCGTCTCCTGTCTCCAGGACTGAGGTTTGGGTGGAGCCCTGTAATGTGCAGCTGTGGGGATGGCACTCCACTTGGTCCCCTCCATAGCACCCACCTGAGGGGGGATCTTCACAGACATGTTGACATGAGTCCAACCTGCAGTACTGACTGAAGGCTCCTCTCTCCAGCTGGAGGACACTGGGGAGATATACATTGGGAGAAGACATTCACAATCTTTTGTCTAGCAGATTCTGTATTTTAGAGTTAAAGGTCCTATGACATGCTGCTTTTTGGATGTTTTTATATAGGCCTTAGTGGTCCCCTAATACTGTATCTTTCCCGAAATTCAGTCTTGGTGCAGAATTACAGCCACTAGAGCCAGTCCCACAATGAGCTTTCCTTAGAATGTGCTATTTCTGTGTCTGTAGCTTTAAATGCTATTGAGGAGGAGAGAGGGGGGGCAAGGTGGAGGGTGGGGGTGTTGCCTTGACGAACTGCCACTTTGCTTGTTTGCAAGCCATGATGTCGCTCTCTCATGGGTGGGCCAAATTCTCTGGGCGGGCAAAGCGGAGAAAGGGGAGGTAACCTTGCTCCTTATGAGCTCATAAGGAGCAAGATTCCAGATCAGCCCATCTGAGCTTTCCTTTTCTCCAAAGGCAGAGCAGGATACCCAGGGCTCGGTTTACACCTATCGCCATTTCTAGACACTGGGGGACCATAGGCAGGCTGGGGGAACTCATATTAAATGTTAAAAAACCTCATAAAGTGAAATGTTCATACCATGGGACCTTTAAGACCAAAATAATTGATTTTAAAACCATCATTTACAGGCTTGTTCAAACACTACACTCAGGAAGACATCTGTGTATATCTTCAATCTCATCTTAATTAGACAAAGTGTTAGTCTGGAAAATAAAGAAAAAGGGAGCTATTAACAGAGCTCTCTTCTCAGTCACAAACTATAATGGTTTAGCTTTGTCTTTACCAGCTCCACTGGCTGTCTCCACCTTTCCAGCAGTTCTTGGATGCAGGGACTCTGAAATAATTCAGAAAAAAATATGTGCTTGAGTAACTTGCAATACTACTAGATAATTCTTGTTTTAGCATGAGGGAACTGTACACATGAGGGAACTGTACACATGAGGGAACTGTACACATGAGGGAACTGTACACATTAAGGTGCTACATATATGGTTAGCCCTACCCACACTGTATGTTAAATACATTTTCATCACACTGCTGAATACCATGGTTTCCTCTGTTCTTCTTGGTGTTGGTAGGGACTGGGGCCACAGGTGCCTCCACAATGCTCTTGGAAGCCTCCACCCCTCCTGGGCCACCAGAGTCCTCGGGGCCCTTGTCCTTCCTGCGCTGCTGCCTCTTCTCTCGGTTACTGACTTTGGTCTCCCATGCACCTGGTAGACACACAAAAATAACATAAAATGGTTATGTGACTTTCCGGCAATGATAAAGAAGTATTTTAGATGGTTGACTGTGGGTGAAATTTAGATATTGCTTATCTAACCAATAGGCTGGCTACAACAGGAAAACTGAATGTTAAGTGTAGTGAGTGAGGCTAACCATAACTGCAGAGGTCAAGTAGGTTGTGCATACTGAAAATGTGAGGGGCGTGTACTGGGTGAAACTATACAATTTGAAATGCAAAGTTGTTATGAAGTTTCCCGTACAACAATTTAGTCTTACCATCATCAGGTTCCTTCCCATCATTTGTAGAAACATGCTGGACTGGTTTCACAACTGTCTTGGTTTTCTTCTTGTTCTTTTTCACCTGCACTGGGGCCTGTACCTCATGCACCTGTGGACAGAAATAAATCAAAGATATATTGAAATAAAGTATGGGGTTACCAAAAAAGTTATGCTAATGGTAATCATGAAACTGTTGTTCTTTGAAGCCATGACACACTGGCAAATCTGTCAAGGAGTGACAGTGGGGTTTCAGAAATATTTCACCACCATAACAATACTGTCTAATTAAACTTGACTGAGCGAGTTTCAAGAACAATTTGTGGCTGCCGTGCCCATCAACAGTTTCGGGTCTACTTAATTTTGGAAGCAGCTGCTTAAACATACCTTCTTGGTTTTGATCTGCGGGGGTAGCTTGGAAACCACCTCTGTCAATGTAACTTCCTCTTGAGCTACAGCCACTGGTTGTCCATTGGATTGAGTGTTCTGGAGTAGAAAGACAGACATCAGATAAACAACATGATGATGTTGATAATCCAGTATAACAGTAAACAAACTATCCTAAAGTCTGTTCATCCAGCTTTTCTTTGCAGAATAATCTAACTTTTAATTTCAAGACAAATCTTTACAAATATATCTTAATTTGAAGTATACTTCACAAGTGACCCAAATCAAAGTGAAGGAAAAAGTAAAGGAAACATTAACATAAGATTTCTGAAACTACAAAAGGACAGGCCTACATTTTATATGGATGTAACCTACATGATTGGATACAGCCTGACTATGAAGACTTCTGTCTGTGGATCGAATAGCTAACCATCCCAGACCTCTTGGGTCATCAGGGACCTGATCTAAACATTGAGTAGCCTTCAATTTTTTTATGCACCACATATCTGGAATAAACTCCCAGAAAATTGCAGGTCTGCTTCAACTCTTATTTTCCAAACAAGGTGAAGACTTTTCTGTTTGATGCTGCCTTTTGTTAAATCAATAAGTGCCAATTTCTTACACTGCACTGAAACTGTTATTCTTGTATTTATACCTGTCTTATTATATTCTAATCTACTTGTGTTGTTTTCTATTATCTTTGATTAATGATTTGAATAGCCTTGTTGCTGAAATGTACTGTAAAATAAAGTTCCCTTGCCTTAAGCGGCTATCACACCGCCGCCTCCAGTCATTTCAATAAACAGAAGGCGGCAGAGTGGAAACGGGTTTGAGGCTACATCCATGGTTTGAGGAGGTTGCCACGCGGCGTGTGAAAGTGAAACCGTACATTAGCTAGCATCAACCATTATCAGCTAGTGGCTTGTCAGTTGACTACCGTCATACACACAGCTGGCTAGTTAGCATCCTATTATTAACAAGATACCGCGATTCATCGTATATTTAGCTAACTGGTTTATTTTTCATTTTGTAAGTGGGTCACATTATTGTCCCTAGATAGAATGTGTAGCGTTAACCCTTGTGTTGTCCTTCGGGTCCCAGTGACCCAAAGGACAACACAAGGATTATGTACTTCCGTTTACTTTGTTGAGAATTGCTCTCTAAACAAGGGTTAATACAGCACCTTAGTTCTTGTTTGTACAGCATTTTGGTCAGCTTAAACTGTGTTTAAATGTGTTCTAGAAATAAACTTTACTTACTTAACAAGAAACAGGGTTTAGAGAGCAATTCTCAACAAGGTACAAGGGAGGTACATAATCCTTGTGTTGTCCTTCGGGTCACTGGGACCCGAAGGACCACACAAGGGTTAAAGTTGAACAAAGTGGGCTGTTAACGTTAGCTAGTCGATTAACGATATTTTTATATATTATAGATTACCCAGTAAGAGCGTGCGCCCCATGTAGATTGAGGCCTTTGCAGCGGCCCGGGTTCGAATCCGACCTGCGGCCCTTTGCTGCGTGTCATCCCCCATCTCTCTCCTACCTTTACTATCTACCCACTGGCACTCTGAAATAAAGGGAAAAAAAGCCCCAATAATCTTAAAAAAATATATATATAAATAAAAAAAGAGAGCAAAGGTGGCTAACGTTAAATTCAACTTTATTGGTAAAATGGGGATACATGCATAAATTAGCTTAACTGCTAATTCGACGTTAGCGTTAATTGTATCGAGCTAGACAACCAGAATACACGCACTTGTTGTGATTGACCGTGATTCAGCAGCAGTTAGTTAAAGCTTACTACGGTACCTTTTCAAGCGTTTTCTTTTTGTTCCTCTTCTTCTGTTCTTCCGGTTTTGCAGTTTTAGCTAAATTGGCCTTGACAGGCTCACCGTTGCGTTGGGTGACCGGGGATCCCCGCTTTTTCCCGACAAACAGACCGCCACAGACGGCAGCCCAGGACAGACAGAGTAGCAGCAGGAGACCCACCGAGGCCGTGGACAGGATGACCCACGTCGGGTACACATCAGGCTTCAGACCCAAATCCACCCCGAACTGAGTCCGAACATATCCTTGTCCCGAAGACAGGAGCTCCTTTAAACGGCTGGAAAGCAGTTCGGCTTTTTCTAGCGCAAAACCTTGCAAGTCCCCAGCCATCATCGCGAAACACTAGCTAACTGTTGTTAGCAATGAATGATTGCCAGCATCCGTATGCTAACGGAGGAGTGGCTACTCTAATCTGACTGTTTAGGGAAATCTCAATACAACTAGCTACAATTCGCAGTGTATAAACACTACTTTATTCCAACAGTTTTAAAGTCAATAATAGCTAGATTCATGGATAAGGCCAGACATAAACCATGTAATCAAACCATGTTTATAAACTAAATGTTACTCATCCACATCTGAAAATAACGCTGCTGAATAAACTTGGCTGTGTGAATAGACAATTCGTCACAAATAGGCCCACTATTTAATTACAGAAAATACATTATTTTCATTTTAAAAAACATTTTATTGTAAAAATGTTAAAACAATTAACCATAGAAGCCAGCTGCCAGAACTGCAGACTCAATAAAATATATTCTAGATATTAACCATCTTCAGATGCCCAATGAGGTACATAATAATCACCCCTATCATTCACCTCACTCAAATATTTATGTTTAACCAAAACTTAGGTCATATGCTTTCCTTGTCAAGATAAAAGCTAATTCTCAGTCTCTATTGCCAAAAGGTTGTATGTATCTGCTGGAAGACTGCATCTTTAACCTGTCAACTATTCATTCATCCTATTGTAATACTTTTGATAGTATTGTAACAAGACTTGAGGCTGTCTTTTGTCATTAACTGCTTAAACAAAATAAATAAATAGGTCACATTTATCAAATATGTTACAGAATGTTATCTCCAGTTCAGAAGTCCGCATCCAGAGTGAATTCACAGTCCGTCATGCTTGACATAACTCCAAATCTCTGATACTCCGCTACTCGTTTCTCAAAGAAGTTGGTTTTCCCTTCTAATGAAATGGACTCCATGAAGTCAAATGGGTTTTCAGCTTGGTATACCTTTTGATTAAAGGAGAGAGAAAAAAAAGGTTACTTACATTTTACACTATTACAAACCGCAAACAGCAGGAACAAAAGTAATAATTATTTAACACATCTTGACGTTATTAAATTACATTTCTTTCGTCAAATAATTTGTCATTATGGTAATTTTTGCAAGACTCTAGCTTTTATAGTGGGACTTAAATTCTTCTCAACCCAGGGGTCTTCTGCTCTAACAACAACTACCACAGTATAAAGGGGTTCAATGAGTAATGACCAATTGGCTTTCATAATATCTATTTAATAATAATAATTACCTTGGCCAGTCCGAGGTCAGCGAGAAGCCGGTCGGCCACATACTCAATGTACTGCTTCATCAGACAACAGTTGATTCCAATGAGATCCACTGGCAAGGCCTCTGTCAAAAACTCCTGCAATACCAAACATGATAGTTTTATGTTTTAATAAAACTAGTATGGGCCATCAAGATTTTGGTCTTTTGGTTTATTATAATAGGGGTCAATATAAACACAGTAAACAGTGAAAAACAAGCAGCTATACTGTATATTTATACTGTATGTTTCAATAATGTATAATGTGTAGTCTGGTTTGAGTATATTCCCACCAACATTAGCTGACCTGCTCAATGCTAACAGCTTTGGTGATGATGTCCTTCACTCGGTCCTCTGATGGCTTCTTCACCAGGTAGCTGTACAGCAGGCAGGCAAAGTTACAGTGCAGGCCCTAGGAAACACATCAATACACGTCAGAGTAGTTGACATAGAGAAGATCAGTGTCTTTACTGCCTTGATATGCATACTGTGACCATATTACTACCCAAACTGACTGAAGAGCACCGTAGCTACTCTGACAATTTGTAAACAGCAAAGTGTGAATGGAAGAGCTAAACAAGCCAGCTGTCGAATCGGTGAAGTGGGAAATGCAGACAGTAGTACAGTAACCTCAGAGTTAGTTCAATGGCCTGAAATGAGAGGGAAAATGTGCACACTACGCAGGTGTGTCAAACAAAGCGGCCTGAGATCAAGCATAAGCCCTTTTCGCCGTGTTGTACATAATTGTTTATTCCAGCTGCACTCAAAGTTGGTGGTTCTTTTGACAGATTAAACTAAATGTCTTTTGGTTTGTGAATTAATCTCACCTCATCCCTGCTAATCAGCTCGTTGGAGTAGGTAAGGCCAGGCATTAGTCCTCTCTTCTTGAGCCAATAGATGGCAGCGAATGAACCAGAGAAGAAGATGCCCTCCACTGCCGCAAAGGCCACAATTCGCTCTCCTTTTGGGCAAAGAAAATGTCAAAACTACTATTAACCAAAGATGAATGGGAAGCTCCTCCAAGTGAGAGTTTCTCAGTATTATGTAATTTACAATATGATGTTTTGAAAGTGGTACATGTATCCTCCTTACCAAATGTGGATTTGCTGTCATTTATCCACTGGAGGGCCCAGTCTGCTTTTCGTCTCACACAAGGCATGGTCTGAGTGGCATTAAATAAGTTGTCCCTGAAACACACAGTTAATACCAAATTACCTACTATAGCTCGGACATATAGACTCAGCATAACAAATACAGTAATTATTAAAAGTTAAAGACTTACTTGCATTTTTTTTTAGTGAGATCAAAAGAAATAAGATTGAAAATAAATAACAAATCTACCTAAATTAAAATGCAGCAAAAATCCATGAAATTGTTGCCTTCCTGCTCTGTAGGTAGGTCATAGCTGCTGCAGCTGGGAATGCAACAGAAATCCCCACAATGTGGAATAGACTGTAGCCTGTGATGAACAGGTGCAAGTCTTACAGTTTGATTGAATCTTCAGAAGATTAGATATATGGGGAGAATTTGTCTGACTATGGTTATGCACTTGCTCCAAAAAGCGCCGAGGCACATAATCTTTACCTTCATCTAACCATTGCCACTGAACATAAGAAGTGAGGATCCAAAAAGAAAAGAAAAACGAACCTCTCCTTCAGGTCCCTGATGTAAGTGTTGATGAGCATGCTGTACATCTCTGAATGAACAGTCTCTATAAGGATCTGGAAGCTGTAGAAGGAGCGTGCTTCAGGGACCTGCACCTCCTGGCAGAACCTCTGCACCTGTTAGATAAGACACAAACGCAATACGTTTTTAAAGCTATAGTGCTTAGTTTCTGTCGCTCCCATGAGCAATTCTAAGTAATGACAACAACACTGTCGAAGCATCCAACCTCCACCCCTCCTCTACGCAGTTGCTAAACACGGAGGATTAAAAAAAAAACATGATGGACTCTTCAGAAGAGATAATTAGCTTGTCATTTTTATGTCCTCTTTGTCTCCAGATCTGAACGCTGCTGTTGTCCTTTTCTTAGCGGTGACGTAAAACACATCACTCAAGCTTCTGCGCACGAATGTTGACGGACCACGCCATCTTCTAAACATAGCCATACTGAGAAATACAGTTTGTGGGGCTGATAGGCTTGATTAGCTTTGTATCAACTCATTTGGCAATGGCTTCAAAGTAATGGACATTTATTAATATAAATGAGTTGCGCACTATAGTTTCAAAAGTATCATCTGCTCTGAAAAACATTGGTGACCGTGGTAGGTTGATGAAGAAATGCTCAATCTCTTGAGGCATACAGTCTAAAAACATCTGTTACATCTGAGTGAAATCCCTCACCAGGTTCTCATTGACGATACCATCACTTGCAGCAAAGAAGGCTAGCACATGGGAGATGAAGTGTTTCTCCTCAGGTTTCAAACGGTCCCAGTGTGGCAAGTCTTTGGTTAGATCAACCTGAAAGACACAACATCAAATGTACACCTGTCAGTCTCCTACATTATTTAGGTTTTCCCAGTGGTAGCAGGCTGTATTGGACAACAGTGTTTCTTTTAGTTTTTTTGTGTGTTTTTGTGGAGGGCTGCAATACAGTATGTCTTTGTGGGATCAACCTGAAAAGCAAACAGTATCACTTTTTTAATGAGTCGTGTGCATTTCAACTGCTGTCAAGACAGCAAGGTTCATTTGTAATTTGTGTCACATCTGTAATATTTAATCTACCTTAAATAGAATGATACTGTAAAGTTTGTGTTACATCAAAATACATTTGGTAAGTAAAACCTACCCTTAAGCCAGCTGCTGAAACACTAAAATAACAACATTTAGTCAGTACAGTAAAACTGATACCCACCTCCTCCACCGTCCAGAAGGAGGCCTGTGCCTGCTTGTACATCTTCCAGATGTCGGGGTACTGGATGGGGAAGATGACAAACCGTCTGGGGTTATCTCGGAGCAAAGGTTCTCCCTCTTTCTCTGAACCATTTTGGCAGTCTGGGTCTTTATCTTTGAAGCCATTCTAAAGAGCCAGAGCACAGTAAAAGTAAACATATTTTCACCTCACATTTAGTGTGGAATTTTTATTGTGTTTGTTTTTTAATTGCTAAATTTAGATTATCAAAATTAACCAAAGACAAATTATCAGTAGTAGCCCATAGGGGTCCATATGGGGTTCTGGCATTTGCCCAAATTCCAGATGGCCAGTCCATCACTGTTGATAACCAGATATGTGCATATTAGATTGCTGCCTGCCTGCAGATTTGTTTTGTCATGTTGCATGTTGTATGATGATGTGTTGTGTTTGTTAATTGTTGTTGTGCATTGTCTGTTTTTTATTTTGATGTTGGTCTGTGTATGATGTTTTTATATGTTGACTTTCATTTTATTCTTTTCAGGTTGCCATTTTCAAACTGGCCAGGGACAACAGATGAAAATTAGCCTGCTGAGCTCAATCTGGCTCATTTACAGTTGCTTTGCTGTTGATTAATGAGCATTTTCCCTGTTAATAAATAAATAAATTAAATTAAAAAATAGTTACATTATTGCTTAGCTAAATTGTTTTGCAAAATATAACTGCATTTTTTCAACGGTTGAGACTGCCTCCCTTCCCTTTCACTTTCTTTTACTGGTAAACTCGGGGGAAATCTACCCCGACTTCATGAAGTAGCAGTTGTCTGACGTCACAACAACGTTAAGTATATTTGTACGTTTCCAAGTTTAGCTAATAGTACCATAAAATAAAATGTTTAATGGCGTCTGTCTCATTTATCCTCCTCCGTTTGATTTATATCTATGGTTTATACATGCAAGGCACCTCCGACTAGCTAGCTAGCTAAATAACTAACCCATGACTGGAACGCAGCATCCGAAAACCACCGTACTGTATTTTTTTCTTCAATAAATGTATTGAGAACATTTGCATACATACAAACACAACAAAATAAATACATAAACAATTCATACCACAGGTAGTCTACAAAGTCCAGCAAGGCTAACCAATAAGCAGTCCAATTCAGATAGCATAAATTACAGTTAGAAGAGTTCATTCGGAATATCTGCAGTCTTCAGAGCTAACCGCCCCTACACATCACGGATGTATTTTTCTACCCCAGGATGGCGAAGGCATGTCAAGTTGCCTTACCCTCACATTCTTACCCTAACCCTAACCAATCCCATTCCTCTTGCCTAAACCTAACCAACCCAAGCAAAGCAGACATAGAGTACTAGCCAATCAGAGGAAGAGTAGGGCGGATCATGCCATCGCCATCCTAGATCATTAGTTTTTGACACAATTATCGACCTTACCGACAGATAAGGTAGCTAACGTTAGCTTACATGGACACACAAGGCCAGTTTTGAAACAGTTAAAATGTCGGATTAATGTATATTCATATAGCTAAGACTTGAACTTTACAAAGCAAAGCCGAAAACACCTCCATTTATCCGGAGGACTCCGTTAAGGTTGACCCACTGACAATAACTTACGTAGGTTATTTTGACATGACATACATTAGTGTATTGAAACTGCTTACCGATTCTTTATCAGATTGCCGACTTATATTCATGAGATCCATTTTCTGAGAAGACAATTATTTCACCGTCGGTGTCATTCGAAGTACTGAATTTGGTTCTTCGGGCTAGTACTGCGTCGCATAACCTCATGTGTGGATGCGGCTGTAGCTTTGTTGTTTAAGCCCTTTAAACGACACCCACACAGAGGGACTGTAGCGCCTCTACTGCTCATACACGTGCTATAACAAAACCACATTATCTAGAGTGGATGACAAAAATCCCCCAAATGACTATTTCAGACTAATAAATCCTTTTATTGGACAGGAATGCAATTTGACATGACAGCTTTAATACAAGTAGCATGCTTATAGATGTATTGTAAAATATTTTACATGAATCCCTTGTGTTTTTAATGACAGCATGACCATAGTACAAACTCTGAGCTAGATGTCAGTGTGTGTGAACTGACAAGTCCAGATCACTACACTGGTATGTTGTGTATCCCCAACCGGAACACATCATTTGTGCATGCCCATGCGCAGTTTTGGGACTTCAGCATGAACACTTGATGGAAGGCCATTGGTGGATCATCATCTACCTGTTGCAGAAAAGGTTTTTGAAGTATTTGTAAGCACAATGATGAAATGAACTGTAATGTTAACTAAAACAGAAATGTATTATACATAAATCAGTTTTTTTTTTTTTTTTACCTTACATGCAATATTCATAGACAAATTTATTGTTAAGGAAGACAGTTGTCACTCTTTTCTTCTCCTCTCTTCTTTGGCAGCAGAAATGTTTTATGTGCATCACAAACTCGTGTTTGATCGTCATCAGACCGAAAAACAACATAATCACTAATTACTCTACACTAAAGACATGTATAACAATTTTCCCATTATTAATAGCCTTACTTTAGTTTTAATATTTGGAAATTATTGCTAGTGTTTCCAAAGCGCCTTTAGTTAAGTGATTGTATATACATTTTACTTTTTGCTGTCGCTTTAACCAAATTTCATCACATTTGACATTAAGTACTTCATTAATGGCTCTGACGATGTTGCTTATAAATAAAAACACTGCCTCTTTTACATGAACACTCTCGTAGCTGGATTGGAAAACCCATAGTTAACAAAGCCAGTTAATAACCAGCTAACCAGTTATCCAGGATGGTCAATGTTAGGTTCAGTGAAGTCATGTAACCCAAAGAGAGCCAGACTGAGTTGAATTTGCTTGATACAGACCCCATTTGCAGACCCAAGGGTATCAACAAAAATGGACCAGCTTACCTGTAACTGTCCGAACACCATGATGAGGATACAACTATCTATCGTGGGTTGGAAGTCTTGTTCTGTGATAATGTGCTTAATACGCTTGAAAGGCAAGTTCTGTGGATTGGAAACAACAGCATTTATTAATAGAATGTACAATACCACATATACACACAAAGAAAAGGTGCTTGGTCAGGGAGCTGCCAGTGAACGGCTCTGCTCTTTTTCTTCCATTACTACTAACCTGTTAGGGAAGCCTACTTTTCCCACATTTTCTGGATTGCGATTAATACAAACTGATTAAGAAGAGATACTTACTGCCAATTTGCCAGTGATGGCTTCTCTCCCCTGAAAAGGTGAACCTTCCCACGTCAAACAGGCGTCAGCAGACTAAGAAAAAAAAACATGTTTACACCAAATACGTGCACACAATATATTTTTTTTAATACCATTAATCATAGTATTTACAACTTCAACTGTAAATGTCAAGTGTGATGAAATTTGGTTCTTCAGTGTTGACACCATATGTTAATAATGTTTATCAAAACAGGCAGTAATTAAATGGACACTTAACAAACTTACGTATAGGTTACCCAGTCCCGACCTGTTGGTATTGTCAAACTGGTTGTAATATTCCTGGACAAAGCCCTCTCCAAGCTTTTGCCATATTTCTTTCTCACAAGCCATCTGTGAAGCTTTAGATCTGTAAAAGAGAAGAGTCTTATTACAAGCAGTCAGTTGAAGTTGCAGTAGGCTGCAGGCTGTTTACTGAACTCATGTTGACACTTTATGAACACATTCTCGAACATAAAAACTTCAGTAATTTAGACAAAAATTATGCAACTCATGAATGAACATATAAAATAAACACTGTATATGGATGAATGGAAGGAGGTCAAAAGGAAGGCTTCTAGTCTAGTTAGGAATGCCAATCACTTCATTAGTTACACTCACAACTTCACTGATGTGACATGTTGTGTCAGACAGAAACACAGGCATGAAATAACTTAAACACTGTAATCCCCCCCACCCACTCCCACCCTCATATTTCATATGTTTGTACTGTCACTCATTTGTAGTTACGCTGATATGTCTTTGTACTGTGTGTTTGCCCCTTCTGTTTATTTGTTTGTCATGGAAAATCTACAATAAAAAAACAATTACTGGTGATAGAGAAACACTGACTGAAGTCTTGGACCATGTTGATAGGATCCATTATTAAAAGAAAAACTTGAGTTAATGTAAATGAAGCAACACAAATCTTAATCGAAAACTACTAACAAGTATACAGTATTCTGCTGCAGGTTAACTTTATGAGAATCCCCCAACCCCGACCCTACATTTAGCACTCTACTAAAATTAATAATTACAACCAACACAACTCAATATGAATATGAATGCATAATTCAGTTTACAGACATTATAAAATGACATTATGATGGACAAAACTATGAGGAACACTGAGATTTGGTGGGAGGTGATCTGTGAAGGTGGTCGTGTGACTTTAAGATTTATCAGACCACCCACAACTTGGAACAAAATGGTTTGATTTAAAGGTCCCATGGCATGAAAATTTCACTTTATGAGGTTTTTTAACATTAATATGTGTTCCCCCAGCCTGCCTATGGTCCCCAATTGGCTTAAAATGGTGATAGCCCTGGGTATCCTGCTCTGCCTTTGAGAAAATGAAAGCTCAGATGAGCCGTTCTGGAATCTTGCTTGTTATGAGTTCAAACAAGCAAGGTTACCTCCCCTTTCTCTGCTTTGCCTGGCCAGAGAATTTGGCCAACCCATGGGAGAGAGAAATCATGGCTTTCCAATGAGAAAAGTGGCAGTTGGTCAAGGCCACACCCCCACCATCCACCTTGCCCCCCCCTCTCTCCTCCTCAATAGCTACAGACACAGAAATGGCACATCCTAAGGAAAGCTAATTGTGGGACTGGCTCTAGTGGCTGTAATTCTGCACCAAGGCTGAATTTCGGGAAAGAGACTTCAGATATAGTATTAGGGGACCACTAAGGTCTATATAAAAGCATCCAAAGAGCACCATGTCATGGGACCTTTAACATTGTATTTTACAGATGCATTCTGTTAGCAGTCTCTCCTGCTGAAAGATAACTTACATCTGTGACTATACAGCTGAAACCCTATGCCCTCCTTTGATTAGGGTTTCACCGGTGTTTCGGTTTAACGAGAGGCCATGTTAACTGGCGACCATCAGCCAAATGCGTCTGCTGTTGTCGTAGTGACGACAGCTGTTGAAAACGGGAAGAGAATACGTAGCTGTCCGCGTGAATGCCTTTCAATTAAGTTGTCATTAAAATGTTAAAACAACGACGTTTACGTTACCTCTCTGACTTGTCTTTGGAGTGTTGTCTGAGGAAACTTGTCAGTTCGCGGTTTGAATGTGGCTTGCTGTTAAGGAAAACAGGAAGACAGCGTTGCTCTTCCTTTTAATGTCTATAATACGTTTTATTGAATAGACCTATTAGTCTTCAGATCTTGTTTAAGTAAACACATGTCACGCATGGATGTATTAAGAGAATGATGTCCCGTAGAAAACTATGTAGCCCTTTTAAAAGTAGAAAATAAATTAATAAACAACTTGGATTCGAACTCATACCATTGTGGGGGAAAAAAACCATCTCAGCTGTCTAACGCACTGCGCCACCACATTGCATCATTAATTGATGGGCATGGCATGATATGAACTCAAACGTCACACAGAGTCTCTTAAAATTAGGAGGTAGCCAGATCAAGTTGTGACCATAACCACACTGCATGCAAATAACTGACAAGCTGCTCTTGCTCAGAAATTGTCTTTGTTTTGTTTGATTCTCACAAAAAACGCACGTCTTGTATGTTTGTCCATGGTAAACACATTGAAATAATGCTACATCTGTCTATACTTGTATACTTAAAAAGCAGAAAAGTGCAATGTGATATACATATGTTTTTTGTCTTTTTTTTTGCACCATTTCGCTGTCTTTGCACTGTACTCTGCACAATGACAATAAAGTTGAATCTAATCATTCATGCTCCGTTTTGCACACCCTTATTTCATTATATCTGCCATGCCCCATGCACAGTTGCACAAATGCACATCCTCACCTGCACTGCTTTCATATCTGTTTACGCTCTTTTGCACTATTCATCTGCCCTGGCATGTTCAACTGTTCTCCCCACCTTTGTTGTCATACCATTTTTTTTTTACATCTACTGTTCTACATCGCTAGCTAGACCACATTTTGCACTAACTATATAATGACTTTTTACTACATTTCAGCATTTATATAGTTTGCAATTACTGTATTTTGACTCTTTACTAAATCTCAGCAGTGATATGACTGTCTATTCATATTGTGTTATTACCTTATCACTTTCGCATATCCTTCGACTTACTTACACCTCACTTTGCGCCAGCTTTGTAATGCCTACTTAAACTGTACTGTTACCACATCAACATTTTATACCCATTTTATTATCTGGTTTTAAATGGCTGTTAATTGTGTTGGAAACCAGTAAAATAAAATGATCTTATGTACATGGACAGTGTGGTCACAACTTCATCTAGCTGCCTACTGTTTTAAATATACGATATATGAGATATTTTGATGCTATACTTACCATAACTCATTGTAGAACCTGTGGTCTAGGTTTCTAGTCTCTTGCTTTTTTCCCCACAATGGCACGAAGTTCGAATCCCGTGAAATCATGTTTGTTTATTTATTGATTTATTTATTATTTTTTCAGAGATGGACACTTGAGTTTCAAGTTTATTTCAATGTGTTTACCATGGACAAACATACAAGACGTGCATTTTTTGTGAGAATCAAACAAAACAAAGACAATTTCTGAGCAAGAGCAGCTTGTCAGTTATTTGCATGCAGTGTGGTTATGGTCACAACTTGATCTGGCTACCTCCTAATTTTAAGAGACTCTGTGTGACGTTTGAGTTCATATCATGCCATGCCCATCAATCAACAATGCAATTTGGTGGCGCAGTGCGTTAGACAGCTGAGATGTTTTTTTTCCCCCACAATGGTATGAGTTCGAATCCAAGTTGTTTATTAGTTTATTTTCTACTTTTAAAAGGGCTACATAGTTTTCTACGGGACATCATTCTCTTAATACATCCATGCGTGACATGTGTTTACTTAAACAAGATCTGAAGACTAATAGGTCTATTCAATAAAACGTATTATAGACATTAACAGGAAGAGCAACGCTGTCTTCCTGTTTTCCTTAACAGCAAGCCACATTCAAACCGCGAACTGACAAGTTTCCTCAGACAACACTCCAAAGACAAGTCAGAGAGGTAACGTAAACGTCGTTGTTTTAACATTTTAATGACAACTTAATTGAAAGGCATTCACGCGGACAGCTACGTATTCTCTTCCCGTTTTCAACAGCTGTCGTCACTACGACAACAGCAGACGCATTTGGCTGATGGTCGCCAGTTAACATGGCCTCTCGTTAAACCGAAACACCGGTATTCCTGCTAATGTCCGAGTTCTCAATCGGTTTCAACGAGAAGAACGATCTCACCAATTACAAAAACACTAACTTAGATCGCCGAGTTTGTTTTGTGAAAAATGTGTTGTCAGGACATCCCGAGGAGTTGTTTTCTGTAACGTTATTAAACGTCTAGCCAGACGTTTAATAACGTTAAAGGGGGCTCGATAGAGGTTGGAAACATATTCAGATCCATCAGAAGTTACTACCGAGCTAGCCTGGGGCTTGTGGGGTAAGCTACTACAGCCAGTGTGTCAACGCTAAGCCAAAACCGTGCCCACTGTTTAACATCGCGAGCCACCGCCAAAATAGCGTAATGTTAACGTTAAGTTATGGCTAACGTTAGCACACATACGTGCTTTTCCCGGAACCGTTTCATTTATCTATGTCTCTATCTTCGTTATATTCGTCGCAACAAAACCGTGTTACTACAAGTGGGCAAGTTGTTGTTGATAAGCATTACTTAAACAGTACTTTACCGTGTCCGTAAGTTTTAGCTCACTTTTTCAATCAGAGGGCGAGCCAGCGTGGAGACAGATCCAGTCGAGGATGATGGAGTTGGGGTTCCCGCTTCCTCAGAGTGGCAAACCTGTGACGTCGCTTACAGCTGACCAATGAAGGCCAAGAATGATTGAAACAGTTTGCCCCGAGTTCAGCCTTTCAGGAGCTAGTCCTCCCCATGGCTGTATTATTAAGCATAGACAGGTATTAAGAGAACGGGGTCCTCCCCGACTATCAACATCCATGATCAACTCCAACAAATTCTATACCCATGGTTGAACTTTAGGCCCGTCAATCCCATATATGTATAATAAGAACATGTATATTATAATACATCCATGGTCAATCCTAGAATGGTAGGCGGGATTTATATGCTCATATTTATATATGAGTACGGTGAAGCGCTGCCTGAAGAACTAACTCAGGTCAGAAAACATGTCAAGGGAGGTAAACCAACCGGTGACTGTGAAGAAAAAAAACAACCCATGGATGGATTATATTAACTGAAAAAAATAATAATGGGCCATACATCAAAGAACTTGTCTCAAATAAATCTTTAATGATTATTTAAGAAAAAAAAAATCATCCTGTAAATGGAAGACCTTTATTAATAACTATTTTGGCAAATAATGAATCAAATAATACATTAACCTGTAACCATTATTGATTAAACCTTGTTGAATGGGTAAGGGTCACCTCCAGTTATTGTTACAAAACTCAATTACAGCTCCACCCCTGGCCCAAACTTTCATCAACTATGAACTCATCTATAGTGTGCTTTTATTAAAAAGGTGCCATCAACAATGTAGCCCCACATCAATGAGGAAACTATTATCTATAGCCAGTAACTCAGGCTAGCAATAAAGCTAATATTTTGAAATGGAAGACATTAAATGCTTAACTGGATATCTGGATAAAAGATCTCTATTGCTCGTGGCGAGTGATGAGACATTAGAAATACAGATTAATTCATAACAGCGTGCAGGTCTTTACAAACACCAGTAACAGGAATGTAATTGTTAAAAAAGCTGGGTTAATTCTTTATGTAATACACTTAAGATCTTTACAGCTCCTGCTATTGTACCATGTTTACAGTGTCCTATTGGCAAGCTGGATGACTTTGTTCTCCTGACAAAAATCCAACATCTGACATTGTTTTCTTCACAAATAGTGAAAACAAAACTGACAGAGATAAGACCCATTTAGGCACTTTTAAAATCATTTTGCTACAGTTCAGTGCATGTTGCCAGGAAAAAGACACTCAAAAATGCAGAATGTCTTCCCGCACTTGACTTCCAGTGACTTGTTCAGAAAGGCTACTATTGCTTTGTTGAGGCCGCTGCACCAATAGATCCTCTTGTAATGGATGGCAGTAAAAGTCTCTACAGATTCACCCAACAGGCCTCTGAGGTTAGAACCAAGTGATGTGTTAAATGTTCTAGCATGTCACTGCTCTGGCTGTGATGTGAAATAATCGTCTGTCCGGAACACACTGGGGATCTCTTGACGCTGACTTGGCGCTGGTCTTCTTGGGCTGGCCGGTTTCTGTGAGTGAACCGACACAAAATGAATCCTAATTATCCAATAGCAATTACAACAATTGTTGTGCTGGATTTTAAATGTTTATTGGAAAAGGGTCTCTGTTCAACTCAGCGGCACAAATGTTTCACACCATAGATTACTGGTTATTTCATGGTTGTAAATATAGAAACACATAAAATGCATGGGTACTGAAAAAACAAATTGACAATGTAAAACTACAAATCCACATGTATATGAAGGCACTCTCACATTTAAGAAGCCTGGGACACTCATTGTGCGGAGGATCTTCTTGAAAGCACCTGGTAGTGTTCCTAGTTCTCCCTCTGCCTGTGTGACCTGCTCTTCCATCGCGTTGACGTTGGCTCCCACCAGCTTTACAAAGGCCTGCAGTCACACCAGAATACCGTAATATAGCAAAAATCTGATAAAATTGAGATTCTGTGCAACACTGTTTGAGACAAACTTCATTCAAGACAATTAAAAGGTCCCATGACATGAAAATTTCACTTCATGAGGTTTTTTAACATTAATATGCATTCCCCCAGCCTGCCATGGTCCCCCAGTGGCTAGAAATGGCGATAGGTGTAAACCGACCCCTGGGTATCCTGCTCTGGCTTTGAGAAAATGAAAGCTCAGATGGGCCGATCTGGAATCTTGCTCCTTATGGAGGTCAAGGAGTAATGTTACATCCCCTTTTTCTGCTTTGAACGAGCAAAGTGACAGTTGGTCAAGGCCACACCCCCACTCTCCACCTTGCCCCCCCCCCTCTCTCCTCCTCAATAGCTACAGACACAGAAATGGCACATCCTAAGGAAAGCTCATTGTGGGATTGGCTCTAGTGGCTGTAATTCTGCACCAAGGCTGAATTTTGGGAAAGAGACTTCAGATACAGTATTAGGGGACCACTGAGGCCTATATAAAAGCATCCAAAGAGCACCATGTCATGGAACCTTTAAACATCGCAGTTACATAAAAAAACATTTTCACAAGCCCATGCAGGCATTTCCTAAATTAATCCTTAACAATCTTTAAATGGTTTAACTTAAATTGGATCTTTTAAAAAATAGGAGGTGGATGAGTGAACTTAAAAACACATTTTAAATAATATAAAAAAAATGTTTGTATGAATTTAACAAAGCCAGCCCTTCAGTTGAGGAACGGAAAAGTTACTAAAACCAACTCTGTATGAAAACCATAGCTGTATGTTCTGGATTGTATCCTCATTAGTTACTTGGTGCAGTGGGATTTAAAAACATACTGCACTCCTAGACCAGTGTTTACTTCCATTATTGGAATAAAACTGATCAACCAATTACGATTACCTTGTTCCTAATATCTCTCAGAGGTTCTTCTCTTGTAAAGAGGATATTTTGCTTAGTTTATTTTGACTAAAAACACTGCACATAAATCCTGTTTACATCATAGGTTTCATGCTACATTCATTTCAGAATCCTTGATCAAGTGTGCATTACAAAAACACAACACACCATATTAACACCTAATGAATACATATTTTTGTAGTATTATTTAAAGAGAATTACTCTACTAGTATTCAATCTTGCAAAGTTAAAATGATCACTCACCTCTAACTTATCAATTCTTCTGTATATTTGTCTCATTTCATCCGACTTCTGCTGGATTTGAGGTAGGTTTTCATTCACTATCTGGGAGGTATCATTACGAATCTAGAGGAAAAACACAAAAGGATGTGAGAAACAAATCATTTTATTTTAATCAAAATGAGATACAGTTCATAAGATTATATGATGTCATAGCCTGACTTTGCTTACCATATCCAGCATTCCAACAAACTCATCTACTCTTGTCAGCATTTCTTCCAAGCTCTTGTCCAAGCACAGAATCTAGATGAGAAATCATTAAAATAAAAGTCTGTAAAACTGCACACCGTTTCTGTGCACTTTTAAATTAGTCCCACACACCAGTCACAGCTGGAATTAATAAGATGCCTTTAAATTGAGTGAGCAAAGACAACAGGACCAAAACACAGGGGCCTTTGTCTTCCTACATACCCAGCTAGCTAGCTCAGCTTCTTTATAAATTGCCTGGTATCATGCATTTCCAGTTAACGTCTACTCAGGAGTGACAGCAATTTTGGTCAGTCGACCATCATAAGAAAACATAGTTCCTACAAATATAGCTAGACATCTGTCTTTTTATGCTAAAGACTCTTTTTGGTGTTTACATTGTTATAAACTGATTGTTATCATCTGGGTTATTTCCCTCCAGAGCTACAGAAGGCATTAAACAACTGTTTTCACAGAGTAATACTGAACTTCATAGAGTACCCCTTTAAAAGCCGCTTCATGGTGCTAACATTTTTAAATGTCATAGCTAGCTACGTACATTAGGCGAAGAAAGCAGAATGACTAGCTAGTTAAGGAGTCAAAAATACAAACTTTAGGACTCGGACTGACTTGGGACTTAACAGTTTTGACTAAGGTGTCGATAGCCAAGACTTACTTAATATAAAACAATGACTTTGTCCCATGGATGTATTAGCTAGCTAGCTAGAAGAACTCCCATCAAATGACCATAGACAGTGTATATGACACCCGAACCACTGAAGGCAAACCAATCATTTCACTACTTCCGTGTCGCTTAGCAACCACTTCACTTCCAGCCGCTGGTCAATTACTTTTCTTATAATACATCCATGCAATAACTGCTTTGCTCGTTACCTGAAGCCATTTATTAGCCAAGTAACGTTACATTGCAGTTATAGCTACTAGTGTGTGCTACACTACTTCATCAACAAAGAGCTAACGTTAACTCAGCTAGTTAGTACGTGCAGTGCTTTTCAACTTAGTGTGCTCTCTTGTGTAAAAGCCATGAACACAAACCTCTTCTCCAGCTGTCGCCTTGATGTAGGAGGAGTAGCTGAGGGCGGTGTGTCTCAGGAGTTCGTCGTCCTGCTCTGGGTAGTGCTGCTCGGGTATCTCGGGGTCTGCTGCTTCGTTGAGGCTCGGGCTTTGAGAGATAACATTAGCTGCTGCGCCAAAGCTGGGGCTCTGCGACACGGTACCGCTGCTGAGGATTTCGCTCACCATGGACAAACTGCTCGCACTTTGGGAGACGATGCCGCTGTCTCTGCTTATCTCAGCGCTGGACTCCTCCAGGGGAGACAGCAGGCCCACCCTGTCAACCCGATGATGGTCCATATCGCCTGTCTTCTTTCTGATCTAGCTACTGCCGTGTTTTGTTTCGCCTTGTCAACTGACTGGATCACGTGCTTTTTGCAGCGGATGGTGGCTCACAAGGGTCAAAGCAGTTTTATCCCACTTTACTTTAAATATTCGGAAACGTTACATGTATAATTGACGTCAAAGCAAACATCTCTAAACCCTAAAGAACATCCAACACAGAACGATAATCACACTGTGATATAAATCTACAATTGCGATGTATCACAAAAAAAAATGCTAGATCTCCATCCATCCATCCATCTTCGTCCGCTTATCCGGGGTCGGGTCGCGGGGGCAGCAGCTCCAACAGGGGACCCCAAACTTCCCTTTCCCGAGCCACATTAACTCCGACTGGGGGATCACGAGGCGTTCCCAGGCCAGGTTGGAGATATAATCCCTCCACCTAGTCCTGGGTCTTCCCCGAGGCCTCCTCCCAGCTGGACGTGCCTGGAACATCTCCCTATGGAGGCGCCCAGGGGCATCCTTACCAGATGCTCCGACACCAAAGCCTCGATCTGATTCAATTATATAAAATGTAGATGTCAGTAGTGTGACACTGTTGATGTTCATTGCCATTGGTCATTGACATTTCATGACATGCAGTGTAATTGCAATTTCGGCCAGCAGATGGAAGCCAGAATTACTGTATGGCAATTGACTTTAGTGGTCTGCACAGGTCTAAATCAGAGGCATTAGCTATGGCATTGGTTAAAAAGGTTTACCACACCTTTCAACATATTAACTATCTAATAGAATTGATAAGCTGCCAAATCAGTTTATGTGGAAAGAAAATGCAGCAATGTCTCCCCCTTAATATAAAGTAGGGATTACTTTAATGTCACCAATGCCATGATTATTTTTGCACTTTAAATCTCGAATTTCCTTATATATAATTTTATATATTATATATATATATAATTATATTATATAATTTTATATATATATATAATTTTATTTAAATTAAACTAACAATACTTTGTCAGCTTTAATCAGTCTACACTTGGACCTCCAAATGGCCAGCTGAGCATCTGTGTCACATGTGGGGAGCATAGCTCTTTCACACATTAGTGCTAAAACTATTAAAATCTACAATGAGCTACTGCATGTGCATGTCTTCTGCTGATATTAACTTTTATACTTCATATGCAGGTTTCCCCATGATTGAAAGTCAAGTGTTTAAATACACTGATAGCAAAGATCATCCAGGATTTGGTGTCAGCCAATACACTCAAATCTGCTGCCGATTGGTGGTGCAGACTACAGCCAAAGGAAACCAGTTGGGTGTCAATGATCCATTATTTGTTTGAGCAGTGTGGCATCTCGAGTAAACACAGCAGACCAACATTAATTAGCAGAGAGGTGAAAGGAGTTTGCTGCTGCTGGAGGGCCTCTGACCTATAGGACAAAGCAGCTGCATGTCCATGTTTGAATATACTGGATGATGATAAAGACTGGTTGTATCTGAAAAAGTGACGTCTAGAGCAAATTATTTTGTGATGAAACTTTACCTGTGTATCCTACCCAACCTGACTACTCTAACAAGCATGGACTTGTTGCAATAAACTGCATTACAGGATTTACATTCCGGGAATGAGGTTAAAGTGCTCTTAATTATTCAGTATCTTTGAATAGTCATCATCAGTAATCAGTGTAGTTTTACTTAGTTTGCTGTAGGCACTGAGGTTAAAATATCTTCACGATTTACTGTAGCTGCAGAACATTAATGCTCCCAGAAGGCAGTCACACCCCTTACGAAATGTTTTGTGATTATGCATTCCTCATCTACAGATGCTGCTGTTGGTGAAGACATTGCGTGAGCTTAGAATTATAAGGTTCTATCTCCGTTTAGGGTTGTTCTGAGATATTGAGCATCAAAGTTTTTACATCCCAGCTGGCAAAACTGTATGTAGTATAATATACTATTAATAACTAACAAAATATTTTTTTTACAAAAACAACACCACACAGGCATTAATAAACACCTAATGGATCAGATTATGTCAAAAACTCAATTTCGACCAAAAGTGGAGATAGAACCTTATAATTCTAAGCTCACGTCAGCCTATGCGGGGATCATTTGCTTTGTTGACTGTTAGCAGTGACTCTGGTGAAAAGCTTTTGACTTTTCTTTCTGAGGGGCTGAAAACCAAAACTTGATGTTTTCGGTTGTTTTATAGTTTTAAGTGTCAGTCAAGCTGACCAGGAAATATCTCGGGATGTCACATTGTCTTTGTATTTTAAATAAACCTGTATCTACTGTACACTTAGTAGACAAAGCGTTCCTTTGCTGCAAAGGTTTGATGAAACAAATCAAATTATAGTTAATTTCTGCACCCACAAATAAGTGACTAAGTGATGATATTAAGGATTTAAAATTAGGTTAATCTAAGACAAATTAAATCATACAAACTTTCATCGGTAAGTGTAACATTTCAGGTAACTTTCAACCTTATGACTTTTATTTTTTAAAATGGTAAAAAACTAAACAAATAGTTGCATCTTCAAAATTAAACAATTATGGGGCCTCCTGGTAGCTCACCTGCTGAGCGTGCACACCATGTACCAAGGCTCAGTCCTTACCGCAGCGACCCAAATTGGATTCCAACCCGTGGCCCTTTGCTGCATGTCTCTCTCTCTCCCTCCCCTTTCTTGTCTACAGCTGTCCTATCAATTAAAAAGGCATTAAAGCCCAAAAAATAATCTTAAAAAAAATGAAACCATTATGCCCATTCTCACAAATTCAATAATAGTGGGTGCTCAACAGAGATTATATTCTGAGAGCAGAACAGCTGCAACACAGATTAAATTATACAATTTTAACAATGTAAAGCTTTAGGAACCATAAATGTAACTGCTGAACCAAACAGTCACATTTCTAGTTTGCAGACTTAGAATAATTTATTGGAACAGATACAAGGATTTGATCACAATCATCAATGCATAAAAGAACTATTAAAAAAATCATACTCTAAACAGCATTAATCAGAATATAAGAAATATAGATTTACTCTTTAAAAACATCCACAAGCAACCCCAAGTTGGTCCCAGTAATAAGAATGAAAAATGATCTTAATAAAAGTGGTCACTAGCAAAAGATATTAGGCTGTAGGCACATTCAGAACTGTAGGATACAGTGGACTCACCTAAAACATTTGTTCTGATGCTTATCACACACACACACACACACACACACACACACACACACACACACACACACACACACAAACACAAAAAAAAAAAAAAACACACACACACACACACACACACACACACACACACACACACAAAAACATTGATGCAAGACAAAGACAACTTTAAAAAATACAGGAAATATATACAATACATTTTCCTTGTTTCTTGGCTTGTAACTTCCAATTATCAATTATTTCGTAAAAACAAAAAGAAGTTACAAAATTAGTATCTGACAAAACACACTCGTGCTCATATTTATCCGGCCTGGTGTTCCAGTTTAAGTCTCTGAGCAGTTGGGAAGTTTCTGTCTGTGTGCTAGTCTGTTTATAGGTATTATAGAGTAATGACGGTGCCGTCCTCCTCCACCCCTCCCCTGGGCAGAGCGAGACTGTGTCGCGGGTCCGTTTTCAGGGAGCTGAGGATTTTGTGCAGGCTGCCGTTGCTGTGGCGGAGGGCTGGGTTGCTGCTGTGATGCGGAGGCTGTACTTGGTGATGACGGTGCTGGGGCTGTTGGTGCGGGTTGGGCTGAAGGTTCAGGTCTCTGTGGAGCTGGTAGCTGAGGCTGCTGCTGTGGTGGTGGTGGTGGTGGTGGGGCTGGGACCCTCCGTTGAGGCTAGGCTGCGAGTGGAAGGAGGCAGTGGAGACCACCGATAAAGGACGTGTGGGGGGGCTTGGAGGTGCCGCTGGGCCCGAAGCTGTTGTTGGTGTCTGCTGGTGTGTGCGAGACACACTGGACGCCAGGGAAGCATTGGACCTCTGAGACGGCCGCTTGAGGCTGCTCTCAATGACAATATCCGTCTCTTCATCACTCTCCAGGTCGTCTTGGTAACCATGTGCTCCAGAGGATATCGCCCCCACTGAGGCCACTGACAAAGTCGGGTAGCCAGTCGATCCGCTGCTGTCAGACGACTGTCCTGAGCTCCCCGAGATCCTGCTGCTGCGGACCACATTGTTGCGCTGGTTCACCGGCTTGACAGTCACAATTAGGTTGTGGCTGTTGGCAATCATCATATCCGTTACCTGATCTAAGGACTTTCCAGTCACTTCAATGCCGTTCACCTCCAGCACCTCATCATTAACCGCCAGCAGCCCGGTGCTCTCCGCCAACCCTCCAGGCACCAGCCGAGATATGAAGATGCCAGGGACTTTCTCGAGCCCGTGTGGGGTCACGCGAACGCTGGTTCCATCTCGGATGTAAAAGCCCAGGGGTTTGTCCGAGCCGTGACGATACAGTCGGACACGGCGGTGAGATTCAGGTAGGATATCCACATCAATGATGGAGGAGACGGGCCGGAAGTCCTGCGGCATGCCGATGCGGATGTGTGGCCTCTTGCGGTTGATGTCATTATTGCGAAGTGCGACCACTGCCTTCTTCTTACGAGTTATTGTGTTGGTGCCATAGCTAGCATAGTCAACCTCTTCTGTAAAGAAATAAAGGGAGACAGAGAAACAGAAAGTGAAATTAGGTTTCAATATTGTGAATGTGCAGGCAACACAAGTTGAAAACATTCTTTCTTCCATGTGTACTTTGTTCCCAAATATTAAAGGCAACAAGGAAAAAAAAAAAAGGAAAAACTGAAACACCTTAAGGCACAAAAAGATTGAGAGGAGGATCTGTAAAGTTAAAACAAACTGACAAGAGAAAAGTTTCCATCCTTGAACCACAAATCCTGTACACGAGTTTTACCCTACATCTTTAAATCAAAGCACCTGCCTTACAAATTCAACAACCTTTGATCAAACTATGCACAGATGTGCTTGAAAATAGAAAGACCTGCTGCTAATTATTTACACAGATGTTATTCCATATGTGACATAACACAGTTCTTAATCACTGAAGCCACAAACAAGGCCAGAGTGCCTGCTGGTTTACTCTATAAGTGAGTTAAGTATGAAGCAATCGTTTTTTTTAAATGAGGAGTTCAGCCTTTGTATGAAAAATGAGGTTGAGCATGTCAACTGGATTCACATACGCCTAATGCTGTGACTCTGTGTTTCTTTGTGTGCATGTTTGTATAAAACGCTGAGTGTGCAGAGCATTCCTGCCTGTGCTGACAGAGGTGACCCACCCTCCTGCTACCAGGCAGCAGCTGTAGGGATCCCAAGTGTGCATTTCTACACAGGCACATACATGTACTATCCTCATTACAAACTAGGGCTGCACGATATGAGTAAAATATGCGTCATGCGATAACTTTGCTGAATATTGCAATAACGATATTACATGGGATAAAAAAAAAATTAAAAAAATAGCACTCAGTTCTGCGGCTTTCCGTATTCTGCTAAAATACAACAAATTGCTTGTTGAATTTAAAACACTTGAAAGGAAATCATTTTTAACATTTCTTTTATTGAACAAATTGAACATTGAATTGAATATAAAAGCAACGACTAAAAAAGAATGACAGTTACATTTTAAAGTGCAGTTTTCTGATATTTTCTTTCAACTAACAAAAACATCAGAGTGTCTTTCGTGATATGTCACAGCCTTTTGCGATGTGTATATTGCGACAGTTGATATCACAATGACGATTAAAAAACGATATATTGTGCAGCCCTAGTACAAACATGGAACTCAAAAGATACTGAGCAGTCCTTCACTAGCTGAACTAGTAAGAGACCCCAAAAGATATAGCCTAAATGAGCTGTGAGGGAAGATCAGCGTGGAAAATCTCAGTTAAAGCATGATGTTTCCAACCAGAGATTTAGAGCAATTAATAAAACAATGAAATTCCTCATAAAAGGACTGGCCTCTTCAGAACAACATAGCTGCTGCCAAACATGCTCATGTACTTGCTTAGATAAAATAAAATAAAAAAGGAGGGAGGATTGGGGCTGGAGTGGAATGAAAAATATACTCTGGGGGGTTATTGAGTTATGGTCCTGATAAAGTCATTGCGAGATAGCAAGAAATTATACAAAGTGTGCTCCATGATGGAAAAGAATAATAACTTGTTAGCACTCTAATCTTCCCTTCTCAGGCAGACAGGAAATCTGGACACAGCAAAGCCTGATGTGACAGGAAGTAAAAGGTCCCCAGGCGCGAGCATCAGCTCCTGCATTTCCATGGCAACAGCGGTGAGTCATCGTTGCCCTACTGTTTGGGACACCTGCTTTCTTAAATTTGCACGGGTGAGCACACTGCAATTGTGGGCCCCGTCTTCAAAAGTACACCGTGGAAGGAGAGAAAACTGAAACAAATAAGGAGTCTCCGAGCAGAGCCAGCTGGCCAGTCGACCCCCAAGAGGAGCGTGGACGTCTGCCATACAACTACCTATGCGCAATGCTGACTCATCATTAAGACACACATTTTCTTCTACCACGGAGCAGAATGTTGATGAAGCAGCATGTTTTACTACAGCTTCAGAAATGAAGAGTCTGGTGGGGAAACGGTGTGAAATCTGCAGTGACAAGAACCACAGTACACATGGGGAATTGGTGAGCACTAAATTGGGGGGAAAATAAGAATGATAAATGAGCGTTAGTGACATAGTAGATTGACGTCTCTTGGCACAGCATGAAATAATGTTAAGTGCTCACAGACTCTAGCCAAACTGCTGTGCCAAAACGGCATTATTCCAGATAAAGAAATAGTCTTATCTTATCAACTTTTGCTGCTTTCAAATTAGCCTGGTTAAAAATGACATTTTTTAAAAGGAAACACTTCTGAATATCAACAAACCTAAAGTCCATGATGGGATCCCTAGTTATCTGGGCATGTTGTGGCAGAAGTTGATTTGATTGAATCCAGGCCTCCTGGTAGCTCACCTGCTGAGCGTGCACACCATGTACCAAGGCTCAGTCCTAACCAGCGACCCAAAATGGTTTCCAACCCGTGGCCCTTTGCTGCATGTCTCTCTCTCTCCCCCCCTTTCTTGTCTACAGCTGTCCTATCAATTAAAAAGGCATTAAAGCCCAAAAAATAATCTTAAAAAATGAAACCATTATGCCCATTCTCACAAATTCAATAATAGTGGGTGCTCAACAGAGATTATATTCTGAGAGCAGAACAGCTGCAACACAGATTAAATTATACAATTTTAACAATGTAAAGCTTTAGGAACCATAAATGTAACTGCTGAACCAAACAGTCACATTTCTAGTTTGCAGACTTAGAATAATTTATTGGAACAGATACAAGGATTTGATCACAATCATCAATGCATAAAAGAACTATTAAAAAAATCATACTCTAAACAGCATTAATCAGAATATAAGAAATATAGATTTACTCTTTAAAAACATCCACAAGCAACCCCAAGTTGGTCCCAGTAATAAGAATGAAAAATGATCTTAATAAAAGTGGTCACTAGCAAAAGATATTAGGCTG
The DNA here is from genome assembly GCF_010015445.1 of Perca fluviatilis. Taxonomy (NCBI): domain Eukaryota; kingdom Metazoa; phylum Chordata; class Actinopteri; order Perciformes; family Percidae; genus Perca; species Perca fluviatilis. The sequence goes on along the minus strand of NC_053124.1, from coordinate 19,043,395 downwards.
TAGGCACATTCAGAACTGTAGGATACAGTGGACTCGCCTAAAAACATTTGTTCTGATGCTTATCACACACACACACACACACACACACACACACACACACACACACACACACACACACACACACACACACACACACACACACACACACACACACACACACACACACACACACACACACACACACACACTTGATGCAAGACAAAGACAACTTTAAAAAATACAGGAAATATATACAATACATTTTCCTTGTTTCTTGGCTTGTAACTTCCAATTATCAATTATTTCGTAAAAACAAAAAGAAGTTACAAAATTAGTATCTGACAAAACACACTCGTGCTCATATTTATCCGGCCTGGTGTTCCAGTTTAAGTCTCTGAGCAGTTGGGAAGTTTCTGTCTGTGTGCTAGTCTGTTTATAGGTATTATAGAGTAATGACGGTGCGTCCTCCTCCACCCCTCCCCTGGGCAGAGCGAGACTGTGTCGCGGGTCCGTTTCAGGGAGCTGAGGATTTTGTGCAGGCTGCCGTTGCTGTGGCGGAGGGCTGGGTTGCTGCTGTGATGCGAGGCTGTACTTGGTGATGACGGTGCTGGGGCTGTTGGTGCGGGTTGGGCTGAAGGTTCAGGTCTCTGTGGAGCTGGTAGCTGAGGCTGCTGCTGTGGTGGTGGTGGTGGTGGTGGGGCTGGGACCCTCCGTTGAGGCTAGGCTGCGAGTGGAAGGAGGCAGTGGAGACCACCGATAAAGGACGTGTGGGGGGGCTTGGAGGTGCCGCTGGGCCCGAAGCTGTTGTTGGTGTCTGCTGGTGTGTGCGAGACACACTGGACGCCAGGGAAGCATTGGACCTCTGAGACGGCCGCTTGAGGCTGCTCTCAATGACAATATCCGTCTCTTCATCACTCTCCAGGTCGTCTTGGTAACCATGTGCTCCAGAGGATATCGCCCCCACTGAGGCCACTGACAAAGTCGGGTAGCCAGTCGATCCGCTGCTGTCAGACGACTGTCCTGAGCTCCCCGAGATCCTGCTGCTGCGGACCACATTGTTGCGCTGGTTCACCGGCTTGACAGTCACAATTAGGTTGTGGCTGTTGGCAATCATCATATCCGTTACCTGATCTAAGGACTTTCCAGTCACTTCAATGCCGTTCACCTCCAGCACCTCATCATTAACCGCCAGCAGCCCGGTGCTCTCCGCCAACCCTCCAGGCACCAGCCGAGATATGAAGATGCCAGGGACTTTCTCGAGCCCGTGTGGGGTCACGCGAACGCTGGTTCCATCTCGGATGTAAAAGCCCAGGGGTTTGTCCGAGCCGTGACGATACAGTCGGACGCGACGGTGAGATTCAGGTAGGATATCCACATCAATGATGGAGGAGACGGGGGGAAGCCCTGGCGACATGCCGATGCGGATGTGTGGCCTCTTGCGGTTGATGTCATTATTGCGAGGTCGACCACTGCCTTCTTCTTACGAGTTATTGTGTTGGTGCCATAGCTAGCATAGTCAACCTCTTCTGTAAAGAAATAAAGGGAGACAGAGAAACAGAAAGTGAAATTAGGTTTCAATATTGTGAATGTGCAGGCAACACAAGTTGAAAACATTCTTTCTTCCATGTGTACTTTGTTCCCAAATATTAAAGGCAACAAGGAAAAAAAAAAAAGGAAAAACTGAAACACCTTAAGGCACAAAAAGATTGAGAGGAGGATCTGTAAAGTTAAAACAAACTGACAAGAGAAAAGTTTCCATCCTTGAACCACAAATCCTGTACACGAGTTTTACCCTACATCTTTAAATCAAAGCACCTGCCTTACAAATTCAACAACCTTTGATCAAACTATGCACAGATGTGCTTGAAAATAGAAAGACCTGCTGCTAATTATTTACACAGATGTTATTCCATATGTGACATAACACAGTTCTTAATCACTGAAGCCACAAACAAGGCCAGAGTGCCTGCTGGTTTACTCTATAAGTGAGTTAAGTATGAAGCAATCGTTTTTTTTAAATGAGGAGTTCAGCCTTTGTATGAAAAATGAGGTTGAGCATGTCAACTGGATTCACATACGCCTAATGCTGTGACTCTGTGTTTCTTTGTGTGCATGTTTGTATAAAACGCTGAGTGTGCAGAGCATTCCTGCCTGTGCTGACAGAGGTGACCCACCCTCCTGCTACCAGGCAGCAGCTGTAGGGATCCCAAGTGTGCATTTCTACACAGGCACATACATGTACTATCCTCATTACAAACTAGGGCTGCACGATATGAGTAAAATATGCGTCATGCGATAACTTTGCTGAATATTGCAATAACGATATTACATGGGATAAAAAAAAAATTAAAAAAATAGCACTCAGTTCTGCGGCTTTCCGTATTCTGCTAAAATACAACAAATTGCTTGTTGAATTTAAAACACTTGAAAGGAAATCATTTTTAACATTTCTTTTATTGAACAAATTGAACATTGAATTGAATATAAAAGCAACGACTAAAAGAATGACAGTTACATTTTAAAGTGCAGTTTTCTGATATTTTCTTTCAACTAACAAAAACATCAGAGTGTCTTTCGTGATATGTCACAGCCGTTTGCGATGTGTATATTGCGACAGTTGATATCACCGACGATTAAAAAACGATATATTGTGCAGCCCTAGTACAAACATGGAACTCAAAAGATACTGAGCAGTCCTTCACTAGCTGAACTAGTAAGAGACCCCAAAAGATATAGCCTAAATGAGCTGTGAGGGAAGATCAGCGTGGAAAATCTCAGTTAAAGCATGATGTTTCCAACCAGAGATTTAGAGCAATTAATAAAACAATGAAATTCCTCATAAAAGGACTGGCCTCTTCAGAACAACATAGCTGCTGCCAAACATGCTCATGTACTTGCTTAGATAAAATAAAATAAAAAAGGAGGGAGGATTGGGGCTGGAGTGGAATGAAAAATATACTCTGGGGGGTTATTGAGTTATGGTCCTGATAAAGTCATTGCGAGATAGCAAGAAATTATACAAAGTGTGCTCCATGATGGAAAAGAATAATAACTTGTTAGCACTCTAATCTTCCCTTCTCAGGCAGACAGGAAATCTGGACACAGCAAAGCCTGATGTGACAGGAAGTAAAAGGTCCCCAGGCGCGAGCATCAGCTCCTGCATTTCCATGGCAACAGCGGTGAGTCATCGTTGCCCTACTGTTTGGGACACCTGCTTTCTTAAATTTGCACGGGTGAGCACACTGCAATTGTGGGCCCCGTCTTCAAAAGTACACCGTGGAAGGAGAGAAAACTGAAACAAATAAGGAGTCTCCGAGCAGAGCCAGCTGGCCAGTCGACCCCCAAGAGGAGCGTGGACGTCTGCCATACAACTACCTATGCGCAATGCTGACTCATCATTAAGACACACATTTTCTTCTACCACGGAGCAGAATGTTGATGAAGCAGCATGTTTTACTACAGCTTCAGAAATGAAGAGTCTGGTGGGGAAACGGTGTGAAATCTGCAGTGACAAGAACCACAGTACACATGGGGAATTGGTGAGCACTAAATTGGGGGGAAAATAAGAATGATAAATGAGCGTTAGTGACATAGTAGATTGACGTCTCTTGGCACAGCATGAAATAATGTTAAGTGCTCACAGACTCTAGCCAAACTGCTGTGCCAAAACGGCATTATTCCAGATAAAGAAATAGTCTTATCTTATCAACTTTTGCTGCTTTCAAATTAGCCTGGTTAAAAATGACATTTTTTAAAAGGAAACACTTCTGAATATCAACAAACCTAAAGTCCATGATGGGATCCCTAGTTATCTGGGCATGTTGTGGCAGAAGTTGATTTGATTGAATCCAGACAGGGCATTTGCTACAGGGGTGGAATTTCTGCCACAAGTGCAAGTCTCCCTGATGGGAACCATGTTGGAGGGGATCGCTGCAGAGTCTCATTACATTCTATGGTGTAACACCATATATTCCTTCACTACCCTCACCTCCATCTGAAACCACATAGCACACCACTTCACCAGTGTATTTAGTAGGACAGATGATCTTTCAGTCAGAAATCCTATGTGTACAACTATAATTATGCTTTCTATTTGTAATGTATTACAGCTGTCCGCAAAATCCCATAAGAAGCCCACGTTGGTGTAATTTGTTTAAAGAAACCTACAGATACAAAGACATGGGTTGTGTTTGATATTTCCTAGGACAATAGGTAAAGAGGGAAGATTGAAGTTAAGCTGAGCAGGGGTTAAATCTGAGTTTGGGACACCTTGTGCTGATTACACTGTTCACAATTCACTGGGAGCACTGCATTTTAAAGAATCAATGTCTAAATTCTATCTCACTGAATTGTTCAGCATAGTAACTAACAATAACAAATCAAAATACACATTTCTCCACTCCATTTCTCTTTCTAAAAGTAAGACCAGCAAGCGTAGCGTAGCGAGCAGAAAACTAGCACAAGCCCAGTGTAAACCAGCGGATACAAATCACACACAGGCGATGACTTGAAAGCATCATACTTCATGTACCCATCTAGATAATCACCAACCATCCAGAAATGTCACATAGTTTGTGGAAGAATTTGAATGTGAGCCATGTATGTACAAGTAAGAAGGCGTTAAAAAACAACAAAAACAAACACAGGTGAAGCAGGTACACTGGGTTGAATTTCTCACATTCAGCAAACCCTGAAGTAATTTTATGTTTCAGGAAAGCAGACATACTACACATAAACCCCGCTAGAGCTGGGATAAAAGGCCCATTAATTGAATAGTTGCTTTGCCTTTAATCAGAGAAAATTGAATATCTTTTCACCTTGGGCTCTGGAAAATTGTAATTAGCATTTTTCACGTTCAAGCATTCATGCCTTCAATCCCAAACTACTGTAAACTGGAGTCAAATGCCTTGTATTAATAAGCAGACCTGGCCAATAAAGTAAATTCTCATTCCAAGCAAATTCCCCTGGTTAAGTAAAACCACAGGAGCATCGTTGGATTGCAGTATTTGGAGATGCCAAACCAATTAAGATGTCGAGTCATAGAACCAGACTGTGGCAGCAAAACTCTGTCTGTCTATGTCTGTCTGCAGGGCTGGGGTATTATATTCAGGACCAGTGCATTCATCAAACTGAAATGGGTTTTTCCATTGTAAAGTTAAACATCATGTTCGCTTGCTACTCTGAAATACACTCTATAGCAGAAATTGTCTGTATGTTTCATCGTAAACTTGCATGTGCTTCTACTGCCGTACTGTGTAGTTTTAACTAAATGTGATTGCAGTCTAGGATAATGCCAGAAAAGGACTCTGCTCTTTAAATTCCAGATCAAGACTTTTGTAAAACAGTGCAATCTCATAAAGGCCACTGATTACTAGTTAAATCAGGATGAACCATCAGGAATCACAGTTTACTAGTCTTAACTTGATCCCACACACACACACACACACACACACACACACACACACACACACACACACACACACACACACACACACACACACACACACACACACACACACACACACACACACACACACACACACACACACACACACACACACACACACACCTCCTGACAATCCTAATCCCTGCTAAAGTGAAGCATGATGGGTAAGCCAATGTGAACCTGTTAATCAAAGACTGTTGGGTCACTGCCAGGCATCTGCAGGATAAACAGCACATCAGATCAAAGCCCTTTAGAAAAGCTTGGTGTTTCAATTAGTTGTTACTCAATATTTCCACAATGTTATTACCATCAAATGTTAATAATTTACCGATCAGTAGCCTATGGAATATGAAATGCTAATTTAGGTGATGCCCAATCTAAGAACACACAGAACATGCCATGTGAGTACCAGCTGTTTGCATTTACCCTAAACTTTAGTTTGTTCTAAACTTAAGGTCAGGGAATTCCACCAGAAGTACAGCTAATAGCGAGGCTAAATGCTGACAGGGATGGAAAACATTTATTCACTTAAACAACATTTAACATCTGTGGTAAAGAGTATCAGTAAGAGTAATCCAACAGCTCTGACACAGCTGGGTGGATAAAGAAAGAAAGGTCAGAAATTGACAGTGGAATTTTCACATTGTTATGCTTTCCAGCACTGAAAACCTTAACTCTGTCATGCAATACCAGCATAAAGTAATCATGAAAAGGTGTTCAATTTAGGAATACTGGAGCTAAAAGCCACATGATGCTAAAACTCCAACCCACACAAGGTCAGGGGAAAAAGGTCAGAGGTGGAAAGACGGCTTCTGGGGGACTCTCTGCTGATGTGTGTGTCTGTGTGCATGAGTCTGTCTGTGTCTGTGTCTCTGTGTCTGTGTGTGTGTGTGTGTGTGTCACTAGAGGAATGTGGTGGTAAACGTAGTTGGAGATATCTCCGAACAAGTTAAAGACCTGCATAACTTGACAGGCGTGGGCTGCTTTGAACCAAAGCAACTGGCTATTTCAAGCTTGCCATGGATTTTAAGTTATGCGATCCATCACCGGCATATTGCTAACCTTTTTCACAGCCGTACTCTGTGCTAAATGAGAGTCAGTTACCTGACAATCATTTAAATTAATCCTAATATATATATATATGGATTGTTGTAATACCGCATTGGGGCGGAAAAAAACAGACCAATTAGAAGCCAGCTAACTAGTTTGCATCTGGCTCTCAGTTGCTATTGAATGCCTCATGCGGTTTTTGGAAAAAGAAGAAAAACAGTCTTTGTTCCACTAAAGCCCACCTCTAGTTAACCAAAGCTGTGAAGAGAAGGCCCTTTAAAAGTTCTACTGCTTTTCCACCATCTCCCATAAAAGACAGGAATCTAAAGAGTTTTATGATCAGCCATTAGGGCCTCTGTGCACACTTGTTCCTGGCAGGTCTTCTTACATTCACTACTGACTCGGCACAACTGTAAACAGAGACAGAAGAGACGCTGGGAATGAACAAAAAGAAAAACACATCTTCTTTTAACAGCACTTTTCAGTTCCTTGTTATGGATTGGTAATATAATGTGCGATGGAATGGGAGTAATGCACAAATGGTATGAGGAAATTAATCAACAGGGAATTTGTATGACGTGCGTTTGTGTATGCTACTCTGTAAGCATTGATGTGAAAACATTACCTCCTGACTTTACATAAGTGAATATGCAACAGCACAGCCACAGGTTTTGGTTCTGGTTCACCTCAGAGGTACAACAATCACTGAGCAGAAGTTCAGACTAAAAATGTTTGAAGAGGTGTTTGGGGCAGGCCTCATGTGTGATATTTCACACAGGGCTTTGTGAAAGTTGGCACGCTATGTTAAAGTACTTTTGGTATATGTGTGTTGGAACCAGAGCCAGAATTTATAATCATTTTTCATCATTTTGCAGAGTTGTTTGTACAGTGCTAGCATGTGTAAATGCACAGTGCCCGCATATAACAGGCACATTAAAGTGCGCATATTATGATAAAAAAAAAAAACACTTTTTCTGGGATTTGGAGTGTTATTTTGTGTCTCTGGTGCTTCCACACATACAAACTTGGAGAAAAAAAAACATCCATGCTGTTTTGAGTGAGATATGGGTTTCTGAATGTATCCTGCCTTCAGTCTCCAGGTGAGCTGGTCAAAATCGGCACGGCCGTCTACGTCATCGGCCGAAACATTTGAATATCCCCACCCACCACCCCCTCCTATCAGAGCATACGTACAGTGTCTATGTCTCCACCCACCAGGTACAAGCACCGGTTTAGGAGACACCATGTCGAAGCACCACGGAAAGTATTCTGTTGTTGGCTGTAAAGACGAGCACAAAACACTCCATTGTGTCCCAGCCGCAGAGGACAGAAGAGTGGCATGGGCTGAATTCATTTTTGAAGGCAATGTCCCTGCTGGCAAATGCCCACTAATGCTAATGCTCGCCTAGCTGCTAGCGTGGCACGCCCTCATACTCTGCTTCTGACGGGGTAGTTGTCCTAACAAAGATGGAATAGAAGTGAGATGCCTCACTCTGTAACTAAAACAGCGACGTCAACACACAGGGTGAAAAGAGGAGCTGCAGCAATGTGTAGTACAACAAAAATATTGTGTTTTTTGAAAATGAAACCACGTAAACCTATTCTGGTACAACCTCTAAATACAATTATGCACCTGAAAATATGATGATCATAATATGGGCACTTTAAAATGTTAATCTGTATGAATGGAAATCTTTGTGCTTTGTAGGCAGAAATATTTGTATCCATCTTAATAAATAGAAATTACAATTGTCAGCTTTGATTGTCTGAGTCGCTGCCAAAGCAGCTGCAAGAAAATTAAACTAAAAAATATGAATAGTTTGTTTAGTTACCATTCAAGAACTATATTGTTTATAAGAAGATTAACTTTATCAGTGGAAAGCCTAGTTATTATGTGCATGTGAGACTTGGGGTAATGGCGACAACATCAACACACCGCTGACAGCTTTAGCTGTGGCGTGGGACCCCCTGGTAATGATATTTTGACTCAGTGATATGACCCAGACACTAGAAGCCCACCTGAGGAACTTACAAACACACAATCCTCTGTTAGACTGCTTTACAAAAGCAACACCACACCATGCAAACAAGACTGCATTGCAGCTGGATATTTAGATACAGTATATGAAGCATGTATGGAAATGCTACATGCTAGACTTGAGCACAGATCTAATAAACTTAAAAAGGACTAATTTGACATTTTGGGAAAATATGGTATGCAAATTGATAGTTTACAGGCTTTCGTACGGATTAAACAAACGAGATATAGCGAGTTAAGTTTTGAGCTTTAGGCTGGTAGGCACATTTTTGTACCTATGCCAAGCTAGCTGTTTATCCCTGTTATTATAGTCTGTGTGCTAAGCTAACTGCCTGCTGGCTGTAGCTTAATATTTACTGTGCAGACATGAGAGTGATAGCAATCTTGTCATCCAAGTCTCTGCAAAAAAGGGACTTAGTGCATTTCCCAAAATGTCCAACAATTCATATTGTCACAGCCACGATATATCTATTAGTTCACTTATGTATGCTAACACCAAAGTCCGTGACCTATGGCATGTTGCTCTGTCTACAGCATATCCAGCTACAGTCCATCTATGCAAGTGACATTCCTGCACCCCAACAACCCCCCAGCCCCCATCATGTTTTTTTCAGCCAAGCGTGACAAAGTGCTTAGTGACAGGAGAGACCATAATCACTGAAGAGGGGGAGAGACGAGGCACACACAGAGAATGGTAAATAGTGCTAGACCCTGCTGCCTTTTGCATTAGGTCACTGGATGCTGTGGCAGTGGGCTTCATTCCTGGGCCCCACAGACAAGACACACACACACACAGCTGGAAGCTCCTCACTTTAAAAACCACCAGGATATGGCAAAAAGTAGAACGGGATTAAACAGCACATGACAGAGCACAGCCAAAAGGAGACAGCCCAGTACAATGCAGTACAGTATGCGTATGTGTCCACTGAAACATTTCCCCCCCCCCCCTTAGCCACATTTGCATTTTTTGTCCTGTTTGCATTAGAAAAGACATGATTTAATGAAATGCAGAGTGCTTTTCTATTGCCTTCTCATAGCGTGGGCTCAGAAATAGCTGGTTTTCATGACTCTCCAGTGGTTTCATACAACACATCCAAATACAGCAAAATGAGCATGTAAATAAGCTGCAACAAATACTAAAACAGGCATTTTGCCTCTACCTTTTGGGTTGCCAGGTCAAGTTTTCACCTTTGTCAATGTAAAGTACATGTGGACCCCCTTCCAATGGGGCGTACACATATAAATGTGAGGAATGAACCAAAACAATCCATATTCTTGGATGTCTCCTGTCTTCCCAAATCGGAGACGGCCGGGAAGTCTATCTGTGTGTTTAGGGGCTGACCACTGCCAAGACGTTCAGCTAACACTAACATGGAAAAAGAATCCAGACAGAATAAAGAAGAACTTTTTTTTTTTTAAACATGCAAACATATTTCACATTCTTGCAGGGGTGGTTGAGGCAGGGCCGGGTGGAAATTTGGAGAAGCTTATTAAAACGTACGTGGTTTTAAATCGACAGCTGCATTTAAGGTTTGGCTAGAAAGTTACTGGAAGTTTCTGTGATCTTATGCATGCTTTGTTATGCTAGGTGCATAGAAGAGATTACGTGCAGGCCGTGGTGGAACGTAACCAAGTCCATTTACTCAAGTACAACACTTTTATACAATTTTGAGGTGTTTTATTTGAATATTTCTTCATATACTATATCCATACTTCTATTTCACGACAATGGCTACCATACAAAAGTAAAAGTACCATACTAAAAATATCAGTTTATAAAATATGATGCATTGGTATTTATTAAACTTGTCGATATTAAAATCTGTCTGGACTGTCATGATAACTTATAAAGAGACTTTGAAGACCCACAATCATCTGTGAGTGTATACTTGTACTGCTTCATGCTTCCCGTGGGGAAAAAAAAATAAAAAGAGACCCTGGGATTAGAAAAAAAACTAACAAGAATCAGATAAGAGTCAGGTGAAAACAGTCTGCAAGAAAAAACGGTAAAACAGGAGTTTTCCTCCTGATAAAACAAGACAGAGCTCTAAAATTTTTGCATGCATATATGTGCTGGGTAGCACTTTGCACGAACTGCCTCCATTCCTTCACTCTCTGCACTCATTTGATTAGCAGTTACCACTGCACACAGGGGCCGCGCTGCACATCTGGGACATATTAAATGGAGCTGCCCTGTCTGCTCCGTTCTGGCTCGGCCTATATGGTTGGGTGGGTTGGGGAGGGTGTCACAGGTTTGAGATTCGCAGCAGGTATCACCCACCCCCATCACACCCACCCAAACGTTGGGCCAAATCACAAGGGGAACAGAGGTTAAGACCGAGAGAAACATATTTTAAGAGAAGGGAGTGGGAGAGTGCGTACTTAAGGAGATTAACCTGCGTTTGTGTGTGTGTGTGTGTGTGTGTGGGGTGGGGGGGGGAAGAACATCAAAGAAGGAGGAAGAGGAGAGCGATGGAGTAGACAGGTCTTGCATTCCACTAACCTTTCAAAAGGGGCAATCACTCCATCAAGTGTTCCCCCTTCAGAGAAAAAGTGCTGTTGGGGGGTTCACTAACCTTCCTGCCTCCTGCTCTCTCTCCTCAATATAACCAACTACTGCTTCTGGTTTTAATCCAGCTGCCTCTTTGCTGATCATATGCATGTTTCCAACCAAGCAAACACATGCTGTTGATTTAAGCTCCACCAAGTCTCCACCGCCATATGGCCCACAGGTACCTGGGCTGTGGCTTTGCTGCTTACTTTGCTTACCTTACCATACCTTACTAGCCCATGTGAAGATATAAATACATGTCAGCTCAGTCTATCCTTTCTTAAGTAAAAAGTCCAAGAATTCCAAAGCTAATGGAAATCTTGGACTTTTTACTAAAGAAAGGACAGACTGAGCTCTAAGCGGTGGACAGATTTTTCATTTCAAATAGAACAATTAAAACTCAAGTATAAACATTAAAACACACCCCTGCAACCATATGACACATAATATATTTTACAGGCATTTTGGCAATAAAAGGATCAGGGAAATAGAGCCTGACAGTGCTCCGGTGACACAAGTCACAGCAGCAGACTTGGACTTGTGTCGCTGCCACCTGTCTGGCCTTCTGTTTGTGTGAGAGTCCATATGAGTAATTAAGTGGGTTTGTGTGTGTGTGTGTGTGTGTGTGTGTGTGTGTGTGTGTGTGTGTGTGTGTGTGTGTGTGTGTGTGTGTGTGTGTGTGTGTGTGTGAGAGAGAGCAGGACAGACTTAAGGATAACACAGGCAACAGAATGACTTTAAAATACCACACAAAGTATGATTTCCTGATATCCAATCTTTCTTTTCTATATTCATCTTCTCTTAATACAGCACACAATTCAATTCCTCTCCCAAACTCACAATCCAAAACACAAGCTTAGTAGCCTTCAGCCTCTTTGGCCATCAAATAATGTGTGACCCCAGACTGAAAAGATTTGCACTCCATTGGATTTGCTTCACATTGCTTAATGAAGAGAACTATGTTTACGAGTCCAGTGTGAATACTATTCATGTGGGCTCACCTCAGGAGTGGGAAAATGGGAATATGGTTCATTTGCTATAGCTCGTTGTCCAGCTTTGTAGTTGTGTTGAAATTATCTTATGTTATTTAAACAGCTTTAGTGAATTGGCATAAAAAGTGGCCACAGCAATAGCTGGAAAATGCACTTTGCTGTGGAGGAGTAGGTTCATTTAAACATTTACTATATTGTATAAACCAACCAAATTGAACTAAACCACTGAGGCTTGCAATAACACATCTTGGGTCGTGTATTTAGCAAACATGAGAAGGTTCAATATTTAGAAGCCAAAAATTTAGAAATACATCTAATTTCTAAATTATCTAAATAATGTAGTTATATTACAATGTTATACATTAGTAACAAACAAAAGGAGATATAGGTTCACTTTTTGGGCTTTCTGGTTTGCGTGTCCGTTTTGTGTCCCTCGGCCATCTATCCATACTACTGTCTAGAGGTCTTTACGGCTCCGAAATGTAGTAAAATGAGACCCAACACGACTTGGTATAATTTGGACCTGGGTCGGATCTAAGCTCCTCAAAACCACAAGTGAACTCAGGAAGACCTCTACTACTGTCCTTGTAACCCCACCTTCATTCTCCGTCCAGCTTTTGGCACTGATCTGAGTTTAAGTCACTTTCTAATCTTTTATCAGATGCAGGTGACAAACAACAAGCAGACTAAGGAGGATTATGGTCTGTCTGGCTCTCAAACACACATAGTGCAGACAGACCAAGAAATGCCGGAGGACATTCAAGCAGGCAGGTAAGGAAATGAAACAACCAAGCAAGTAAACACACATGCAGACTTAAATATTGAAACAAATTATTTCTGTAAACAGGTGGAAAGAGTGACATCCCATCATACTGCCTTGCAGCCAATTTTGATTTGTAGTAAACTGCTGGCTTATGGGAAAACAGACTGAGAAAGATCGAGACTGTCGATCTCACAAAAGATGCATTGCTGTGAAGGACTTACATCAACAGACACAGGAAAAGTGATCCTCTGTTATGAAAATGCCTCTGGAGACATTCATCTCATTCACACTGTGGGCAAGAAAAATAATCCATCACGCTGCAACTCGATTTATAAGCAGCCAGAGAAAATGTTGTCTCCAAAACTGAACGAGATCATTTTGAATCCCTATCGAAGCAGACAAATACACAGTCACACACACACACACCTCGTCCACTGAGAAGCTCCAGCAGTCAAGTGTGCACCAAATCAGTATGATAGTATTGGCTGAAATAGGCTTCTTGTCTACTTTAGTCGTTGATCCCGTTAGATAGCACCATTGTTAATCATTTGAAGGGGATTCAGCATGAGACTTCCACTGGTATGTGGTGAACTCTGCCTTTAACGTGAGCACCCTTATTGGCCTCTATTCAGTCATGAACATGGGTCAGTGAAAGCCCCTTCCTGGCCTCCAGGTGAGGGGCCCCCTGTTCCCTGGGTGTGATTGGGTAAATCCTTCTGCAAGCTTGAACAGGCCTCAGTCCCACCCTCCCCTGCACCTGAAACACCAACAACCTCTCTTATACAAAAACAGCATTAAAGAACCCTTCCTGTGCGTGGTGACACATATCCTTGGTTCTTCCTGCTCCATGTTTTGCTCCACTGAATCCATTTGTCGTTTACTCCATCTAGTCTCTGCAGCCAAATCACTACTCTCTCTTTTACAAACACCATGTCAAAACTGTCTGTGGGAGTATTTCCACATGAGCTGTCAGTGTCCATTGTTTCAGTGAGTCTCTGGAACACAATTCATATCAGGACAAAAGTCAGGGCTCATTCCTCCCCTCCTCCATTCTTTTCCTTCCTCTCTCATCCTGAACTGCTGAGCTGGCCTGATTCAACCACCAACTCGTGGCCCACATGTCTCTAGTAGGGGGGAGGGTAGGTGGTAGAGGGATCAGCATCTTCTCACGGTGTGTTGGCCCCTTGCTGCCAGACATCTGTGAGTCAGTTCAGGAGCTCATAAGATGGCAAATGTTATAGAAGAGCCAGGCTTTAGGTTAAATCTTAGTTTGTGAAAGTTTATTGCAGTAGGATGTTTTCATGCTGAGTGCACCAATGATGCATTCATCCAACATGGTCTCAAAGAAAAACAGTAAATCAGCCCACCTTTATGCAGCAATGACAAAAAGGTATGCAACAGAGGGGGTCATTATTCACTTTTTTTCCTCCATGTTAAATAATCATAATTGGTATTTTAGATTGTCTATGAACATGTTATACACTGTATTTCAAAAAACTATTTTGCACAATTTCCTTCAGTACTCACTTGGTGAGTGGACCGTGAATCAGAGATGTATTCATCAAAAGTATGAGACAAAAATGCGGCTGCGAAAAAGTAACTGAACTGATCACTAAGTAAAGCAAAACAACACAACCAAATATCCAATGACCAACTGATAACTGCAGAAACTCTTCCAAAAGTAATCAACTGCACAATGGGCAAACCAAAGATAAGACGCATGCTTTAGATCCTCTTAGTGCTTTGCTTTGATGTTGAATGAGGTTTGCAATGGCTACTATTAGCTCTGGTGATTTGTGATAGCCAATCATAGATACTTCTGACTCCATTCTAGCCAATCAAATCACTCCTTCTATGTTATGGCTAAACAATTGCTGGACTGGTGAGGGGGCACGACAGCTTGTCTCATTGTTTTAGCCTCATGACCTATATATGGCTATACTCAGTCTCTTAGCCGGATATAATTGTTCCTTTAATTCCTCGAGCCCCACCCCACACACACACGATACGGTTGCACTAGTCCACTCAAATCAAATGTGCCATAATGCACAAGCTCAAACTCTAAAATACAGCCCAATTTCTTTCCTTTAGAAAACAACAATAAAATGGCTTCTTGTTGCGTCAGTGTGGCTTGGCCACCAGGGGATACCAGAGGAATAAACAAACCTAAAGAAACAGCCAACTCCCTCTCAGCAGACCGGATCAGACTATTTCTAGGAAAAACACAATGCAACATGAATGAAATTTAACACATAAACATGCCTTTTTTTGCACTGAAGGCATGATTGTCTGTTCAGTGTGAACGTGCAGCATTGCATGTGATCATGTTAGTGAATGTTACACACATGACATACCTTATGCACACATGGCCTTTGATTTGAGACAGATCTCAGACAGACACACTGGTGTCCACGCAGGCCAAATGACACAAGTTCATACAGTGCACTTGTACACAACCCATACTGCCATGTTTGCACAGGCTTTCACGTTGAGTGGATCTAGTTTTGGATGTTTTTTGCTTCAGGGACTGAACTTCTGACCAGGGTCATCAAATGGGGAAAATAAATCCCATCACATGCTACGAGTATGAGCACATCTGATTGGCTTGAAGGGACGCAAGGTGTGTGTGCGCTTGCAACGTACAGGACTTATAGCATATCATGGACACGAGCAGCAATATGCACAACAAACAAGACTCATTTCAAAGCAAGTGGCAAGTCGAGATCCTTGCTGTAATTACAAAGTAAGTAGGGCTGATATATACTTGTTTACTATCTAAACCGTTGGCATGAGCCAGAAGTTGTAGCCAAGACACCGTTAACCTACTGTAAGCTGGGTGGCTCTGAAGCCAACCTTGCCAGTGGTGAGTGTGTTTGCTGTGGGTGAGCTGTCTAGAAGCAAAGTCAGT
This sequence comes from Perca fluviatilis, assembly GCF_010015445.1. Classification (NCBI taxonomy): domain Eukaryota; kingdom Metazoa; phylum Chordata; class Actinopteri; order Perciformes; family Percidae; genus Perca; species Perca fluviatilis. The sequence goes on along the minus strand of NC_053124.1, from coordinate 19,027,668 downwards.
CCCTCCTTTGTAATTACGGACTCCAAAAATAACCCTTTGCAGAGGCAATGCTAGGTTGATGTTGTGCTAGCTACCTTGCACTTATCATGGCTCAGCTTGCTTAGGCCAAAGAGCTATATGTTGTAGATGTACAGTAGTTCTTTTGATAAGATTAGGAGGATTCAAATGAACGGTTTTCGAATGATCCTTAAGCAAAAAAAAAAAAAAAAATAAAATCAGTGAAATAGGTCCAAACTGTACTGTTCCAGGAACAAAATAAATATTGGATATGGTGAGAAATGTGTTAAAGATTACAGAAAACCAAATATGATATGTGCGTCAGTGACAATCACACTTTTTTTAAGCCAACATACATGCTTTGATAATGCAAGATAAACTAGGATTTCCTCAAAGGACGCAAATCCTGCTCAAGCTTGCACTTGTGTTCATTACATTTGTATGTGAGTTTTCCAGTGCTACACACAGAGCATGCCTGGCCTTGTCCTCCAGCAGAGCTGTAATTAAGGAGGAACTGCAGTGAGCAGTCTCACAGCAAGCCCAGCAACAAAACCAGCAACTCCTCCCTGCAAAACCCACTAACATCCACCCAGTATCCATATCCCCTGCTCTCTCTAACCCCAAATCGTCCCACTCTTCCCTCAATTCGCTCATGGCTTGGTTCTAAACTTGGCCTGGGAATTTTCCACTGCACACTTTTATTCGACCAGTCTCAGTATTGTCTCTGTCCTGTTTAAGGGGAAATCCATCCTTACATTTCTATATATTGTTTACCTGTGATGTTTAATGCATGACAGGAGACACTTTCTGATTAAATGTGTCATGCAAAGTTAATGATCCGGTTATCCTGCATTTCCCAGAATTAGGTTCAACCACTCTAATATGACCAGACATATTTCTGTGAACATTAAACTCTATTAGGATGATTCTATGAGGATTAAACTGCTTTTTTCTGCTTCTTCTACAATTGGTTTGTCAATGCAAAATGTTGATTTTAAAGATAATTTATCTAGAGGGACGGACAGCAAAAAGTAATGTTGAATTTGAGGTTAGATGGGCAAAACATTGTCATTTATCATTTATCTGTGAAAATAATTAAAATGTACCACCATAAGAAAAAAGTTCAAGAATTGTTGGAGGTATTTGAATGTTTTAAAGTAATAGTGCGACATTTTAGGAGATATGCTTATTTGCTTTCTTGGTGAGAGCTAGATGAGAAGATTGATACCATTTTTATGCCTGTGTGCTAAATATGAAGCTAGGGCCAAGGAATGGTTAGCTGAGCTAAGCATGAAAACTTAAACGTGGGGAAACAGCTAGTCTTGCTCTGTCTGCACGTAACAAAATCCACCAGCACCTCTAAAGCTCACTAATTAACACGTTTCTTTAATGCGTACAAAAAACAAACCAAGCTAGCTCTTTCCCAGTTTCAAATTCTTGCTAAGCCAGGCTAATGAGCTGCTGGCTGTAGCCTTATACTAATATAAGACGAGCATAAGTGGTTTCAATCTTCTTACTCTAACTGTTGGCCAGAAACTAAATAATGTATTTTCCCCACTTCTTAGTTTTTTTTTTTTTTTTATAAGTATACCGTCCTAGAATTAAATGGTATAAATTACAGGAAACTTGTACTGTAAAAACCCATAGAACACCTTTTAACTAGGACTGTCAGTTTAAGGCGTCATTAACTGCGTTAACGCAAACTCATTTTAACGGCGTCAATTTTTTTTATCGCGACATTAACGTTCTTTCGGATCTAGCTAGACCGGAAGCAAAATTATGAATCCCACTATGGCCACGCCAAGACCCGCCCTACGAAGCAGCTCGATTGGTTGCGGTTAGGCATTTCACCTCGAGTGGTTAAGGTTAGGCTAGCTGATTGGTCAGGGGATAGGACCTGAACAAATGGGGTTACGTTACCTTGGACGCCTGGCCAATAGTAGTGATTGAAGGGCGGGTATTTCGCAGACCGGAAACAAAACAGACACACGCCGTGGCCATAGACAGTATATAAGGCTGCGGCCGCACCATAGGGCCGCACACACTTGTTTGGGCTTGTGAGCATATGTAATTGCTTGTGAGCCGCGTAGCTAGTAGGCTTGTCACGGCGATTAGCTTCGGAGCGAGTAGTGACTCTAGAGTCACACTATTATATTATACACTATGATTAATTGTGAGTTAACTATGACATTAATGCGATTAATCGCGATTAAATATTTTAATCGTTTGACAGCACTACTTTTAACAAAGTAAAATCCTATTGTATAGAAAAACAGATGTGTTATAATTACTGGTTTATTCTATCAAGTTAAGAAAGGGGAAATCCCCAAACCCTGTCCCTTATGCTTATGACAACATACAAACAACAACATCATAAACAAAAGGACAAAAACTCACACACAGTTGGAAATTCCGTCACACATGTCACAGGATCTCATTCCACTTTCAAGCCATACACCAAGGGAAAAAAATAAGGCACGGAAGTACTTCAAGCTTTTTTTCCCTCTCTTTGAAGGTTCATGCCGCTGAGGAGTGGTCTGGTGGTGGAGGAGGTTTAGGAAGTTGTTTGTTTGTCCCTGAAGGACTGGCTATATTCATTACATACAGCATTCAATTTCCAAAAGCCTGCATCTCGCTTATTTAGATGCAGAATCAGGTCAATTTCAACTGAGCCACTGAGTTTCTGAGAATCAGAGGAGTCATAACAGAAAATCTGCCGAGGTGTGATAGCATTCCTGAATTGAGAGCAGCTGTGTGTATAGTTCATTTTTTACCAATATGAAGAGCTGCAAATCGACCACATCCTTCAGCAAATTTGCACGTCAAACATTTAAGCGGTTTTGTTAAAAGGATGAATTTTCTGCATGCTTAACTATTTCTTCCGACAATTCGTGACCAATGCGAAACCAAAATGGAACATTTTTGACTCTGGGTTGGTCAACATGTCAAAATAAATCCATTAAATGCTCAAAACGTGACAAACAGATGATAGTAGGAGTGCCCCGACACAGACACTCCTGTCCCACAATGTCTGGAAACTTCATTGTGGGGGAGCAAGGACGCAGTTCAAAGTGGGGTCGTAAACCAAAATGAAAGCAGGGACTTAGGAAACACAAACACCAATATAGTTCTGCCAAACACAACAGCCCTTACAAGTTTAATTAAAACACAGGACCTTCCCTCCCACGCCTCAACAACAGAGAGAAGGGTTGAACATGTGTTTCAGCTGGGATTTGTGATGCATATGAAAATGTGCCATCCAAAAGCAACCAATCATGTGTGCATGACTCAACAAACAAGCACAAATTAGATGCAACGGGACAGAGTGTGTGTGTGCATGCTCGTATCTGGCTGTATGTTTAGTATTGGTGTGGATTTGTGTTTGTCCCTTATTGTGCCAGCTGACGTGATTTAAAGCATCATCCATGCTGGTCTGCAGTGGATTCGCAGTCAGAGGCACAAAGAGAGGCAGCTCCCCATCGGACATGGCTGGTGCTTCTCTGTCCTGCTCCTGGCAGGCACCAGGCATCTCCATCACACTTTAACTGTGGCTGGCATTGTCTGAAGACATGCAGAGAGAAGGCCACACACAGTTTTATTGAGAAGCCCACACACACTACCTAAAAGGTTTTACGGCACTGAAACTTTCCCCAGTAGAGACAAGGATTTATTTGGTATGGCGCAGAGAGGCACTGCAAGCGGGAAAGATTTCCGACACCGACGAGCCCTCGAACACCTCACTTGCCCGAGATGAGTCATTTTCAAAGGCGGTGCGTTGTCCCATGCTGCTGCCCTCTGAATGTGACCTAGATGTGTCATCAAAGTATCAGTGTAAAGTTTACACAAAGCTCTAATAAAAAGGCTTTTTGTCCCATACCATACATGAAATGTGCTTGTGCCACCTCTGTCTGCACGGGCTTCCCCTCTTCTCCAAAAAAAAAAAAAAAAGATTTCTGTTGGCTCAGATTTCAATGAGAGGATAACAGCCAGACCGCAGGATGGAGGTGGACTCAACCTGCCCAGTCCTCCCTCCTTCCTTCCTACTCCCTGCCTGTCTGTCTTTCTTACTGTCAGGCTGACTCCCCACTGTCTGCCATGGTTTTCTCCCCCTTCGCCCTTGACAATTGAGTCATGCCTGAGCTCGATTGGGAAAAAGCATCGGTCTAAGCAGCTACCTAAAACAGCATTTTTGAATGTGGACCAAAATGATCAGCCAGACGAGTTGCGCTGTTTTGTTGGCGTCCTATCTGACAGGAATTGCACACTTTCACCACTCTGGCAAAGATAATGCATAGCAGGGTGGAGATAGAAGAAAACAAAAGCACAAGAGAGGAAAAGAGATGAGCTATAACTGACAGCTGCAGTCTTCTTTTCCTTCAAGGAGCAGTAGGCAGTGCATAGGGCCTGTTGTTTCATAGCGATCACATTCGCTCAGCCAGCTCCTTTCATTGCATAGCCTGAGGCCGCTTTCTGGTACCAAACATCAAGACTAAAGGTAGTGGCAGCTCCAGCATAACCCTACCCTACTCAAACTCATGCTTAATGACTCTGATGTTCTGTTAAGGGAGTCACAAAAGCAAACTGAGGCAATGCAATAAGGCCATTACATGATCAAAATAGATCTGCTGGAATAAGGAAAAGGATGCTTTTTGTCTAGTATTTGATTGTGTAGCCGGCATGTAAGTTTTTGATTCCCTGGACATCATACAAAATGCAAATGATCATAGAGGACAAAATAGAAAAAGCTGCACATTGGCATGAGTAAATCCTGAATCATCTATACTAATAAAGAGATCTATTCTAATCCAGTGTCCGAGGACTAAATCAGCTGTGGGAGGTCTGACTGGGATAAAGAGACAATGCTAATTACTGAGGTGGCTCTATCATTTGTCAAAGGAAAAATGTTGTGGGGGCAAAGATTTAACCTATACGCACTGGCATGTTGACCACACACACTCTAAAATGTGTAATAAAATATATAATAAGAATTATGGATGCACCGATCTAATAGACTGGATCGGTATTGGCACCGATGCTAACCATGTTAGGCAGATCAGGTATCAGGCCGTGATGCAACCAATCCAGTTTCTGTCTAAGTGTTATCAAATCTAGGCCAAATTCATAAAATGATCCCAATCACAGTGAGATAAGACAGCACTAGTGAAAAATGTTGAACAGGTGTTTATCTACATTTGAAACAAAACAGTATCTGAAAATAAAAACACATCCCACCTTTAAATAAAAATCTTCATTTTCTGGAATGAAAGAAAGTAAAATTAAATGTTAAATGTTCTATATGGTTTTTTCTTACTACAAATAAAAAGTCAAGTCAAAATTTTTCCAATGAACAGAGACAACTTCTCAGGATGATGACTAATACAGTGAAACATATAATGAACTTTGTCGCTCAAGCAATTTCAACATGCTGAATTACATTTTCCTCTTGTACTCCCTTTATAGTTTTGAGTGTAAATGACACCTTTCTATTCACAGCCTGACAAACTCTGTTCTGTGAACAACACACAAAAAGCAAGAGAGCCAAGTGTGGAGAGTCAGCAAAGTGCAGATAGTCATGGTCAGCTGTAGAAATACAATAATGCTAGCATTTATTTGATCTCCAACCAACTGTTCGGTCCAAGTTGTGTTGAGTAACAGCAGTGGTCTGGATGTCAGCTTTAACTGGCGTAGCTGCTGTTTTATTCTGGAGTTTGTATTTGTGCTGTGGTGCCACATCTCTCTTTAGTTTGGCTGATGTTGATATCTGGCCTTGTAGTTTTCACAGGTGTGGAGAGCAGTCGGGTTGCTGGAGCTGTAAACCCTGGTGCATGCTCGATAGGAAGCCGCGCAGACTCGACCTTGGCCTACCTTGTCTGCTCTATTTATTTAAACTCTAAGTTCTTAGCCAAACAGGGGTCCTTTCTCTTTGTTGAAAGTTTAGTCTGTGTGCAGGCCACTGGCACTGTCTACAAAAACAACTCCTTTTCCCCACCCCCAAAATTGAGCTTTCAAAAACAGGCCTGCGTTTTGCTTGGATCAAGATAATTTTTTTGTCAACCATTAGTGTAATTACAGGTAAAATTCAAATTGACTTTAATACACATATCGTTATTTAAACCCCACTTGTCCTCCACTGTGCATCATAAAAGACTATCATCAAGATTACTATTACTGTAGTGTGGGAAATTAGTAGCTATGCACAAACGCCTGCTTGATTGTGTCAGACCTTTCCAGCTCCAAAAGCTTTTTAGCACATTACCAAGCTTCAGTCACAGGTCATACTTAACTCCACAAATAGATTTGTGGGAATATACATTCTGCCTACTCAGTAGCATTTTCAGTAGTAACAGGGATCATTTACTTACTTGTCTTTAATCTTATAACTGTAAAAGACACTGTGAAAATGTATGAGCTCAGTGGCCGAGTTATCTCGGTCTAAAATAACTGTGCAGCCAGTGTTCCTTCACTCTTATCTGTATCCTTATTTGCATCATTTTGCACAAGAGGCAACATATGAATGAACTGTTAGTACTTTCATTAGTTTCCCTAGATAAAACGTACCATAAACCTTTGACAAAATGTCAAACTACCTAGCTGAGTAAACTCCACGTGGCACAGTTGGACCAATCAACTGCATAAAAAAATAAAAAAAAAATAAAAAAGGAACAGGAAACTTAAAGCTAAGTCAATAGAAGGGTACTGGAATTAGAATATCGAATGTTTTTCCTCTGTACGAACATGTAGAAACTCACTTTCAAACACAGAACTGTGCATGTGACCCCAATTTAACATCAATCAGCAGTTGACTACAGATCACTGAACAACTACAATGACACACCCACACATTCGACTGGACAAGAAGTCCACCTCCACATACAGAGCTGATTCACTCACTCCTCTTTGCACACATCTTTTGATGCGTCCCATTTCTTCCCATCACTTGCTCGCCCCTCCCCCCTGATTGTGCGTCCCAGTAGAAAACTTCCCTCTGTGAAGCGACTACCCTCCCACACCCAGTCTAAAAACTGATATTTTTCACCACAGGTTTTCACATTGTTTGCTCCACACATCTACTTTTGTAAAGCTTGAAATAAAACAGTAGAGGTTTCAGAAGTACTGTAACATTAAACTGGATACTATCTGTATTTTACTATTACTGGGAGTACTGGGACAAATCCAAGTCCAAGGATAAGTTCTCTCTCCATCTACTTTTGTGTGTGTTAATCATGACATTACAGACAGACTGCCTGTGATTTAAGCTATTATGTAAAAGTGACTAGTTAACACTAACGTTACACCTAGCAGCAGGTAACGTTGATGTTAGCCTACCGTTAGCTACTAGCTGTATTAAACACTGTTAAAATGCTGACAGCTAAACTGTGTAAAAGTGTGTCTGTATTTCACTGTAGAGGATTCTAACAGTTGCTAAAGCTATGAGCTAAAAGACACAGCACCTGGTCCCTGCTGTTGTCGGAAAAACAACAGAGACGTGAATAGTTTCCTTAAAACTGGTAAACCTCTTGTTGCATTCAAAGTAATGGTAAAATAACCTATTCTCATCTGTTTTTGTCGTTTAACAGCAATTTACTGGTGAAAGACGTAATTATTGTTAAAAGTTACTGTTATTACATTATTAATAAATAATTTAAATTCCCCCCTTTTTTGTGCTGAGCCGAAAATGTATCTGATCCATGACTCTAAACCGTGAGCCGATCCAAACCGTGAGTTTTGTGCACCCCTGCTACGTGGCTGCAAACAGTACTCTATTTAGAGGATCATCTCTTTGGAGGATATCACTCTTTGACATATTAAAACCATACTAAAAAACAAAGAAATCACTGCTCCATTTGTAAGGAGTGATGGCGAGACAAGGAGCAACATCGATTTCTTAAAAATAATAGCGAGTTACTCCAAAATGTCCAGAAGCATTGTTGTCACGGCTTCAATATTTAGGTTTTATTTTAAAGTATAACCAAAAACTTGAAACCTTGCCTTTGACTCTACCCTTATGTTTTAAATATCAGTGGACTCCCTGGTTACAAAACGACATAGGTGTTATCCTTCAACTTCCCCTTGCTCGGACTTAAAACGAGCACTGTTCAATCATCTGCAGATAAAAAGGCTATTGTGTATTGTTGGAAACAAACCACAAAGTGTAAGCCGCTGTTCTGTAGGTTAAGTCATCATTAAACAAGCTGCCATCATTCCTCAGAGGAAGTAACCAGTATCATCAGCTGGATTATTGCGGTGTCGCCACACAACTGCTGCACGTGCTCAAGTGATCTTACCAATAACGCCAATCTAAGCCCAGCAGGGGGGTGTCAGGTAGATTTAAAAAAAAAAAAAAAAAAAAAAAAAAAAAGAGACCCACACGTGTTATAATACCTATTGTCACACACACACACACACACACACACACACACACATTGATGTTGGGGGGGGGAAGGGGAGGGTCTAACTTAGAAAATAAATACAAAGATCTAATAAGGTATTAGACATTAGTTTTCTTATTCAAACTTCCTAGTTTTCATTTTATTTTCCCTCTTTCCTCTCCCATCTCTCATTGTGTTTCATATGTAACTCTTATGAAAGCCTTTAGAAGCCCTTATTGTACAATGTATCCATGAACTTTTTTTTAACATTCTGTTCTATGCGGCAGCTTGTATAAAATATAAAAATGCATGTTTTACACATTGTAACAAATGTACTGCAAGATGACCTTTCAAGAAAATATACAGAGACATATACATTTTGTGGGCTGAGCTGTCAGGGGCACATGCCAATTAAATGCGATTTTCTCTTTTTGCACTCATATGCACGTGAAAGACCAGTCCAGTTTACTCGTGCAGTTTGTTACTACACAAAAGGTCCCTTCTGTGACTGAGGGGTGAGTCACAGTGTCTTGATATGTGTGTAAAGTCTTTTCTTTCATCTGGGGTGGTCTGCTGACCGAGACGGAGATGATCCACGGTGACACCACTAATGACCTGTACTAACCAGGCTGGTACTGACTGATTCAGTCATTATCACACACATCCTTTCTCGTGTATGTATCACACTGGGGCGGGACAGCTCTTCCGAAACATGAGGTAAAACACAAACCTCTTTGTCTGGCGACTAACAATACACTGCAGTGAGACTTAAGATGCTCAGACTGCTGCAGCATCAACAAGGCACATTCCCCTAAACCACATCACCATGTCAGCATTGTATTTACACCACAACACTACATAGGCCCCTTCAACAAGGGTCAGTCCCTCTGGTGCTTTATGGCATTTTTGAATTAGGTAATCCAGAGAGTGTCAGAAAGGGAAACTGGGACAGAAAAGGGATGGGACAAAGGTAAAGATTGCTTGGTACACAATCCATATCAGAACAGGGACACCCCTGCTCAATGTTTAAGATGGATATGGGTGACATCTCAAAGCAAAAAGTGCAGTATCTCTATTTCACACCGCAAATGGCATATATTAGTAGTAATAGCTGTGGCTACTTTTTGAGACCCTTGTGTACTCATAATCACGAGACCACCTCTGCTAAATGTCTTGGGGAAACCCTGCATGTTACCTAAAATAAGTGTAGATGACAGAGTGTAAAGGCATGCTGTCTTTGCACTGAAAGATGCAATAATAAGAAAAATAAAAACCTTTCCCTATCATAAAAACCTTAAAATCCCAACTTTCATTTGACATATTTGGCTAATGTCTTATCAGCCAGTGTACAATGAGTTTATTCAGCTGCAGCCATATGAGCTCTGTAGACAGTGAAGCACACAATGGAGGAGTCTGGTGGGGCCTCTTGAAGGTCCAAAACCCTATTTCTTGCTGGAAGATAATTCACATCGCGGTGGATAGCTTTTGCATTTGAACCACTGGACAACAATTAAAACAATACCATGGAGTGTACATGTTCATTACACAACTGAGCGAGGAACATTCCAGGACGGATTGAGGGTATGAATAGATGTGAATGGTGATAAGAGTAATTTGTATGTCCACTGGCAGGCAGTCAAGGCCCACTTCAGATTTGGGATCAATGAAAGAGAGATGGAGAGGTAGAGAGACTAGGACTGGTTCCCATTCAGGGTACCGTGGACACACACACACACACACACACACACACACACACACACACACACACACAAACACACACACACACACACAACACACACACACACACACACACACACACATTTTCTCAGTACATGATCTGTTTGTCTCTAGTAACTGTCTGGTATGCCTACAATGGCTTTGCTCAATACCTTCTATGCGTGGCGCTGTCAAGGCACCGTCCTATGTCTGTGTGTCTGTGTGTGTGTGTGTGTGTGTGTGTGGTGTGTTGTGTGTGTGTGTGTGTGTGTGTGTGTGTGTGTGTGTGTGTGTGTGTGAGCCCTTCCTCTGGATAAGACACAAGACTTAGCCAGGCAGACAGACACAGACTGAGACAGATCCAGCCAATAAGAGGGCAGGAAACACAAAAACACACATACAGATACACACAGAAAGCCTTGCATCAAGTAAACAAAAAGGCCTCGGGTTCCCATAGCGGGAAGAGAGGCATAATTGGATGAGGAAATATTCTGTGGGGTATCTTGATTGGACTCAGCCCAATAATTGCAGCCCAAGATGCAGTTATTGCAATAGATGATTGTTTTATAGGCTTACCAGTTGCAGGATATTTGAAACTAATATCCATCCAATGTTTATTTAAACTTACAACCACATTTAAAGAGACAATGTTTAGGATTCAGATGTTGGAGAAAAAGACAGAGCAGCTTGATTCATGTTGTGTAATTAATACAAGAAAGAGCCAAAAGGAAGCCACACCATCTTAATGACTTTTCAGACAACCTACCTTGTCTCTGTATGAAGATCCTGAGCAGCGGATGTGCCGTTGACACCGCCTTGCAGAAGTTGTCGTCGTTGTTGATCGGCAGCAGATCACCATGGATGTCAGCATAGCCAATCATCACCTCCATATTGGCGATGCGGTGAATGTGCAGAATGAGCTTGTAAAACTCCTCAAACTTGCCGGGCTTGACCCGGTCCACCGAGAACCGGCGAAATTCTGCCCCATACTGAAGAGAAGGGAAGATCAAAAGAGAGAGGACATTAACAATGACAATCACCAAGACAACCAAACAGGAAGAGGACACCGGGATGTCTGACCTCAAGCTGCACTTATCTAAACCATCTGACTGGCACACATAAAACTAACGGGGGGTGGAAGTCCGCTGAGCTCTGTCACAGTTGTAGTCATGACTTTATGTACAATATGGCACAGGTAAGCCGTTTCTAAGCACAATACAAACTGAATTATCTGCAATCCTTTGCCAAACTTGTTTTTAACGCAGCCAAAGTATCACTTTAAATATTTTTTTTATACGTTTACATAATATGCTCACTCAACCATAAGAAGTTTGATGTTTACAGAAAATACAGCCAGAAGTATTGATAGCATAGCAAATCACCATTATTCAGTAGCATGTACCTAAATAAATGAATTCCAAAGTGTCTCTGTATATGAAAGACATTTAAATCAGTGTTTTATAGCTGAGGTGGGCCACATCGGCTAAAACACCTCCACTATGATCGTAAAAAATTTACACGTTTTTATGAAATGAAACATTAACCTTAGGAAGGGAAAAGCGCAGGGGCACTTTTCACACAGCAAGTGCCATATATTTACAGTTTAACATTTTGGAAAGCATGTTGATTTGCTTTTTTTGCAGAGAGTTAGAGGAGGCAGATACCACTTGCATGTCTGTAATGTAATTGTGTAGCGACAGCCAGCCGCTGGTTAGCTTAAATTAGCACAAAGAATGAAAGCCGGGGTAAACAGCTAACCTGGCTCTTTTCGAACGCAACAAAATCTGCCTACTAGCACTCTGAAGCTCACTGACTAACACAATATAATATCAGTTTGTTTAATGCATACAAAACCCAATCCAAGCTAGCTATTTTCCCTTGTTTCCAACTCCAATCTATACGCTAAGCTATGCGGCTGTTGGCTGTAGCCTTATATAAAAGTGGTATAAATATTCTCATAACACAAAGTGAAAAACCGCATTTCCTAAAACAAAACAAAAATGAAGTGCTAATTATTTCATGCGCTTTGGAGGTTGTTTTTTTTTTGTTACCTTTGATAGAGCCAGGCTAACTGTTTCCAGTCTGTTGGCCAACTGTCTGCTAGCTGTAGCTTCATATGTGGATTACAGACATGAGAGTTGTTATCAATCTTCTCATCTATTTCCAGTAAAAGTGAATATGCACATTTCTCAAAATGTGTACTACTCCCTTACTAAATGTGTTTAGGCCGTCATCCACAAACTAAACTGATCACAAGACGAGAGGATCATGATATGGGTGACAATTGGCTAACCACCTCAGCTAAAAAAAAACAAATCCTGGTGGAAACCCTGCAGCTTTGTGTTACACTGCATGCCAAGATCACATCATTACAAAAACAAATGTCAGTTGCACATCACATGCAACTTTGACCGAGAAAACAACAGGAAAAGGGAAGAGGGTTGCTGCACAATAGAACAATACAGGTGGATGAGTAAGCTGTCTCAGTATACTGTATATAAATGACACTGGCTGGCCTGGCAGCCCCGCCTCCCACCCACCGCTTACGCACAACAAGAGCACAGACTTGAACAATTGTGCTAGTACAGCTTTCCCGGCTAGGTCAACGAACCACCAATGAGAAAGCAGCTGAGGGTCACTGTGGGGTCATCATGTGACTCAGACAAGAATGGACTTGAGGAGCAGAGATCCAACAGAGGGAGAAAAGTTCTACAAACCACAACAACACACAATTGCAGTAGCACTGGTGTCTGAATCACAGTGGTAATTTGTAGACGAAGGTGCTGTTTGTAACTGTAATCATCAGCTCACAGCGGAGGAGAAGAGTGGAGATGATGATCATGGAGCAGGAGGAGGGAGAGAGGGAGGGAAGGAAGGGGGACTGCTGACAGAGAAGCAGAAGAGAGTAGCAGTATACTGACTGGGAGGAGAAGAAGAGCGGGGGATACATTAACCAGCTCTGTAATTAGAAGATGACATGTGAATTTAAGAGGAGGCGTGTTAGGAGAGTGTGTGTGTGTGGGGGGGGGGTGAGTGGTTTTCTGCCAGATTCACTAAAGGCAACAAAGGCACACATGTACGTGAACCTCAATTTTGAACGTGTAACTTGGATTTGAGTTTATAAAACTCAACCTACATTAGAAGATGACACAAGATGCTGACAAACAGGTTTGTCTGTCTCTTCAGTAGGTGTACTTAACATTTAGGAAAGTGAAAGCTACACGTGACTGAACTGTAATTTATACTGCAGGACTTCAACATGTCACACTTAACTTACCCAATAATATCTACACTTCTGCATACCAGTGAGCTCCGTCACTGCCCTGAATCTGAATGTTCTCTCGTCTGAACAATTTGTTTTCACAAGCAGAACTTGGCCCTCTGGTACCAACAAGTCTGAACACGGGACGATTAATCACGCGGCGTCGACACGAAACCCGAACCTAAGAATAAATCACTACAAATGTGACATCACCTGTCTTGCTCCTGGCCTATCAGGGCGAAGTGATGTCAACAGGTTGAAACACGTCTAGAGACACTAAACTCTGACACACTGGAGAAAATGGAATACAACTGACATCCATCTTTCGTCAACACTGGCTGTGTGCTTACCTACTCAGTCAGAGACAACTCACCTGAGAATTCACGTACAGGTTCTTGGCATTAGAAGATAAATAAATAAATACGCAACAAGAACTCATTGTGGAATGGATCAGGCCTCAAACTGAAAATATGCTGATGGAATTTCTAAAATACTTGAAAAAGTATTTGAAAATCTGGATGATTCAAAAGTAAGAACAGAGGGAGTGGTGTTAAAAAACCACCCAACCCCCAACATCCCTTCGCACTCTCTTCTCCGTCACTGATAAGAGCTTTAGGTGAGTGAAACCAGCTCCCGGCCAAGGCTCCACGACAGGCAGCCAGACACCTCCAGTGTTATCCCTGATAAGCTTATCATCAGAACAGTTTCCCCTGAGAAAACCAAACGCTAAGCAGTGAGAACCAGGCACATCACTAGAGCTGCAAAGATTATTAGATTAATCGATTAGTTGTCAGCTATTAAATTATTGCCTACTATTTTGATCACCAATTTAATCAGTTTTGATTTAATTAATTAATACGTTTGAAAAATTCTCTGATTCCAGCTGTGTAAAATGTGAATATGTTCTAGTGTCTTCACTCCTCTGTGACAAACTTGAGTTGTGGACATAACAAGACAATCAAGGACGTCATCTCTGGCTTTGGAAAACAATGATTTTTAACCACTGTCTGACATTTTATAGACCAAAACACTAATCGATTAATAGTAGATAAAAACTAATAGAAAATAATTGACAGATTAATTGACAATGAGCAACATACAACACACTCAACTACACAGAAAATCGCACCAATTTCACTCCTTGGCAATCTAGTGAATGTGAAAACTTCAACTGTTGTTTGGTAAAGTTTTCTTTAGCATTTTTCACAAATTTTGAGGTTATTTATTTTAAAATTAACTGGTCATGTAGATGTAGGGAAGAGCTGTGCAATCAAACAACTAACTTAGCTCTTACATCTGAAGACTCTCACTCATCCAGGTCATAAATGCTAAGTCACATTTTCTGTAGATTTCTTTCTTGGTTTCTTTTCAAGAAATCTTTTTAAGAAGTCCTGTTCCTTGAAGCTAGCTTCAATGAAAATGTAACTAAATGTACAGTTTTAATCTGCTATCAACTGAGCGTCAAGTAAGATGAACTGCTGTTGGAATCTGAAAATGAAGTCCTATTTTCTAAACTATCCACAAAAGACGGATTCATTTGAAACATTTCAAACGGCATTTCTGGTTACTGCTTGAGATGAACCCCTTTCAACACATCACATATCACTATAAAACTAGAAGCAGTGGTGCTCGGGGAAATTCCTAATTGTTGCTTTTACACATTCAAAAAGGAAGTACCAAACAGTAGTGGAGAACCTGTTACAAGTACTCAAATGCTCAGAGCTGCCAGTCTGGTTTAGTCAGGTCAACTAACTAACAAAACCATGGGAAGTAGTACAAAATGAGGAGATAAGAGTGAGGAATTATATACGACCCCAAAATGGGAAACTTGTGAAGTTGTATGACAGTGAGTCAGCTGCGATGACGCTTTTAAACCTGCCCATTCTGGCCATGCAGGTTCTTGCTTATCAGTTCCACCCACAAACAATCTCATAGTGACCATTCCTGTCTCTTAGGAACAAACACGAAAACCCAAAAGACAAGTGTCTCTGTATATATAAAAATATTAAAAAGACAGCTCCTCGATGATGTAGTGAGCATCCTTCTTTCTTCTCACCTACCATCAGTGTATCCTTTATCCCTCTCACAGTTCACTGCCCCCAAACGCACCACATCACTGAAACTGGGCAGCCAAAAACTAAAAAGTGAAAAGACTTCTGGGCTGAATGAGTCACCTCTTGTCCATCTCAATCTGGCAGGTCAACTGGGAGTTCAGCAGCGCATCCTTCATATAACAGGCCTACAGTATGTGCTGACACACTCATGTGTGCTGGCATGTGTAAACACATATGTATGAATATCACTCTAGATTGTCATCACTTTAATGGAATTTGAAGAACAATGTTGGTTACAAGAAGGCCTTGAGAGGCTGTGGTGGCAAAATTATAAATAGTTCACTGTTTGTTCACTTTGTGGTCAGGATTGGACACAGTGCCATGTGTTTATCTGGGATGAATTTCACTATGCCCTATAAACAGCTGTGTACCCAACTCTTTTAACTTTATAAAACTGCAGACAAAGTCTTACTAAATAGATATCCAAGGCGTCTAATGCAGTTCTAATGTGTTTCATAGAGAACATTTTTAAAATGAATGTAATGTGTGCTCACATTTTGTATAAATTGGTGGTCTCCATTACATACGCCTAAAATTGGTAGATAACTGTGGTCATTTACTTGCTGGTTAACTTAATTTATGCAGCTATTACACTCACAAACTACTCAAAACAATGAGTAGCCTAGGAGGAAACTATGTAGCACAAAACCCGCAGTGAAAGCGACTAATGTTACAAAACATCCGATTTAACAGAGAACACCTTCTCATTGTAACACATAGCCTACTTAAAGCGTGATTGTTAAGAAACAATGTCAAAAACCGTTTTTCCCATCAGCTTCGTGACAGAAGGGAAAGAGCCAAATCAGCACAATCTGCATGCTCGGAAGTAAGAAGACAATAATCAGTGCGAATTACAGAAACATCCAACTCCTGTTTCATAACTAGATAAGAGCGTTGTCACTGAAAGGAGAAGATGTGTTAGTCGTAGCCTACACGGCTTGTCCGACCAACTCCAGCTCCGTTAACGGGACGACCATGTGAACTCTAGCTACATTTTCTCCCCAAATCCCCATTTGGAGCTTACGAATGACAAACCCTCAACGCTCACCTTGCTTTTCACTTCCACGGCGTTACAATCGGCATTCCGCAGAGGTTGCGACTTATTAAAGCTCCGATTCATTTTTTGTTGTTGCAGTTATAAAAAAAAAAAAAAAGTTCAGCCGCCGTTGCCCGCAGAAAGAGGGGCTCTGGTCCCGGGGTTTCTGCTGTTAAATCCTTCTGCTTCGGCTCTAGTAGAGAAGGTTGTTGTCTCCTTTATTTTATTTCACCTCCTGGAATTTTCTTTTTAAGGCGCTCCGCCAAACACAAGAGAGGACTTTATAGAGAATAGGTGGTGAGCAACAAGCCGCGTTGATTTGGGAGTGCGAGTTAAGTTTTGAAATGACATCAGCCCTCCTAAAAAATGGGATCCCATGAGGCCTTCGCTTACTGCTCGTAATCCCCAGCTTCCTCACCCAGGACCTCGTAGTAGCCAAAACTACCATTAATAATCCATTCTACAGCTAGCCTATATTACGACGCGTATTAAAAATACAATGCACGATGAAGATTTAACATAAACATATTGGTTATTTATATGAATGTGGCCTATTATATGAATACAAATAATCTATCTCAATAAAATAAAATGTAATTTATTAATTGTCCAACTTCCTCTGCCCCGTCACACTTTGGCAGATATATACGGTACCGTAGCCTATTAGAGAAGATAAATTAAGCAAATCATGGCAAATCAGCCATGTTTCATCAAGCATCTTTTAATGAATGTGTAGTACATTATTTAAAAGGGCTTACATTTCCAGGCTTATTAATGAATACTAACCAAGAGTTAAACTTATCTCCCGATCATAGCTATACGTTTTTTGGGCCGTTTAGGCATATTGGCTAAAAGATAGAAAATCTCCGACAGCGCGTGAAGGCAACATTATGCACACTGGTCCTCCAGTGCGCTAGAGGACGCATTTCCTAACACAAATGTTTTCAAAACCTCTTGTTAAAGAAGGCACAGGTAGATTATAATGCAACATGATGTGAATTGGAATTAAGAATAGCAATAATCCCCTCTAAATCTTATTTCTATGTAATTTTAGTTTAGATATGAGCATTGCAACCTAAACCTGTGCAGGAGCATCAAAGTCTGATGTTGTGTGGTTTCTGTATGTGTGTGCTGGTGCAAACATTTTCTCCTGTTAATGAAATGTTACAGGTTTGAGGGAGACAGACCAGGGGACATGACAATATCATTGTCTCTGTATAATTGGTTCCTTTTCCTTCATTTAAAAACAAAACGTGCAGTTGAGCTCATTACTATTTAAACAAGGCAAGGAAATTCAACTGAGATCTGACTGTGGAATTTGAGGACCTATAAGTGTGATATAAGTGTCCTCACTTTTTATTCACAATTCATACTCTCATATAATGAGTGATATCTTATTTGTTCTATTCAGTACCCAAATTTGGTCTGCCATGTAACACAAACATGAATCCGTGACGTGAAGGAAATAGCTCATTATCTATTATATTAGCTATTATCACCTGCTCAACTTGTCAGGCAGGCCAGGTTCATATTACATTCAATTACGGCAATGTAACTGTGCCAAATGTACCTTATTTTTGTAATCTCGATAATAAGACTAATACAACCGTTTACATATGTAATACATAATCTGTAACAAAACCTTTTCAGAGCTTCTACATCTGGAATACAATGTAATAGCCCGTGGCCTCTGACAAGTCCACCGTAAAGTGTTAAGCCTCATTGTCACTGGAACCTGACAGATAAATGTTATGCAGGTCAAAACCCCCAAAAAGTAAGGCATCCAGGTAAAGAGGCAGTCCCTGACTGCTGTCCTGCTTAACAACATTCCTGGGCCCCTGAAGCCGCCTGTGTACAACAGCTGCAGTTTGCAATGCCCAACAGTAGCTGCAACTATTGCTTGTTTACTCACTAGAGGAATGTGTTGACCAGTTAGAAACCCACTAAGAACACTGTCAGATGCCTTTCACTGAAGCTAAGTACTAAAAGTATACCAGTGTTTCCTACGTGGTTTTATGTAGTGGCAGTGGCACATTATATTGTTTTCTAAAACACTGGACTCTAAAGTATTGTTATCTCATTTTTAAAGGTCCAATTGTTGATAAATGCTATATGGCAAGATCCAGTTATAATTTCTGATAGTTTTTGATGTGGAGATCAAAATGTATTTTTCTTGTGAATAGACTCAAAATACCATGATTATACTTTGGATAGTTTGTGTTTCATGTGTTTGCTATTATTGTTTGCTGGTATGAAAAAATCTGAAGGCTTGATTAGTCACTTATTTAAATGATATTGATATTGAACAGTATGAAGTGCACACATAATTTAGGATCTGAGGTGATACAAGTGATCTGATGTGAAGAGATAACTAATGAAATTGTGGATAGTAAAGGTCATCATGGTCAATAGTCAGATATGGTCAATGATGACATTTGGTAGGCAAGCTTATGGCGCCCACTCAAGGCCAGTATTAGGTATCACATATATCCCCATCAGCTTTCACTTGAATGCCATGGGGTCCAGACTATTTCAAACTCTGGACACTGTTTGAGTTTTTAATAAATTCTTGTGCACAAAATTATCTTAGAGTTATGTTCCTCCGATTCGTGGGAAAACAACATCCAGAAGCAAGCATGGGATGTGGAACCTAATCCATCATTGGTTATGTTTTTCCAACAGAATGAACGTTGTTGCAAAATTGAAACGGTGTGCCATTAATAAATCGTCAAAAATCCAATTATGCAGTCAACATAATTACAACAGTAATGAATGAAATCACGTCAACAGAAGGGTTTCATAATGTTGCATGTGTGAGAGTCAATAAATAAGTCCCTGGGTACCTTTGGGATATTGCTCAACTGTCATTTTCCTCCTCCCTAATGCAGTAATCCTACATATGACCAGCAGAGGTCAGCACATACTCACATTAAGCACATAGAACAGACATTCTTTTAGGTCTAGATGCAAAGGGCTTTGTCAGGCACTGAGAGCGCTGACACAACAATTACAAAGCATGTTTCTTCACTTTCAACCTAAATATGTCTGTCTATCTATCTATCTATCTATCTATCTATCTATCTATCTATCTATCTATCTATCTATCTATCTATCTATTTACACAAGCATTGTTTTTCTCACAGCAGAAAAAGAACATGGACTTTTGCACTGCACTTACTGTAATGAAACATACAAAAGAAAAAAGCTAACCAAGACCATGATTTCTTTTTTATATCTGAATGTATTTATTATGATCTGGAACAACAACACTTTTGCAGGGTGGGGTTTACTGATGCTTGGTGAAAGAGAACTGTTATTGTTGAAATACTTTCAAATGAATGGATTTGTTTTGAATAAGCACTGTTCCAGTATCAGTGGGCATATGTGAAGGAGTGAATAAATGAGTTTTTACTGACATCGTTGTGCTGCACTGAACGACAAGGAGAAAAAAAAAGACAAAAAAAAGATAGAAAGTAGAAAGCAAGAGGGATGATACAAATATGGAAGAGAGAAAGGGAAATTACATATTGAAATAATAAAGAATGAACGAATAAATGAGGAAGATTTTCGTGGTAAAAGGAGAAAGGTAAAAAGGAAAAAAAAATTGAGGAGGCTGAGTTAATCATTTCATGCAACTCTCCCTCTCCCCTCCTCATAAGATCTTGTGTGTAATGAGGAGCATGGCAGACAGTCACTTTATACTCAGAACTCATTGCACTGAGGGGTTTTAATCCAGCTCCATATGTCTGAATTCAGGTGGTCCCCTCTGGTGGTAATGCAAGAGGAGAAGATTACAGTGAGATGAAAAGATACTCGCAGTAATCCATCCTCGGTGCAGAGGCAGAGAAACATCCGGAGCTGGTTATTGGAGGGTATTTAGACGGCAGCAGTGCCAGCCTTAAGTCAGACAGACCGGCAGAAAGGCCTCGGATTCAACCCTCTGTTCTGTTCTGCTCCACTCACTCTCTGATTAAAGCGAAAGTAGGGCGCACACACACACACACACACACACACACACACACACACACACACACACACACACACACACACACACACACACACACACACACACACACACACACACACACACACACACATGCATATGCATATGCATCTCTGGGTGATCTCAGCATTTAGGTTGTATTGAACAGACATTGCGGTTGTGTTTTACAGTAACATAAGCAGAGCTACAACCTTTCCTCCGGATCATACTGAGTCATCATGACATACCATCAGACCCTCCAGCTGTGGCCTCTGACTCGTCTACTCTCCTGGACAAAATGAAATACAGGTGCAGTGCAAGTTGCAAAATGGAAAAGTAATCTTTTTCTGTTTCCATCACTCTGTCTTTCTCTCCCGCTGTGTAGCTCTCAAAGTATATGTATGCATGAAAGAGAGAGAAGGAGCAGGAGGAAAAAATGAGGTAGAAAAGGATGGTGAGAGTCTGTGGAGGAGGTAAAGAGAGACAGTCAAGTGAACACATGCAGAGCTGTTGGCAGAAGCTCTCTAGAAGGCTGTCACCTCTGTTACGGGGGCGACTTGGCTAAGTTTTGCTGACCACTCATCTGCTGCCATTGGATAAAAAAGGAACATACATGTGAAAGTGGAGACTGCTCCACTTTGGTACTACTGGACCTTAACCTAAATTGTATAAAAATAAAATTGCCAATAATACAATCATATCTTACTCCATGCACTATTCAACCCTGAAACGGAACATTGTGTGCTTTATTCGCAATAGCTTTCTCTGGCTTGGGATGTACCTCTTTGTACCTTGCTTTGTAAAAAAGTGTCACCTAAAGGAAAAACACTAAATATAAAATGTTAAAAAAACATTTCTTATACTGCCCTACTGTGGTTTAAATCCTTGTCCATCAAACCTTCTCTGTTGCACCTTTATAAAAGGTTCTTTCCTTTATTGCCTGTCTCACTTGTGGTGTGCCTCAAGGATCCATTTTAGGTTGACATTTTTTCCCGTATACATCTTTCAAGGATCATTACCTACAAATGAAATATGAATTTACATTTCTATGCTGTTGGCACCGAGCCATATGTACCAATAAGACCTGGTGAAACTAGTTTAGTTGCTGTCATAAACTACCTTGAGGACATTAAGCAATGTTGGGTCCAACAATTCAAGTAAATGACAGTAAATCTTTTATCATATAAAGATCATTTCAATTTGGCCTCCCAGCTCCATGCATCTGATCATTTTAATCCTCTGCTGACCTGGAGGAAGCTAGCCACGCTTTTATCTTGTCCTTCTACCGTAATTACGTTTCTTCCTACTTGAGCCAGAGTTCTCCGTCCTTGAGAAACTTAATTAGCATTGTTGGAGGGAGCCTAAGACCCAAGATTTACAGTGACATTGAAAACTTGACAACTTGCACATAATCTTGACTTGACTTGGCACGAGCTGGACACACATACCACCGGAGGGTGCCGTTGACATAGCTACACACGAACAGGCACGTACACAGGCCTGTGAAATCTCTTCTGCTTTCACTCACTTGCTTTCTCATAACACACACACACACACACACACACACACACACACACACACACACACACACACACACACACACACACACACACACACACACACACACACACACACAGACAGACAGACAGACAGACAGACATACTTTCACTCAATGCCACCTCACACATCGCTGCCTGTGTAGGTTCAATCCCGTATGCCTCTCGTCCACGCTGTGTGATTTGTGGAATCTTTTGATGTGTGAAGTGGCAAAGACCTGCAGCCTGATCTGGACTTTGTCACAGTTTTCTGGAGTCAGCAAAGGCTACAGGCCAGCGGAAGAAATTAGAGTGTGTAAGGGCGCTTTTATACTGTCAGTTAAGAGACAAATCCAGGAACAATTCACCTTTAAATTTAGTTATGAATCCTTTTTTACATGTGTATTAGGTAGTCAGAAAGTCTACTATGCTGGTGAACAAGCAGTTTCCTCTAATCAGTATCAATCTGTTTCTTCAGGCCAAATAACCCAGTTTTCTTTACAAAGAATTTAAAGGCATAAAAGCCCTGCCTGATTCAGCAATAGTTCTATCTGATCCCCCTGCTGATAGACAAACACCCCCGTCATCCTCCAACACACTCGTCCTCCTTCTCCTCCTTGTGACGCTGTGTGATGTTGAGCCACTCCTGGTTAATTTCTTCTCCCTCCAGAATGAAAACATCAGCCATCTGGTCCAGGGGTGAAAGGTCAAATCTCAGGCTGGTAATGAGGATGGCGTCTCTAGGGGGATGCAGGAGGGGTTTGTGTGTGTGTGTGTGTGTGTGTGTGTGGAAGCCTTGCTGAGTGTGTCTGCTTCCTGAGTTAGCATTAAACATTAACGACTCAGCTCTGTGACTCTGGAGAGAGGAGAGGGTTGATGAGAGGATAGGAGATGTGAGTAGAGGCAAAGAGACAGCACAGGGAAGAAGTCACGGAGAGAGATGTGCAGTTGGACACATTAATGCACATACACAACACACGCACGCACGCACGCACGCACGCGCGCACGCACGCACGCACGCACGCACGCACGCACGCACACACACGTACAGGTACACAAATGTACAGAAAGACAGACTCCATGTGGATACATTCTTCCTTTCAGTCACTCTCTTCTCAAAAAGCTTTTCCTCTTGTTTATTGACTCAGCCTTCCAACATTCAGTACATCAATAGCTCTGGTCGATGAGAAAGAAAAAGGCACAGAGGCAACTGCTGTGACAGAGGTGTATGTGTGTGTATGTGTGTTCGCTAACCCTTTTTCTTCCATCCAGGCCATTTCATCCAACACATCCCATAATTTGTTCCAGTTATTTTCCTCATCGACTGTAATCATTTCCTCTGAATTTCTACCTGTAGTAACTATAACATTCATGTCTATAAGAAGGTAAGCTGTTAGATAATAGTTACAGGTCTCATTTGGCTTCTGCGCCATAGCTACCTTATTGGCTGGAAATCACAAGGGGCGGGAGTAAGCAGTGTAGTCAAGTACAGAGAGCTCACAAGTAAACTGAGTTATACTCACTTCCTTTTTTGCTCTTTAGAGACTATTATGTGTGACATTTTGTGTTTGTGTGTGTGTGTGTATGTGTTGGTGTAGTTGCCATGGAGATGCAAAAGATAGTGTGGATAATGGAATATCCTTGTTCTCAGCAGCAGACCCATCCCTCACACAACATCTGTAACCTTTGGGTGTGATCTATTTAGTCTCTGTTCCCAACCACACAGCTGTTAAATCATAATAAATGTACATTAGAGGTCCTTTCATACGTTACATGGGTTAGTACAAATAGTGATACACAAGGACAGCAGCCGTCAGGGGTGAACATGATGATGATAACACAAATTTACACAATTATTCTACATACGGTATATAAATTCTGTAACACTACAATTAAAGTCTCAGGGTAGTTAAACATTATTTCAAGTGTTTTGCAGCAATATTCTACACTTTCAGGCATTTACACATTAATATGGATTTGCAGAAAATGAAATTAACAAGGTTAAACATACATTGTAGATACATATCGTCACAGTCCTGCGAAAAACCAAGCCTCGCCACAACATACCTACTCTGCTGTATTGTTCCTTTTTACTACTGTTTAACTTATTTTATTATTTATTTACATTTATTTTATCGTTATTAATACATACTGTGTGTATATGTTTATACATATATTGTTTATATTCTTTTTATCCTTCTTATATTTGAGAATGTGTGACATGCACCAACAACACCATGACAAATTCCTTGTATGTGCAAAAAACATACTTGGCAATAAAGCCCTTTCTGATTCTGTTTCTGAACATCAGTGACTTAATAAAAACAAGTCTGTTTTTGAGCTTTCTGAAATATTGTCAGATAATCTAATAGACTGTCAAATGGTTTATTAAACTTAAAAAGTCTGACAGTTGTCTCAACCCATAAAAGAACACTTAATCCTTCACTTTATATAGATATAATAGATATTGACAATTACGCTACAGACTTATATGGATGTTGTGTGTAAGATCACCCAGAGGTTTAAAGGGAACTTTTGAAGTCACTTTTGGGTTAACATTTCATTTGCTGCCATGTTGTCAGTAACTAAAAGTCATGAAATCTAAATCTGGATAAAGGGGTGAACAGGTGTGGGACAAGCAGGCAGCAACCACCATGGCTAATGCCATAGGCTGAGACAGCTGTCAATCAAACAAACAAACTTCTATTAGCCTTAATATCTTCCTAATGAAACAATTCAACATCGCCTGAAGTCACATATCAATACATCTACATAGGCCTATTTTGTATTGAATTTAGAAATGTTCCTTTATTTCATTTGGAGTAATCTAATGGCCACTCAAAGAAAGTGCTAGGATTTCTCATTTACAATTTCAAATGCAGTGGAATTAAACCAACAGTATGTAAAGCTTTCTTTTTTGGTCAAGGCTTAAAAAAATTGCTCTTTAAATGTTTGAGTGGAAAATGTTTGTCTCCTGAACAGCGGTGAGTCAGAGCACCATCCAGAGAGGGCGGGACTCTACAATGTTTAATGTTTTGCCTCCAATGTCCCTTTGGTATCTTTGGTATGAAATATCAGAGAGTGGCTGGGATGGAGCAGTTGTGTGTGTGTGATGTGTAGTGTATTGATTATTTATCTTGTAAAAGTGCACACATGAATCTTTCACTCATGGGAAAAAACTAGGGAGATTTTGTGCTTCTTCTTTGCCTCGAAGGCTGGATATGTACAATTTGTCTTTGAATACTTGGGACAGCCAGGGAAATTAAAGATATAACTCACAATGTATTCACAGAATATCTACTGGTGGAACATTAAAAAGGCCTTTTCTGACAGACCACAAGACATTTCAAAACTTTGCTATTTTGTTTTTACTGTATATAAGCCTCAAGGATAAAATCTGGTGAATGATTTCTACCTTTAGACAAACAAAGTCTCTGATTGTGTGTGTGTGTGTCTGTTTGTGTGTGTGTGTCTTGCGCCGGATGTCCCTCGCCTTGCAAAACTGTTGGTTTCGGGAAACATAAACCAACTCTGAGCTAGCAAGTTATTCGCTGAAAACTGCAAGTTTTAAAGAAAATTTGGAACGTGCAACAAGGCAGGCCTGCTTGGTTCTTTTAGGGAATGATTTTAAAGATTTACAAAGAATATATTTAGGGCATTTACTATCTAACTGGGACGTTTTGGGACCATTGGACAAAATACACACGGTGATACACTGGTAAGAGCAAATTACGTTTTACCATGTACCCAGCTACTTTATATAAATCACGTTACTGTACTGTGTGAACAGTTCACTCCATTTAATATTGTATGTGGCGTTTTATTTTGCGGGGTGCAAATGTTCCACCAAAACAAGTTCCTTCCCGAGACCAATTAGCAGATATACACCGTCGCTTCGACCGGAGCTTAGCGACGCCCAAGGCGATTGTGATTGGTTTAAAGAAACGTAAACAACCCACACTGTTTTTTTCCGGTGAAGTGTGTGAAGGGGCCAGACCTTACTCCGCAGTGCTGTGGAGGCAAGTGAGACTACCAGTAACAAAGGCCTCCTTAAAGTGTAGCTCACACTTTATTGTTGTTCTTCTGTACTTGGGAACAAACATGTAGAAAGATTTTAATTTTACTGTGTGTTTACTATTATTTACATTAATACATTTACGTAAAATTTGCCCCATCCATTTCTCTACTCTTGGCTGTTGTGTCTACTCTGCCTTTCTTTTCTTTGTAAAAGTCAACATTTAAGTATTCTGACAGATTTAACCGCAAATTTTCCAACTCATACTGACACAAACTTATATTTTAGGGTTATATTGAATAAATAAAGACCTTTTAACTGTATTCACTGTGCTGTATTTCTTTCCTGCAAATGACTACACATAAAAGTAATACATTATAGTAAAATATGTAAACTGCTTTGCATTAAACAGAAAATAACAGATTGACAGAAATGATAATAACCATAGCAGAACATAAAAGTTAAAATCCAGGAATACAATTATAATAATTTAAAATAGCAGAAACTCAGTAAAACAGTGGCGAGTATACTAGTCTGGATCAGCTGCTGGAAGTTATGTTAGAGTATTGGCATTGGTTTTGAAATTGCATAGGTGCATATTGGCTTATAAACCAGCTCACACAGCCATTTGAAACTTCAACAAACTTGTTTGCTACATGAAGGTAACGATAAGTTTGTGAAAAGTTGGACAGTCAGATGCAGACACAGTGTCTAGGCCTGTCTTCCTCCCTACTGTAGCAGTAAAGAGTGTTTATGCGAGCAGTGCGCAGCGTGAGCGTGTCCCACACGGCTCCTTGATTGAAAGAAAACAACATCAATCTAGTGCAGGCCCCAAGGCCTTTAAATAACCGGCAGGCTGTTTGGAGCAGAGATCCCATTCCCTCCCTGCTGCTGCTGCTGACTGTGGACACACACACACAGTGACACGTACACAACTGTACACAAACACACACAAACACACACACACACACACACACACACACACACACACACACACACACACACACACACACACACACACACACACACACACACACACACACACACACACAAATATATATAGATAAACAGATCGTTCTCTCTCTGCGACTCCATCACTGTTTAAACCTCGCTTGCCCCTGTCTTTTTCTCCCATCCCTCCTCCGCACTCCCTCCTTCCCAAGTGTATTGTGGCCGTTTTCATTCATCGCCCCCATGATGCTAAAATGTCAAGGTTAGAGTGTGCCAGTTCTCAAACACACACACACACACACACACACACACACACACACACACACACACACACACACACACACACACACACACACACACACACACACACACGGAAGGGACTGAATACAAGAATTAGTCAAGCGTGCATTTTCCTTCTTCTCCCTTTCTTTGCCTCTCTCGCTCCTCTGCTGCCCCCTTCTCTTTGTTGGTGGGGGGCGTTGGTGTGTGTATGTGTGTGTGTGCATGTGTGTGTGTGTGTGTGTGTGAGAGAGAGAGAGAGAGAGAGAGAGAGAGAGAGAGAGAGAGAGAGAGAGAAAGAGAGAGAGAGTTAGTCTAAGGGGTGAGGAGTTGCAGGCAGTGTGAGGGGGGTTATTGGAGGTGTGGGCTGGGCTCAACGTGGTTTGGTAGTTTTATTTTGCACTGGTGTTTATATGCATGAATTTGATGTGGAGAGAGTCCACTTAACAGGAGTGCTAACCCTAACAACCAATCAGCTCATATTGCAGTCCTTTTTTACAAGTGCACTTTAGAGCCAAATTGAGATGCAGACCTTTTGAAAACTTGTTACAAAATGAACAGCAGAACAATTTAAAGAAGTTCTTAGGTTGGGTTAATGAATGTTGAATACTGAATGTCAGGCAACAGTTACTTTCTCTTCCAAATAGATTAATGTAGCACTTTGGAAATAAGTTCTTTAAAATGTTAGTCCTGTTTTTAAGAGAAGCAGAGGGAAGGCAGAGCTGATAGGAGATAAACTGACCTGAAGCCAGAAGGGATGTATGTTTTTCTAGGCAACTTTTTTACCAATCCCTAATCTTTGTCTGTCTGTCTATTATTTTATAGTAGTATAGGGCCAAAGTATTGCCAACTTGTCATGTGCAGTACCCCCACACCACTTGCGTGTAAGTATCAAAGTGGTTAAGTGTGTGAGTTTAAAAAAGGGAAGAAATGTGTTTGAGGAAGTGATCAACACATGCAGGCTAAGGTTAGAGTGTGAGCCTTTTTTCTCATGTTTTCACACTCTGACAAATGTGCAAAAAGAGGGCAGTGGAAGACTAAACAACCTTCACTTCCCCCAAATAATTTTATTCCTCCTAAAGTCCTCCACAAAACTCCCCCATTCCTCTTCGATGGAACCCTCCACCCCCCATCCCATCCCTAAAGCAGTGCCCCAAGGGAACAGAGGTAAACATGCCCCCGTTCCCTTCACCCCACTCAGCTCCCACAGGCACACCTCACGCCCCCCTCCTTCCCTCTTTCTCTGTTTGTTTGCCAACGGGCTGCTTTCTGGACTTTCTTTTGCTGTTACGAGGCCTCAAACTCGGGGCACACTTTGAAAATGTTGCAGACAAGAGGCAATCCTATGATGAAGATCAATTGGTAAGGTTAGGGGAACATCTGGGCAAGCTTTCTATGTATTTAAAACTAGAAATTTTCATTTTCTGTCATTTGGCTTGCCACTGAAAAGTATACATGTAGCTCCCACTCGCCTCATTTTCAGAGTCAAAACAAAAAGAGACACAGGAAGAATGTACACAAATCTAGACAATATAAACTGAAAATAACAGCTGAAAGTCAAAAACATTATATTTAATGTTACATGGGCAAGGCTACTTGTTCAAATCACACACTTCTTCCTAGTTTGCACTATTTCATTCTTGAAGAGACTATCCTACATTCACTGTTGCTATTTTTACTCCGGTGACCGCGAATGCCATAACATGTCCATTTTATAAAAAAAAAAGAAATAGCTTACATGTTTACAGTATGTTCATGCTGTGTTGGAGTAGAGACTGTGTAGGAGTGAAAGGTAAGCGTGGGAGAGACGAGCGGAGAGGAAGGAGAACTGTTGTTGGGGCTATGAGTGTAAGTGTTTGTGTGTGTGCTATTTTCTTCCCTGCAGTAAAATTAATTATCATTCCAAGAAAGAAAAAAGGAAAATAAATTGTATGAGTTGTACTAACACCACAATAACAACAAGTGAAAAAGTCAAAACACTGATAAAAATGAAGTACAGCTCTTAAGAATTGTTTGTAGCATTTACATTTTTAGCTGTTTTGACCTGATGTAATGTGTTCAACTACTTCTCAGGGAAATTAAACAACACTCTGCATACGAGCTTCACAACAATTAGCATCTTATCCGTCTCCATCCCCCCGGTCCCTCCCTATCTTCTCTGCAGATGTGGAGATAGATGAGGCTTCATCGTGTATCTCTGTCACCCAGTCATGCAGTCTGTTGGGTCACCAAGTAAAACAGCCCATATGGTGGGAGGTTTTGACAACCCACACACACACACACACACACACACACACACACACACACACACACACACACACACACACACACACACACACACACACACACACGTGCAGATGCACACTGTGTTAGTGAAGGGGAGAGGCTGCAGACTGCAGAAAATGTCTCCTCCTTGATGCAGACCAGTCCCTATACCTCCCCCTACACACACATTTAAACACACATCAGTGTTACGAGGTGTCGCTGGTTGAAGACAGACAAGGCGGGTCTGGTTAGGATTAGTTCACCACAACCCTATAGCCTTGCCACAAAAGTCTGGACTTCCTTGTCTTAGTATCTTTCTTCCACACCTGTTCCAGCACCGATTTGTACAGTAGCTATCTCAATACCAGGCTATTACATTTCCTTTGAAACCACCATATTTCTTTCATGAGTGGATATTTTGTGGCAGCAGATACACTGCAGGGATTCAGAGTGTTAGAATTTAACACTTATCTGCTGCTGAGAAGTTACAGGAGCTCGGTGAGAACGCCATGTGCCCTTCAAAGTTCCCTACAGGCTGAATTTATTTGCTTCAGCCTCCAGGAAACAATCTCCATTGTTCTGAAGGTTTTCCCTCTGAAAGGCTCTGGGGGTATGCTACCTCATAAAAGAGACTGTTAATGTACTCTGACCCGGGGTGGGATTATTATTTAGACAGTCTCTTGGCACATGGGGAGGATTCGGCTCAGCGTAGGGCCTGCATAGCTGAATCATTCGGAGCAGGTTGGACAAGGTGCCATCGAAACACAGATGTAGGATCAGCTATCAAAGACAGCTAACTAGGTGTTTTGGCTCAGCTTGTGACACACCACATGAGTGACGGAACGGTGGAAATGAAACAAAGGCAATATGAAACCTACAAAGACAGTTTGATGCTCTTAGACATGCATACTACCCACATATATACAGAATGTGCGCATGCTCACAATCACGCAAATAAATCACATTGTTATGAAGGTGTTTACCGAAGGACGTTCTTTTGAAGTTTAGAGCAGGCCGAGGCATTATGTCATCTGTGCACACAGGCGTTTAGATGTAGAGCAGTATGCATTTGTGTTGCCTCAGTTTAAACTTTTTTTGTGTGGAGGTGTGGTGTGCACTAATGCATTAAGGCCTCATGTTAAAATAGGAAAAAATAAACTATGTATATTGACATGGTAATAAAAAAAAAAACAGCACTTTTTTAATTTTTAATTGGCCATAATCAACATTTCTTATTGTAACAATATTTAAAAGGACAATGGGAAAGGTGTCGCTCGTAGTGACAAAGCTCCCCTCGGCTTTATGGAGCTTTATAGCTATTTTCAGCTTATTGTTTAGCTGTGTGACCCACAATACCGTTGTGCATTATAAACCCACTGTACACTACCTGCTTAGCACCCAAAACGTCAGACAGACATAGTTAGCAACTAGCTGACAGCTAAAGAGCCAGATATTTCCCCCAGGAGTTAGAGACCAAAAACAGAGCTAAAAGAGAGAAAAATACTTAAAAGGTGATGATATGCCATTACACAGTAAATGCATATAAACAAACAAAATGCATATAACATGTATTGTGTTTCACTTCATTTATTTGTTTGATTTGTTTTTATTTAGGCATGTTAAACCTTCCAGCTAACAATACCATTAAAATTAAACCAGCTAGCAGGCTACTTCCAATCTGTGATTTTTAAAACTTGCATTTGTTCTGTGTCTATGTGTGATATGAGTGTTTGCTTCTGTGCATGTTCCTGTCTGTCTGCTGCACTTTCACACATGTACCTGACCTCACTCAGCTTCGTATAGCTTCTAGTGCACATCGCCACATAAACATGCACAGACACATACACACGAGCTGCCCCTCGAGGAAGTGGATGCCTTTTAGGCTTTCTGGTTTCACATATCTTGTTCCGTTTATGTGTGTGTGTGTGTGTGTGTGTGTGTGTGTGTGTGTGTGTGTGTGTGTGTGTTGTGTGTGTGTGTGTGCGTGTGTGTGTGTGTGTGTGTGTGTGGCTGGGAATTAAGAGAGGCCCAGCTCAAGGTAAAAGACATACGTGGCTACTCCTTCCTTTGTCTCTCTCTTCTGTTCTCTCTCTCTCTGCCTCTTCTCATCTTTTCCTCCCGTTCTCTCTCCTTTCTCCATCTCTCTCTCCCCAG
Organism: Perca fluviatilis; assembly: GCF_010015445.1. Lineage (NCBI taxonomy): Eukaryota > Metazoa > Chordata > Actinopteri > Perciformes > Percidae > Perca > Perca fluviatilis. The sequence continues at coordinate 18,995,993 of NC_053124.1, read as the reverse complement.
TGGCACAGTGATGGATGGCAGACTGCAGGGGTGAAGGTGGAGGAGTGTGTGATCAGCCAGACCTCTGTGTGTTTCTGTGTGTATGTGTGTGTGTGTGTGTGTGTGTGTGTGTGTGTGTGTGTGTGTGTGTGAAGATCTCTCCAGGAATGGTAGTATACAGAGGTAAGCAGTGTGTGGTATGAAACCTGTAATGATGAAATGAGTCACTAATCACAGTGATTAGTGGGTTGATGAGGGGGAGGCACTGACTGGCTCTGAGATGGTGCAGCTTTTAAACACATACACACTCTGAAACACAGACATGAACAAAAAAACACATTCACACAACACACAGGGACTTCTACCCCCAGTACGCTGGTTAAATATGCACAGACAAATGTATGTCCCCCCAAAGATTTAATCATTTAGAGACACTCACACATGTGTACGCACACATGTGCTTGCATACAATTAATTCATTGAGCTAATTTAATGGTCTGTGGGTCTATGCTCTCACGTCCCACCATCACTTACAATGGAAATAAAACCTTAGCACATTACACTTCAATTGGCCGTTTAATACATCCCATTAAATGACTCCTCTTTCAACTGGTGTATGATAACAGTTTGAAAAGTGATATAGGATTTTATGGGCTATCCTCAGTAAATCTATATGAGACGGGGGGCTAAGGTGGCCGGACTAAATGTGGTGAAATTGAGCAGCGACCATTTAGATAAAGAGTCACGGTTTATCCAAGACAGATCAAGTGTTGGTGTGCTTGAGTAACTAATCATTAAGATGCATGTTTTGGAGCAGCTCAACAGAAAAAAAAAAGTTGGATTATCCTGGATAAAGGAAAGACCTCAATATTCCAAGGAAATTATATTTTAATCCTAAAAAAACTAAAAATATATATGGCACAGTATGTCTATAAGGTTTCCATTTGTTCATTGAATATATATACCCCATTGAAGTCTGTGATTTCAATGCATTACAACTACTGCTTCACATAATTTGATGTGAACCTTTTTCTATCACCTCCTTTACTTTTAGAGGTTTTTAAGACACCTTGTTAAATGCATGTAGACACATTCATCTTACACACACACACTGCACTTTACATCCTGTGTGTATGTGTTTGTGTGTGTGTGTGTGTATGTATGTATGTATGTATGTGTGTGTGTGTGTGTGTTGTGTGAGTGAGATCACACAGGAGAGTATATGCCTAACCACTGCGGTGTCTCACCCACACCTTAAACACACATGTTTCTTTGCAGATGCATGAGCACACGCGCTTGTGCACAAACACACAGCGGTCGTGCAGCCATGTAAGCAGCATGCAAGCGGCTCTTCTTCTTGTCTGACTCTGGTTTGTTCCTTCTCTGCCGTCTAGATCTTACAAGCCAAAACAAATAAGCTTGTAAAAAAACAACTGTGCATTGATAAACAATGATCAGTGCAAGTCTTCATTCCTATCTGTTTGAAAACCAGCATCCACTGCAATTTGTCATTCTCAGTGTATGTGTATAGATGTGGGTTTGTGTGTTGTACATTTTGCATGTCTCTGCTGGTGATTTTTCATGCACCTGAAAACCTACAAGCCTTGTACATGCCTATGTATGAGCCTATGTATATGTGTGTGTAATCCTCAGTGTGTGTGTGTGTGTGTGTTTGCAGTCTATGACACACTAAACAAAATAAGTAAGCAAGCTGATCAATCGATGATTGCCTGCAGGCAGTATTTATTAACATCTCCATCTTAGCGTAATGAAATGTTCTAGCGCATATTCTCAAGCACACACACAAACACACACAGGAAAGAGCAAGACCAAAAGAGCGAGTGTGAGGGTGTGAACGTGAGATAAAATAGTCTTATTATTTGACCATCTCACACTGTAATCACCATACATACTGTCGAGTGTGTAAATCAGCTCGGTGGTGTCTGCTTCCAATATCAATTTAGCTTGAATCAGAACGTTTCCCACGCATTTTGTTTCTGCTGCCAGGAAATTCACAGTGTATAATCAGTACATTGTGTCACCCCTACCTAATGTTGTCATCAACGATTACTAATTTAGATGCCATTTGTTTGAGACAGTAAAATAAGATGTATCTAATCTTATCTTGATTTAACATATCTAGTGTGAACGAGTCATTTTAGTTGTCTTGCAAATCATATCCAATTTTAAATAGACTGATTGACAGTTTGCAAATGCTGACAAATGTAAAGCATGTACGCTACTATGGAATGTAGGAATTACTGGAATTGTTGGGTCTTTGTAAATTATAGAGTGTGGTCTAGACCTACTCTATCTGTAAAGTGTCCTGAGATAACTCTTGTTATGATTTGATACTATAAATAAAATTGAATTGAATTGAATTAGATTTTAGCGGTGAGTCATGTTTTGGAGCAGAGCAGGACCGATGTATACCTAATCTGAGCATCTTGTTTTCTTCTACAGTATATGTTACCCACACAGGCAAATACATTTGTTGCACACAGACATACATTTCTCACACACACACACACACACACACACACACACACACACACACACACACACACACACACACACACACACACACACACACACACACACACACACACACACACACACACAGGGGAACAGAGAGAATACACCACCAGAGGCAAATCTGCCATGCTGTCCCATGCTTGAACAGCATCAGATGGATTATGAGCGTTCCTCAGACATACCTGCAGGTAGCAAAGGAATCCATTCTGGGACAGACTGTCAAGCGTAAAGTTTTATTTCGCTCATCAATGAAAACATGCCGCTAATGCATCCATCTTGGCTCCCGTGCAGCGCTGCGAGCAAATAGCGTCGAAGTGAGATGATAGCTATCTGCAGAGGCTGAGCTAAACAATTCAGAACTCGTACTTCCCGTGAGGTAAACAAGATAAGAACGAGGCAGATGCAGCGAGCTGCACGGGAATGGTGTTTGATGTAATTTCGTAAGAGGATACCAGGGTGGATGTATGGAAAAAGTATGTTTAGATCACAATCACAAACATAAGGATGTTGTGAGGAGAGAAGATTTCTAAGGTATAGTGAATTTGCCAGAACCGAAAGAATTGGAAGCTCACAAAAGCAAAGCTGAGTCTCACTATAATTCATTGCCATAACATTTATTTCTACACACAAGGGATGCACCGAATCCAGATTTTTGGGGTTCGGCCTAATACCGAATCCACTGGTTAAGATTCTGCCGAATCCTACTCCCATCCTCAGTCCATTAATTTTTTTTTTTTTTTTAAGATAATTTTTTGGGCTTTTCCGCCTTTAATTTGACAGGACAGCTAGGTGAGAAAGGGGAGAAAGATAGGGAAAACATGCAGGAAATCGTCAAAGGTTGGATTCTAACCCTGGACTTCTGCATCGAGGCATAAAGCTCTTAGTATATGTGGGCCTGCTCTACCCACTGAGCCAACCCGGCCACAATGTCCACAGTTTTTAGCTGTGACTGTCCTTCCTTTGCCGTACCTGAAGTTGCCGCATTTTGGCTGCTGTCTCTAGATTCCTTCATGCACAACTCGTATTATTTTGGATGTTTCATACGCAAATGTTTTAACAGCGGTGATGTTGTGTGTTGTTTAGGGTCCTTGCCACCATGAGACAAATCGGCATTGCAAATTGAACATGAAGCTCGACTTGAATAGCCTTCTTTTGACTGAAAATACTGCCAAACAACACTTTTTCTGCTCACGCGTTCCATCTTCACTTTCTCACAGCCTACTTCACTGAACGGTCCACCTACATCAACACCTTCCCGTAATCAACAGCGACGTCATTACATCGACCAGCGTAGTGCGCGTAGTGCAAGTGTAGGGATCAGTTTGGTGGAAAAAAATTCAATTCGGCAGAAACCGAACACCGTCAAAAAGCCCAATATTCGGCCGAATCCGAAGCCGAATCCTGGACAATATTCAAAAGTGCTGGTGCTGAAATAACTTTATTCTTTCTAAACTCTGGAGAGTTAGGAAGGAACAGTTTACTGCTGCTAACTATACTGATCCTTCAGTGTCAGACAGCTTACTGACATCCTTCCAGCACTTAGTATTTTCCTCAGGATGTATTCCTTGTCATTGGCAGACATAAAAAGTTTAAAATGATGGATCTAGTCATGTATAACACATGCTGCACTTGTCAAATGTGATCTCACTGCCCCGTATTTGTTGATGAAAGGCCGACGCTGGCAGAGGGAAGTAAATCTAATTCCTGTTCAAATTGAGGAGACTGTCAGAGCAAAGCAGAGCTGACACAGTCACAGGAAAAACCCATCAGATCCACTTCCAGGCAAAGAGTGCACCCCGGATATGTCTGTCCGTTTACCAAAGCTGACAGACAACCACACAAGGCAAACAAGCATGTGAACAAGCAACATCACATAAAGCTACATCAGCTTGTGTGTTTTAGCAAATGCACAGACGGACGTCTAAATACTTTTGTTCAGCAGAACGTTTATACTAACTGATAGAAATTCTTTTGGACAACTATTAAGTTTATTTTTTGACATGATTATCTTCATTATAGAATGGTTTGAAATCTAATGCTGCACAGATTTAAAAGGAATTTAAGACACACACACACACACACACACACACACACACACGCACACACACACACACACACACACACACACACACACACACACACACACACACACACACACACACACACACACACACACACACTGTCAATTACATGAAAATATTACCTTCCCTGATGGCACATGCTCCATGCAATTATTCAATTTGCTTGGTCTGCAAATCACTGGTGGAGCACAGCTGAATCTGCCACTCCTCCACTTATGTGCCCTTGACAGAAAGACAAAAGAAAAAGAAGAGACAGAGAAAGACAGAGAGAGAAGAGAGAGAGAGAGCGAGAGAGAGAGAGAGAGAGAGAGAGAAAAGAGAAATAAAGAGAGGTGGGGAGAGGGAGAGAGTCTGTATCTAGGAATGAAGGAGAAAGGAGGATAGACAGGTTGAGTGAGAGAAAGGTATATGGGTTTGCAGCCAATAAATAATAATACAGTCATCACAAAGTTTCAAAATGTTTGACTAAATAAACAAGTTGTGTGATTGATCTGTGTCTATATTATTTTTCCTCCTGACTGTGTAATGCACAGAGGCTTTAATGATGTAGGCCAGGGAATACTTAAGCAACTCAGAGTTATGACCCCCCTGATAGTGATGTAATTTTCTGTCTATTACTTCCTTTGTACTATTGTTAATTGTATTATTCTATTCTATTTTTGTCCTTTTTTCTGGAACACTTCATTGTTGCTGATTTGTTTATTTTCTTTTTGCTTCTTGTCTGAATGGCCTTTGGGCCAATGCATGTCTGTATATCACAACTCCTTATTTTAAATTAAAAAAAAAAGAATTCACAAAAAAGAAAAGAAAAAAGAAAACTCTGCCCTGCTCCAGTCAACCAGCTGTGAAGTCTGCACATGTAATTGCAGACCTTTTAAAGTGATAAAGATAATGCTCGACAAGATACAAAATGAAACAGCTTCAAGGATTCCATGTAGTAAGTTTCCATGCTTTCACGCTAAATAACTTGCAGCAAAAACTCATTAAAGACAAAATCTCCTGCATTGGCACACTATGCTGTGAAAGACCAGTGTAAGTATTTACACCAGGTGTCACAGAAACTGTAGTTGTATGTCGAGCTGAGAATTTAAAAAGTAGCTTCACTGTAGTGATTTAACTCATGGTACTTGTGAAAACACGTGCATGTATTCAGCACATTTTGAATGTAAACACACAGATATGCCTGGGCGTAGGGATAGACCTGTGACAGGTCTGTTCGGGTTTGCAGTATAATCAGCAATAAGAAAAATAAAAGATTGTTTTTACATCTCCGATCTTCTGTTGTTTTTAGATTTTAAAACTCTGTCTGCAGACTTGAACACATTCATGCGTTCACCCTTTTGTTCAGTTAGATTTTTTACGCAATGTCAAGTTGCTACCCTGTTCCAGTATTTCTTTGGCTTGGATACTGTAAGTTTCATGTTGCCAGTCGGCCAGTAAAACATATTTCATTTGCAAAGCCATGTGGTCGTGTAAGTCAGTTTTATGAGCACTGATTTAGTCTAATAAAAAAAAAAGAAGTAGGGTCATGGATAATATGTGAAATGTCAACCAAAATGATTCAAGGCTCGGCCTTTTCATGAGGGCAGCATTCTTACTTCAAACAAACAACTCAAAGTTCCAAGGTCAAGCCCTCCTTTCATCTGCATGTTTTTGGTACAAAATGTGTTTGTTTAGCTTCAATTTCCAAGCAAAAATACATTCACCTTAAAGTGTCCTAGAAACATACCCTGTTTATCATTCTGCATGCCTTATTTTTGCTCTGTCAACCTTCCATATCATATGCTTTGCTCTCTGATCTTTCAATTTGAAGTCATTTGCTGTACACGTTTTATCAAGTGTGGTATTTCTAGATAAAGGTCTTGTCAGAGAGTTATAGTTTGTTCTGACACCAAAAGTTCTAATTCTAAGTCAGAACTGTTTTTTTTCTAAAAAGTCCACTGTTACGAGAGGTCTTTCAGGAGTGGATGTAGTTAGCCGATAAGGCCAGTACTGACACATGAGGGGGGGACAGACTTGCGGAGCATTTTCAGATTGAGATTGATTCCGGAAGAAGGAAGATGGAAGCGAGCATGCTGCAGGCTGACGCTGGGAAAACCACGCTTCCACACGGAAAACACTATTGGAGAGAAAGATTATGATTGAAGAGATGATTTTTTGTTTCCCCACAACACAACTTTTTGTAAATACACCTTTTAAAACCTGAACTAAGAGAGTGGTGCTGGCCCGGTGACGACAACACTGAAGACGAGGCAGACACCAAAAGCTCGAATGTGTTTTAAGCCCCCACCGTCGACTTCAAGGCAGCGCTGCGACCGTCAACTTCAAGGCACCTAACCCTAACCTTAACCCTAACCCTAACCCTTGCCTAATCCTGGTGCCTTCCATGCAGCGCTGCCTGGAAGACGACGTTGGGGGCTTAGAACACCAAACACCACACCAAAAGCTAGCAGGCCCGGCTCCGGAACGCAAACTTAAACAGCGGCTGGATGAGTCAGTTAACACAGCACAAACCCCTCTAGAAGCAGGAAAGACATACTGTCTTATCCAGGCCAGCTTAGGTCTCACATTAAATGGAACATGCAGGGAGAGGAGAGCAATACCATTAATGTTATGTGCTAGGCTAGCCATTTGTAGCTGTGTGTTCTTGTGGTACCAGCCTAGCCGAGATTTAGCACCGTAACAGTGTGTTATTTAGCTTTAGCACCGTAACATCCACATTCTGCAAAAACCAGAGCATAAAGAGCCACACAGTGCAGTAAGCATGACAATAAGATACATTTAATTACTGTAATCATAAACTTATACTGTAATATAAACATGTCAGTTTATATATATTTCTCATTTATACCTCTTTGTTGCCTCCTTGCAGTGTCACCTGTGAGCACCTTGCAAATCACATTTGTGCCACCTGTGCACCTTTCCAGTGTCATTCCTCTAACACAATGTCACCTCACAGGTTGCTATGTGCATCGACTCACTGTCACCCAAATGCTCCATCGAAGACACCTTTGTATCACCTGTTAGTCTGACACGTCTGCAGCACAGCTTGGTGTCTCCTGTTACTGTAGAAAGAAGGAGACGAGATAGAGAACTCCTTCCTTTTGTCTCTCTGCGCCTCGCTAGACTCTGTCCTCCAACCTCCCCCCACTGTGTCCATCTGTTCATCTCTCAGCGGAGCTGGGTGAGGAGGAGGTGAGACATGCATACGCAGGCACACAAACACTTACATGGGCTGTAAACACATACTCTCTATTGGCACGCACACACAAAGAGGCTACAGTAAAACTCCAGCATTACCTTGTTATTATGAAATCGATAGGTATTACAAAATCATAAAAAATACTAAAGTTTCAGTCCACAATCTGCTGTCCTCTTGAAGTTTCACTGTCAGTAGTCTATATCGGCGACGTTTCATTTACGGGATTTTTCAGTAGCTGCCGGAGGTTCGGTCGGATGTCCCTCACCTTCCGCTTTCTTTGTGTTGTAATTTTAAACTCCGGTCGATTTATGTGGACTATGGTTAACTGCTCCTCCCGTCTCAGCAGGGTAAATAGAGAAGGCTAGCTAGACTATCTGTCGAATCTGAGTTTTCTCTTTAACTGAAACAGCTTTTGAAAGTGCACATGTACGCACCAAAACAAGTTCTTTATCGAGGCTATTTTGCAGAGGCACCGTTGCTCCGTCCGGCACTTAGCGCTGCCCAAGACGATTGTAATTGGTTTAAAGAAATGCCAACAAAACCAGAGCACGTTTTTCTCCCATCCTAGAATTTTTGTGTGGACTAGCCAGACCCTCCTCCGCAGAGCTGTGGAGGAAGGTCTGACAATGCGACACTGCACTGTCAGTAACAACAAATGTTTTGTCCGTTTTTATGGTAAAATCTGTTTAGAATCTAATATTCTTTTGGCTAATCTGTTGTTACAATTTTGGCTGGTGAGGCTAGATCTAAAATTCATACAAACCCTCATAACTGATGATACCATATGATGACTAAATGATCTGTTTTGTTTTTGTTTGTTTACATAAACAGTGGCAGTTGGTGCCCACAAACCTTTTTCTGGATTCAAATCAACATCTTTTTAATTTAAGATTCTCAGTCTGTTTACACAGTTAGCTCTTTCTTGGCCGGCTAATTGGTAACTATAACAAGGATGAAATACTTCAATACCATCTTTTAGTAACACCACAGTATGAGTGTCTGTTTTGTTTAAACCTTCAAACATTAGGGGATAATGAGCATTACTGTTGCATTATGTAATAAATGATGTAGTGATTTTGATGCAAATACTTTAGACAAGCTGTTTAGCCAGATGAATTACACCCACTGATGCGATGATCCCTGTTCACCACACGGGAAACAATTATGATTAATGTTCAGTTTTGAAATATAAACTTCATGTTCAGTTTCTTTTACAAAACGCTTGTTTCCTTTTCTTAGTTTGGAACTTTATTGTCTGCAACGTGAAAAATGGCTTCACCACACAGCAAAAGTCCATCAGAAAATGGACAATGTATAACAAGCACAGAAGATCAATATTACATGTTGAGGGGTCTGGCTACAAAATACTCAGTTAAACACATGGAGGCAGTGCTTTCAGCATTTTCGTTGCATTCAGCAGGAACGATTTGCTGGACACATTTTTGAAATGTAACTTTACAGTGATAATGCATCACCAGTTGGATTTAGTAACCTCACACTGGTGGGAATGTTCCCCCTGAGAATGATGTTGCCATGGCGATAAGGGCAAGCCCTATGCACTTTGGCCCCTGATCTTTGCTACCCTCGAGGGGACATGTGCCATCAGCGCTGCAAAAAGTACCCCCCCCTGCTCACAGTGTCAAGAGAGATCCCCAGATGAAAATGGATGGCGCTGAGAGAGAGAGTGTGCGCGCGTGCGTGTGTTTTCCTGAATTCCTTTCTGAATATAGGTGTCTATGTGCGTATGTGCATGAACACACACCACACAATAAAAAAAGGGAAGGAAAATGCAAATATTTGATCACTTGACAGCTGCTTTAATCTGTGAGCCAGTAGCCAGGCAGCAGAGAAACACTTTCTTTGTAGAATGAGTTTCACATTTCCTTTCTGTCAGGCAGGGACGGGCGTCACATAGACTCTGTTTGTCTTCTTAGAGCACATACTGTAGGTCATTTGAACATACATTGCAAAAAACACAAGCATTTACATTTTCTTTAAATATGGAGGTTCTAATATTCTACTAACCCTTCATTTTTTCACATCATTAATGATAGAGATATTGTTATTCAGAAAACGTGCTTTCATATCAGAAAGATATGTCAACAGACGTAATCATACTCAAACTAGACAATGTGAAATGTAATTTGCCGGACTGAAGTGTTCTTGTCGGCTGTTGGTTTGTGGAGCTTCTGTCAAATGCAGCAAAACAATGTCTAAATGTTTCATTCTTAAAAGTAACAAGACAAGAGTAAAATGTAAATATTATATTAGATGGTTCATTTTATCTTGCTACTGATTCTTTGACATCTCTCTCCCTCACCACTGAAAACTGACAGACAACTCCACAACCTTAGGAGCTCGAGCCAAACAGACCACACTCAATCATTTCAATTGACTGTTATTTGTCATTTTGAATTAAAGATATCTTAAAAAATAACTTGATTCACCACTTTGGTTAACCAAACTGTTTCTGATTTGTGTATTCACATATTTTTCTATTCCCAATAACATCATCAAACATTTTTTAGCCCCAACTCATACTTTTTACATGCAGCTCGAGCACATCCATCTAGTTGCAGCACACATTTTTGCAAACTGATTTTTATTTAAAAAAGTATTCTACAACAAAGATACATAATGAGATATTAAAAGCAAGCAAGCATAAAATAACAATTGATGAAAAAAAGACTTGCACAAAAGAAATATAGATCAAAGAAAACATAACAGCTTTCTTAAAAAAATCTTCCGATAAAAGTTAACATGAGTTTGTGTTGTGTTGAATTTGCTTTGCAGAGAGACAATTGATGCTTGACTTTCCTTTTCTGAATCATCACAAACATCATATTTGTCCACATCATTGTTAAATTTGAAGTTTTGCTGGGTGTTTGTGTTGGCAGGTTGGAGTTAGGATTACAGGGGTTAATATTTTACAGATGTATTCCAAGATAAATAAAAAAAAAATCAATGACACATCATGTTATGTGTGTTCTCCATTCTCTGTTACCCTTCATCTGCCTTTGCACTTTCCAATTTGTCTGTCCAATCTCCTTTTCTAAACTCAGAGATACAGTAAAACGACAAGAGCATTTTTAACATTCCACCGGAGATGAAGCAATACAATACAATGAAGGAGCATACTGGTTTGTAATAACAGCCTGGAGTGTAGCTCTATAATTTAGTCTTTGTTTATTTGTTTGTTTGCTTGTTTGTTTACTTCCATGTTGTAGTTTATGTGTGTGTGTTTGTAAATGGGTAGTTTGATAGAGACGTTGATTGAGAGTGAAAACATGTTTTCACTTGTGTTTGTATGCATTTATTTGTATTTGTGCAACTGCTCATAAATAATCACGGGCTGCTCCTAATTTTGGTATCAAACACACACACACACACACGCTTGTGGAAACGGTGCCTGCGTGTGTGCACAATGAAGGAACACACACCTTGCCGCTCACTAAACCACCGCTTTCCGCGTGTTAGCTGGTTTATAATAAGTGTAACATTAATGCAGTGTGGCTGCTGAGCTGCGGCTGCTTCTAAGTCCCTTGTATTGTCACTTTTCTCCAGGGCCCCCTGAGCACTAGCTGGCTAACTAGCATCATCGCCATGGAGACCCGGCAGCTCCCATCCCCCACTTATCCTAGCAGCTTTTCTTATACTGTGTAGCACACGCGACACCACACGCACGCCTCCGCGCCGCACAACCAACACACAAACACACAACACACACACGCACCCCACGGCCAGGCGCGCGCCACCACACACACACACACCTTTCCTTTTGTCTCACAGCAGCAAGGAAGCAAGCGCAGGAAGGACTTGGAGGGCTTAGCACCGGGGAATAGTCAGAGTTCCCCCTCTCCAATTCACACACACAGTTCAAACTCTAAATAAGCAGCCATATTGATTTTTAATGATGCCAGCCAGTGGACAACCCTCTCTGCTGTAGCGAGAGAGCGAAGGAAGGAAGGAAGGAAGGAAGGAAGGAAAGAAGGAAGGAAGTCAAGAGGAATAGATGAGCTGGGTCTGGTCTTTTCCTCCATTTGGTGCTTTATTTATATTATTCAGAACTGCCTTTTTTCCTTTACATTTTTACAAACCTAAACAGCTTTGTTTAGTTTTTTGAGGAAGAGTGGTTCTCCTTTAGAACGTTTATCCATTTCATGTAGGCCTTATGCAAAATATGAGCAGTAAAATAAGACTTCTTATGGTACACTTTTTCAAGTTACATACAGCTGGAATTTGAGTCAATGCAGTCTTAAATTAAAGTATATGCTGCCTGAGCCACTACAACTGCTTCTGTTCTCAGCTGTTAAGGTAATGTTTTCTAGTCGGTCTTCTTTTTTTTAATTTTTTTTATAAAGAACTGCTCAATTAACCCGTGATTTGATCATTTTCTTTGCATTTCAAAAACCATACAAAGATTTAACAACAATTTGTTCAAACCCCTGTAAAAATGAATTTGCAGTTTTTAATGCCAAGTCACACAATCAATTAGGTCAAATGAAATGCACATCAGTGTGATCAAGCCATACGCATTCAGATCCTTGCCATCATCTCTAGATCAACTTTCTTACGTGTTTGTTCCTTTGCATTCGTTCTTATTGTTGGGTCAAAAGAAGTTGGGAGGCTTAACCACATGCATGTAGTCAGAATCCAACATGCAGTCGCCTGCCTACAAACTACCCCACCGCTAAAGAGATATGGAGGTGATTTCATAGATCAAAGTGTCGCTACAGCTAATTAATCTATATCAATGTTAATTAATCAACTTAACCTCAGGCTTTACAGACCACCATCTAATCTGTGTGTGTGTGTGTGTGAGAAAGAGAGAGAGATAGAAAGAGTGTGTGTTATAATATGCACATGATATACTGTACGAATTTAAACAAATATCCCAGTTTGACTTTTAAATATATAGTTTTAATTTAAGAGAAAGAGCAAGCAACCAAAGAGCAAGAAACCATGGATTAGATACAGGACAAAGAAGATTTAGGAGCGGTTAAAAAAAATCAGCACAGTGTGCCTGTGAGCACAGAACGGAGGGGGAAAAAAACTTTCCTGAAAAAAAGAGAAGGGGGAAAATGATTAACCTCTGAGACATTAACTTAATTAATTCAGTCCGCGCTTTAAATGAAGTGAGCAACCTTGGAGCAGTAGCCGGTCAGTGGAACTCATGTAAAATGTATGTCACCCTATATTACCGTGTGCAAGAACAAGAGCTGCCGCTACTTAATATAATGACACATGTAATCTTTATTCACCCTCGAGGCGTACAGACATGGAAACAGCTAAACCTTTAGTCCAAAGCTAAAGCTAAATAAACTGACAGTCTATTGACACAGGTGCGAGCCTATGGAACCATGTTTTACATGTAATTATGAGCATTTATGTTGGTATATGATGCACTAACAAGGAATTCAAGGTTTAGAGGGTTATATTTGATTTCCTATGTTGCAGATGTGTGTGTATAATTCTGGAAAATTTTGCACATGATATAACCTACTATATATAGGCCTTTTATTTACAGGGTGTAGAAGTAACAAAAATACATTTAGTCCCAATACTATAATAAAGCTGTTATTTGTCTTTATTGAGTAGGCTACTTTTTCAAAATCGGTAATTTTACTTTTACTTTTACATTTTTGTAGTACAGCGAAGTATCGCTACATTTAGAAAAGTGATCAATAAGCTGCAGCCAAGAAGAAGATGCTGATGTGACAGGAGGGCAGATCTTGCAGAGCTTACAGAGGCGACAATACAAAAGTTGCAAAAGTTAAATGTTCAATGTGTACGTCTGGTTAGGGGGTGCGAGGTGTGCAGAACAGCGGTCGCATCCGGGCCGCCTGGCTACCAGTCAGTAGCCTACTACAAAAAACAAGGATCATCATTGGGTATGGTTTATGGTTAGCATTACAGCATAGTTAATAAAGGTAAACTGGTGGGGAAGGGGACTGAGTACCCAGGGTCAGTGTTGCCACAGTTACTTTGAAACAGTAACTTAGTTACTTTACAGATTACTTGATTTTAAAAGTTGTTTAGTTACTTTACAGATTACTTGATTTTAAAAGTAACGAAGTTAGATTATAAGTTACTTTATTAGTTACATTCAGCAACTGCCGACAACACCCCCACAGCCTCAACATAAAAATGACAACCGGTTTACTGTGAGGCAGCTCGGTATTGCCAGTAGTCGGGATCTGGTTTACTATGGCACAAAAGAGAGCCAGTCAACGGTATTTAAGGGCAGCATTTCCTCTACAACATACTGCCCGACCAACGTCTTCAACTCTCCCCCACTTACTGGTTTTGCACCGAAGTCCAGCTTTTGTTGTTCAGGTGGTGGGGGACCACCACCTGGTGGGACTTGCTCTGTAAGTTTGACTGCAGTGCTGCGACTCCAAATGTTTCTTCAAAGTGTTTTTGTAGCTAAATAGCACTTTGTCGCCACCAGCACAGAGTGTACAACGAACCTTAATACTGCCGTCTTTAGCTGACACAAACTCAAAATAGTGACTGTATTTCCAGATAGAATGCGTGCATCGCTCTCATCCCTCTGAGGAACTGTCCACATGCTGAAAACGTGACTTGGCGCATACGTGACTTCACTCCCAGAGACGCAAGAAGAAAGCTAAAATATATATTTTTACTAAGGAAAATTACAAAAATAGTAACGCACAGTGACTTGGATAAGTAACTCGTTACTGAAAAAAGTGGTCAGATTAGAGTAGCGCGTTACAAGTAACGCGTTACGTGGCATCACTGCCCAGGGCCCTCATGTGAGGCGGACCCAAAAAGATGCTAGAATGAATAGCTGTGGATGCAGGGAGGGGCCCATAGACAATGGCTTTCTACAGGGCCCAGAATTTAGTGCTACGCCCCTGAGCAGGCGTACAGAGCAGCCACCACGCGCCACTCTCGAGTGTCTGCTTTGCGAGCGCCTGAGGACATACATGCTCTCGCAGGTGAACTCTGCTCTCGAAGTTGATTTCTGCTTGCCCGAATGAAACTGACTTTTGACATGTTGGGGGTGGTAACCAGGGAGGCACTGGCCCTCCTATGATTGGTCACTTTCAAGGCGATCTCACCTACACTGATCGTTCTCTTAATACATCCATGACATGGACCTCCTGAGTCTACCTTGATTGACTGGCTGGCTGAAGGAGTGTTTTTCTGTCTTTATTAATGATGTATAAGATAGCACCATAAATAAAGGACTACATGAGTATCTCTCATCTGTTCTGTTGTTGGGATATGTGCGATGCTTTTGAAATGTTCGTAAATCCTTGCTGATGTATGAACCCATGGTGCCTCTAACATTATAGCTATCATGGCCGCGAGCCGAGTCTGATTATTCCAGAAACAGAAATGTTTCATGAGGTGGTGTATGCATGGATGTATGGGTGTATGATGTAACTTGTATGATTGCGTTATACAAATAAGTTGAACATGCCAAAAATAAGTAGTATTTGGTTAGTAGCCTAGGCTCTAAATTCCTATTATGGATTAATCAGACTCAGTGGCCAGGCTAAACAATAGCCAAGTTAACTAAGGCAGCTTGAATGTAAAGAGTAGGCTAGCCTACATCGCATACATCGGCCCAGGTGCATTCTGGGTCTAGCTAACATGCTAAATGCTAAAAATTTCCATGGTGGATCCTCCAGCTGCGATTTATGCCTTTAACCTTCAGTGAGGTGTGTGAGGCCTTACTGCTCTGTTTGTGACAATATCCCCTATGTGAATGCAGAACCCTTTTACAGCTCCAAACATTTTGAATTGGAGGAGGACACGCAGCGAGTCTGAGTGGACTGGAATATATTTTCGAATGAACGAGCAGTTAAACCTGGAGTAGATTATGGAGGACTTTGCGGTGCACAAGACACGCAGTATGCCGTTTAAACAGGTGAGTACAACAGCACACTCACTAGACTCATTCCAGAGAACGTCAGCAACCACAGCGTCGCCAGTGCTCGCTCACGTTACACGGTGTGTACTGCGTAGCTCTTTTTTTAATGTTAATTCTATACGATGTGTCTCTTGTTGCACTTGTTTGGACATAAAGAGGTCATGTTGCTGATGTTGTTCCACTACTGTGTACGTTGACATTTATTGCAATTTATTCCACTGCTGCCAGACTGCAACAGCTTCAGTCCAGCCCATAAAATAGATAAAAACGATAATAGAGGGAGAGAAAAAAAACAATTATTCACAATACAAAAAGATCCGCAACAATTTGGATAATCAATTTAATAGATTAAGTTGTGTACCAAGCAAAAAAGAAAAAAAATTATCTTAGATTAGATTCTATATCTGATTACAAATGAAATATCTTTGGGGTTTGGACTGTTTGTGGGACAAAACAAGTAATTTCAAGACAGCACCTTACTCAGAGGGCGATTTCCCCATTATTTATAGACAAGGGCCAGTTGTTCAAAGGTAATCTGATCGGATTTTGGTTATCGGATTGGATCAAATCTTGAAAATGGGTTGTTCAAAAGGGAAAGAAGGAATCTGAAATCAGATTAGATCACGGAATCCAATCCTAGTTTTAATCTGGATCAAACCTTCAGTTTGTGTTGTTCAAAACTCAGGATTATCCTGATCCCAGGATTAATAGGATTTCAAGGTTGATTCCAGGAAGAAAATGTAGTAAAACTTTAAAATTGGTCAAATAATACATTTGTATCATTTAGTTTATATACTTTTATTTATATTTTGCACTTGACTTGTGTAACCGTTGTAACAGTGATAAAGTAGATGAAGTAGACATAGGCTGCCAATTAAGCTATTCAGTATAGTAAAGTAAAAATGAAATAAAAATAGAAATGATCTTGTCCCCATGTCTAAACAAGAAAGTGAAAGAGCAGAAGCACAGATACTCCTGGCAGAGGAACAAATCAAGCTGACCAAACTGCAGCAAACCAAAGTGAAACTTCAGCTCCGCCTCCTAAAAGCAGGGCTTGGAAATGCTGGTCTCTCCTCCTCAGATGAAGAAGAACTCTGAACATTCTTTATTTTGTAAACTATTGGACATTTAGCCTTTTGTTTTGTTTTTAAGACATTTTCAAAATATCCACAATATATGTGTTAATGTATATTTGTTTTTATTTGTTGTAACTCAGATGAGGGGTCATAAAAGAAATTATGAATGGAAGTGGATGGTTATGTTATTTTTGTGTTTTGTCTCAAAATAAGTAACACTTACAGTGACCCCATGTTGGCTGTACCTGTTCTTTACATAGCTGGTAGCCCACATTGTGATATGTTGTCCCATTTAGAGCACTGGTAATCCGGATTTGGTAATCTTGAAAACTGTCTATCTGGATCAGGGTGATCCAGTCCAATGTTGCTTTGAAAAACCGGCATAAAAGTAAGACGGATTACCTGATCCTGGATAGCAAAAAATGAGATTTCCAAATCCGGATAATTTTGATCCAGATTAAATTTTTTGAACAACTGGCCCTAAATGATCAATTGATCAATTGAAAAAAATTATAAATGAACTAAATGATAATGAAAATAATCATTAGCAGCCCCGGGAAAAGTAACACGTTATCAATCTTGTTTTGGGCCAAACAACATTGTAGCTTTTTAATGAGTTGTGAACCAAAATACACATCAAACATATACTGTACATCAAACATGGCTTAACCAGTTGTACACGTACTCACACACACATGCTGCAAAGAATCTGCCCGAGCATTCCTGCGGTTTAACACTATGCTTTGATACACAAGGGCCGACCAAGTCCCCGGAATCACTCCCACTCCCATCCACGCCACCCTTTTATGTAATAAAAGGATCAGAGAGATGTCTGCTCCTGCTCACAGTGAAAAGAGTGAGGGATTCAATCATGACTATGATGAGGACACACACACACACACACACGCACACAGGGGACAAACCGAGGCATTAATGCTTCTCGTATCTTTAGCATTGAGTGCACATGAGGACACTGTGGTGTCACCTCAGCTGACTGCCAGCTGTGTGACCACCCTGCACAGATAAAAGAGCCCGCAGCTGTGGAGCAAATGACCTTAAACAATAGTGAATAAAGAAATAAGCAGTACACATCTTAAAACTCCAGGCAATACATTTTAGATTGATTAGTTTCATTATTTGATACCAAACTGAAATTACTGACTAGGATGAGGGGGAACGTTTTTTGTTTGTTTCTCAAAATGATCTTAAAGCTGCTGTAGGTAAGATTGTGAAGATCCAGGACTTTGCCAACAAATTTGAACATTGACAACTTCTCAGTCCCTCCTCCCTTTCTGCTGCAGCCCAAACCGTCTCCTAAGCCCCTCCCACACAAGGGAGTGTGACAGAACTAATGGCATGTCAGACAACATTTTCAATAACTAAACACCAACACAATGTTAACTTTACTCACCAACAGTAAAACGATGCTAACTAGCAAGCTAACGTTAGCCATTTCAGCATCATATCAGACCGACCACTGTGCAAACGTTACTATCATGCTCACCAACGTAGCTTTGTGGACTTTTGACTACTAATAACCAAGTGAAAGATAAATCATTCATGGTAATTATGTTACCTGTCGAGAAGAAATGTGGCTACATCTGCATCGTTCTTCAGATCTTTAAAATCCCGGAGCTCACGCCACCTCTGAAAAGCCACTCCAATATTCACCCGAGTTTTGAGAAATCTTTCTGGAGCTCGTGCGCGGGGAGGGGGGAGGGGAGAACGCTATATATGCGTGTACGTGCCTGAGCAGTGATTGACCACCCCTGTGGCCCTGATTGGAGAAAATCAACCGGGAGCGGTGGAATTTTGCCAATGGCACTACAGGCTGTAGGTGGTGCCAGAGGAGCTGGATTTTTTTTTATATTACATAATTCATGTAGTTCTACTGGAACATAGGGTCAGTTTCAGCAAATATGACAGAAAGTTAGTTTTATAAGACTTACCTACTGCATCTTTAACTCAATGTCCTTTTACTAGCTTTTCCACTTCCTTTCGAAGCTTTTAACAACATATTCGCAGTCTTCATCATGGATGTTGTTATCCACCATGGCTCGGATTAGTATTGAATCTTGGTCACATGATACTGTAATATAGCTGGTCATATGGTAAATTTAGGTCATATGATGACAACTGATCAAACTACATCCGCTGATGAAGACCACGAGATACGGATGACAGTTCCGTAAAAAGCCATTAAGAAGATCCTGTGTTAAAGGAAGTTTAGCTATCTGCTAAATGTAATGGTACAGCAAGTTAGATTATCTTAGCATGAAGAATGAAAACAGTGGGAAACAGCTAGCCTGCTACTGTCTGAAGAAGAAATCTGATTATTAGCACCTCTAAACCTCACTTCATCTTATTTGTTTAAAGCCAAACAAAACCCAAGTGTAAAAATTACCATTTGAAATTGCAATTTTAATGATGCTGAAACAGACACGTCATGTAAATGTAGTGTCTGCTGGACAAATAAGGGTTTAGAGTTGTTGGTTACAGAGTTTCAGCTTATGGTCCTTGCAGAAAATGGTTTCAAGAGGCTCTATTATGGCTGAACTTGATCAATAATTGTCCACCGTGTTAGGTCAGCAGGGCAGACCAAGTATTTATGTTTCTTATGACACATCTGATGAGAGTGAAAACAACACTTGTCGCGGCTGCACTCGGTGGTTTCAAGAAGCTGGTCTGAAGTGACATTTCACCTGACAAATTTCTCCGAATGATATTCAACTTGGCAGCACTATTAACTCCCATCTGTTCCACACAAACGATGCATGAGACGTGCAGTCATGACGGACTATTTGTATTTGTGTTGTGTGGAGATGTGTGGCTTTATGCATAATGTGTGAATGACTGTTTGTGTGTGTGGGAGTGTGCGTGGGGATCGGGGGTGAGTTGCAGTTGTGAGGTGCAGTTGAACAGAAAGCATGAAGCATATGATGAGCCCTGAGTGTGTCTGTGTGTGTTTCCGTGAACATTCAACTTGTGCGAAACTTTTCAGTGCGTGCTTTTAAACCTCTGCAGCCAAAAATATGAGAAGCAAAACAGGCTGCAAAGCTGGGCAACACAGAAAGGAAAAAAAACAAACTTTAACCCAGTTTAGCACCTGCGGTATCAAGGCAAACTACTGACCTAAAAAATACAAAGCAAATTTGATGCAGCTTAAATACGTTCGTTTTTTTTAAAGATTTGACCTAAAATGAGTTGTAACATCTGTAGTAAGCAGACGCTGTGGAAGTCAGTGAGGTGGATAGGCACGTAGCACCTCTCAATTTCTTGCAGGAGACTAGATTTCACTACCATCCAATGATCACCTTTTAACCGTAACCACGATTTTGAGTATTTTAGTTGCTTAAAGGAATAGTTCACCGCTGGAAAGCTGAATATATCTTTAAATTGGGTCACTTATGTAGTAGAAATGTGAAAAAGAAATTGAAATTGGTGCCTTCTAGGCCGAGAAAAGCCAGAAAATGTGTTTTGGTCTTATATGGATGAAAAACACCAAATCCCAGAATGCACCTGCTTCGTTGCTTTGAGTCCACTCCCAAGCCACGCCTACCGCTTGACAGACCGACAGAGGCATTCAACTCCAAAGCGTGCCGTTTTATTGTCATTTCAACCATATACACGAAACAACATTTCATCGTGGCTCCAAGTGGTGTTACACATTTAACATATATAAAAACGACATACGAAACAGGCTACATTTAGTACAAACACTTTTATAGGCTCCGTAAAGTTCAGCTAACGCATACTAGCATTAGCGCTTGGTGGGCTGTAAACACCGAGCATAAACACAGCCGTGAATTAGTGTGTAATGTAGAATGGTCGGCATTTAACAGTCACAAACTCCACCAGCAGTTAGCAGTTAAATGGATACAAATCACATTTCTGCGCCACTCGGTGTTAACACAGCCCACCTCTTTTACCTGGCGACAGAGCATCTCTAGCTCGGAGGGCTAGCAGGCCTGGTAGCTGGACAGTCCGGTACACTATTCAGGCAGGTTTCCACAACAACAAAAACACGGCAGTCTCTGAACTCACGTTGGGAGTGTCGTTGAAGTTGGATGTAGTCCAGTTTGTGGTCTAAATGAGCGGACACTTGCAAGCAGGATCCGTAAAGTTCAGCTAACGCATACTAGCATTGGTGTAGCTAAACACAGAGTATAAACACAGCCGTGAATTAGCGTGGAATGTCGAATGGTTGGCATTTAACAGTCACAAGCTCCACCAGCAGTTAGCAGTAGCAAGTTGGATTTTATTTCTACACCAGTCCGTTTAACACAGCCCACCTCCACGGGCCGGCGAGAGCAGCCTGGTAGCTGGATAGTCCCGGTTCCGGTACACTGTTGTTCAGGCATGTTTCCACAACAACAAAAACACAGCAGTCACTGAACTCACGTTGGGATTTTCGTTGAAGGAGGATGTAGTCCAGCTTGTTGTTTAATGAGCAGACACTTGCAAGCAGGATGGATGGGACAGGTGGACAGCTAGCGTTAGCTTTCCACCTAGCCGATGAGGATGTCCCCTAGCCGGCTAGCGGCATTGAGCGACACCGCTGGTCTCCGCGGCAGGCGAAGCTCACATAGTGTGCCGAGTATTGCGTCTGTAATAACGTTTTCCTCCATATTCTCCGCTCTGTACCGATGTATCCCGGTGGTACACACGTCCGTAGTTTGATTGCAGATAATTGTTGTAAATGTTTTCTGCTGAAAACCGAAAAGCCTGTTTAGCGAAGATTCAAGATGGCTGACAGTCGTTTTCCGTGAATACCCGGCCAGACTCGGCAGTCCAACCCCCTGTGGGCGTGTTGAAAACATACGGAAGTAGATCCTACTGCTGGCTGTAGTCCTTTGCCTCTGGCCCAAAAATCTTCCAATGACGCAAAAATAGTCATTTTACGTCATCGGAAGATTTTTTCCAGGCACCAAATGCAGAAATCTCTCGTCTCAGGGGGACATGAGGGAGGGAGGCACGGTCATTCAGAAATACTATCGGGTTTCTACTGATACAAAGCTGAATGCTAAATCGGTGAAGTATCCCTTTAACCTTAACCATAGTTTATTTGCCATAACCACAATCTGTCACTAACCTAAAACACACTGTAGTTGTAATGTGCAGATATTGTAGATAGCAAGATGTCATTTACTGTAATCTGGGGTTTTGCAGAATTTTATTGGTTTGTAGGACCAGTTTACAATATTTATAAATTGTTTGTTATTGCCACAGCCACATAATGTTAGGTAGCACACGTGTTTGCTGTAAACTGTGGTAATTTTCTCCCAACAAGTCCTTCAAATTAAAAAACAAAATACGTTTATCCATGCCCTAGGCAATACGACATATAGAAACCGTCACAAATCACTGTTGAAACATGATCTAAGTTTGTGATATCTATTGTTAAGGCTTGGTTAGGTTTTGTCGCACAAACCACTTGGTTAGGTTTAAGGAAACATAATGGTTTGGGTTAAAATGACTACTTTGTTAAGTTCAGGAGACCTTTTGTTGTCATGGTTACAATGGCATGCATGTGGTTAAGGTTATGGAGCAGTAATGTTTGGTACTGGTACTGTTGGTTGGTTGGAAAACCGAAAACAAACATCAGTCTCTCGTGTTAAAGTCATTGGTTGACCCATGCTGCCACCCAGATCTCCTTCCTCGACGGACTTTGTCACTCTATGACATCATCTGACTTCCTCCTTTGCTCCCGTCATATTTATTATATATATCCAACAGGGCTTTGTCACTTGAACGTGTCATTTTGAGGCATTGCTGAAACAAGTGATGTCGTTGCTCTTTGGAGGACAGTATTGTAGTGTGACGCATGTTGAATTTATCCTCTCAAATAAGCAGAATTATGAGGCACTTCCTGCTGACCCAGGGCCTGTGATAAAGAAAAGCTCAGAGCTGTAAGGTCTAAACAGCTGATCTCAGTCTGAAGGAGACCTGCCTTCTATACTGATGTCAAGTACAAAGAATGCTGTGATTTCTGTGTGTATGAATTTGTGTCCTCAATGTCGAGGACAAAATCTCCAAAAAACACACACATAAATGCTGGGTAGTAAACCAATCCGGGCCAACTATGCCACTCAGAACCAGACAGCCTCCATCAAAGGCAGTGTGCCCCCGCTGCTGAGATGCCTGCAGGGGTTGGCATGGAGGTTATAATGTCATGTACAAGGCCTTTCTGCCAAGGCAAATTACAAAAATGTGTTCAGTTTGACAAAAGAGGTGTGACATACTCTGAGCCGCTCTGCTGCCAAGCCAGCAGTGAGAGAATAATTCACTGAAAAATGGAAACGTTCGCCGAAACAATCCACTGGATAATTTTGGTGCAAATTAATCTGCTTTCCTCTCACCGTGCTTGTCTTCCGATGAGAGGTGCACGCTGGCTTCCGTTCTGGTCAGACAGTGGTATTCTAATTTGATTTAACAGTATTACATATTTAGGAGCCTGCGCACGCCTGTTTGAGGAGATTTCAAGCTGCTTTGCACCTTCGGATTAGTGGCATTATATTTACATTACAGAGACATTAGATTTCCTTATATGACTTTCAGTGGCAGAGATAAAAGCCATTTCAGAAAATATGTGCGCTGCTATCCTGAAATCAATATGCTGATTTCCATTTTTGGACAGGAACGCAGACCTTCCAATATTTATTCAGGTCAGGCCATCGCGTTTTCCGACATGAATTCATTTGTAGTGGAAATGTGCTTATATATCTCAAGTGTGGTGGGTTTTCTCTCTGTCTCTCCCCTAACACGCACACTCACACAGACACACCATAATGGCATTTTATAGCAGTACTGTGCTGGCTAATTGTTGTGTTTGGCCTGCATCTCGGAGCATGAGCAGGCAGGTGGCAGGTTATGTTTTATTTTTCCGCAAATACAAACAACGTAAAGTGTTGGAGACAGGCAGCTTCCCCAATTGAGTAGCCTATGGGAGTCAGTGAACCACAACAGCTTTATTGCTTGTTAGGGAAGAGAAGGGGAAAGGAGGGAGGGGTGAGGGAGAGAAAACAAGTGAGAGAGATGAAAATATACTGCATTTGTTTTTGTGTATGTATGGTAGCTCCAATCTCAGGCCATATTAGATGCGTTTGGTCGTCCAAAGCTAGAGGCAACGTCCGCTCCACTCATAGACTGGTGGGTGCAAAGCTGATGTCAAAGGTCATCATCTGGATAGTTTTAGCTATTTGGGAACGTCCCCTTTGGCGCTGATTGAGGTCATGCAGTGTGGCCTCAAAACCTGTGACCCCTAATCCCCTCTGCAGTCTGCATCTGGCTGTTGGCATAGAGTTTCCATGCACAGACAAAAAGTATTTTTACATTGCAAATAACCAAGAAACTCACAATGGAAATCTGGGTGAATTTAATGTTTTTCTTTATTGGGTAAAGATGTACTGTGGCATTTATTTTGACCAAGGAAACTGCTTAAAACGAAACTCTTCAGGGGAGTCGTTCTTTGTAAATTATCTGATTGTTTCAGTGAATGCAATTTGAATAACAAGTTTTGGCAAAAAAGCATTTCATACTCACAAGAATCAAAGTAACACAATTGTAAACGTATGGGTTGTCTATACAGCAACAACACAATATGCATAGAAACTGCAGATTCCTCTACTATACATCCTTAATGATTAAAAACAGATGCACTAATTACCCAAACAAACCAATGAGAATATACAGAAAATGATTGACCAGCAACGGCCGGAATTCCCTGCTTGCACCAGCGAATGACTGATTGAGCCTCGGTGTCGCTTTATCCAATATACTTTTATGTGCTCCCACTGTGTTAATAACATGAAGTTTATGGAGTGTGCTCAGTAATTAAATAATGCAGGATGACTTTGAGGGGAACAGAGTGGATTCTTTTTTTCATGCGTTCTGCACCGCGGCCCTCTTGTGGCTCTAATGGGATACAGATGGTGGCCAGAGGTTGGCCGACAGGCGGTCGGCACCGCAGACTGAGACCAGCGGGGAGTGTCCTGAAACTTGTTCACCACATTGCTGTGCCCCACATGCCATGCCTGGGGCCCACTGAGTGTGTCATTGTGTGTGTGTTTGGGACAAAACGAGACAGAGAGACTCTGTCAAATACCTGAATCAAAGAAAAGAATTCAAGTGCCACATTATGAGGAACAGTGTTCTTTAATTGTACAAAATGTCATGGTGGCAGAGAAACATTTGAAACAAATAATAAGCTTTGTTTTTGATATATTATTAGCAATTTCATCCATTTTTTTGTTTTTTTAGATTTGTAACAGCTAAATCTAAATTTTAAACAACTAAATAATGACTTTTTCCCCCCTCACTAAATGTAACTATAGTCTTCACCAGACTCTCTCCAATTTCATCCAACCTCCATGGCCTGGAGCAAGGCAAGACCATTAAAATATATTGCCACAGAGGCATCTGTTGGGTGAAAGGCATTAAATACAAACAACTTGACAGTAAAAAAGAGCCAATTTATCTCGAATCCAGGCTGTCTCGCTAGTGGGACACAAACTGAGTTCCAGCAGCAGAACACTCCCTAATTGTTAACCTATAACTGCCTCAAGTTAGTTTGACATTAACCAGTGAACACTTTGGTAACATTTTGATAAAAGCCATCATGCCAGCATGTGGGATCATGAGTCTAAAAAGCTTCTGTCATTTTCAGGAGGCTTTTTGTGAGTGTAATTTGTTCAAGTTTGATTATTACTTTATTATTATTATTATTATTATTATTATTATTATTATTATTATTATTATTATTATTATTATTATTATTATTATTATTATTATTATCACCATTATTAGTTTTGATGTATCATGCTGAACATATTATTATTTCTTGTGTGTTACACTGAATCCCCACCAGCCTATAAAGAAATAAATCTGGTTATTTCGTATTATTTCTATATTGATATCACACTATTCAAAAATACTGATAGAAAGTACTATAACACCAGCAAATATAAATACTACTGTCTGTCCATAAGAAAAGGGTTTATACGCAACAAAGGTCATGGTCAAAGATCTTGTGATTTTGTTTTTTTCCCGACCAACATTATTACAATTCTAAATAAAACCACAAATGAATCCAGAAGTGTTAAAAATTGCTGTGTTGCTCTGTCTGTTACTTGGCAAGGGCTCACAGTGGGACAGTGCCTACTTTGGGACAGCCTTTTGGGAAAAGCCTTTTGATTAATCATACAAATCCTCCTCAGAATGCTCCAGAGGACTGATGGGATGTGGCGTTTCAAAAGATCCGTGGGTCAGAGAGCCTTTGAACTTTGACCTTTGAACTGTGGCTCTTCACAAAGGCCCGGAGACAAAGGGGGCGAGACAAAAGGTGCAAAAGTTGCACCTCCTGAGCCACAGCATGAGCATCATGGAATACAAGAAATCTGACATTTGGTGAGGAAAAAAAGAGCTAAAAGAGGTTGAAAGTTAGCAATCTAGAGTTTTGCAGTGTTGTGTCAGTAAGATGAAGTCACGACTATTTTGAAGTGATCATATTGTTAATTAGCATGTTGATAGGGACAATTAAAAACATGTCCAGTTTGGAAATAGCATGCATGTTAATTGTGACGCTTAGATTGCTTTATTAAATAAAGAAGCAAGAATGAGAGAGAGAGAGCAGGACAGATAGAGAAAGCTATTGAGAGTTGGCAGCCCTCCTGTTTGATTAGCCATTAGCCTCTGGTGATGGGAGTCACAGTCAGAGCGCCACTCCCTTTGATTACAGCACAAGAGAACGGCAGAAAAATACATCTCCCCAGCCAATACGTATCACTTCAGGGGGCTGATTTGGCTTGTTGCTTTTTCACTCCCTCTCTTGTTGTAATCAGACATGCTGTCATTGTGGAGAAAAGAAAAATCATAAATAAACATAACAAGTAGAGTCAGAACTTTTGAGGGGAAGGGGTTGAGGTTTGTTGGATTCCAAAATGCATCCTAATGAGCCCGCAAACTGTTTAAGAGGAATGTCTGTAGAGCTGAAATGGCGGATAGCTTTACAAACCTGTCATTTTCATGCAGGGAAGGCAAACGGCAAAAGTCAGGAGTGTTAGAAAGCACAGGCATTAACAACAGAGTAGATGAGTTTTTAGGACCCGCCCCTGCTCAAAGCAGCATTTTTATAATGCCAAGGACTTTGTGATGAGACTTTATAAAGCTTCCTTTCAAGTAAACAGAATTTTTGCCAACATAATGCTACGGCAGATTACTTTCAGTGTAATACTGAAGGCTGCTTTCGAAGAACTTTCTCTCTAGGATCAGGTTCAAATGACAGTGACGGAAGTGTCTCCACCCTGCTGATGTGTCCTTGAAAATGACAATATCTCCCAGGTGGCTCCAGGGTCAACGCTAAAAGACAATTCTCTTCAGAGCATCAGTTAAATATCAATGAAGCTCATATCATAGAAACTTGAATGAAAACATGTTGAAATTTAGTTTTATTGTGTTAGACATGCACAAATAAGAACATGGTCAGTTGTTCATAAATTATGCATCAACACTGAAGTGAATCTTGGGCTTGTGATTTAGTCCAAGATGCGTTTTTTGGCACTTTTTAATCCAGGAGAAATGCAGCGTTGAACACAACAGCTGGCAGTTCATACCCCCTGCTATTTCCTCTCCAACACACCCCTAATTTTTTTTTTGCCTCTCCCTCCCCTGCTTTCATGCTTGACTTGCAGAAGCTTTTGTCCAGTGGCAGAGCAGCTCGTCAGTGAGGGGAGAGTTGGGATGAGGGGATGAAGATGGTGTTGTGGCCCAGTGGATGGGCTGTGCTGTAAGATGGCTGGAGGAAGCTTCCTAGTACTGCCCTCACCTTCTTCAGATGTGCAATCAACCTCTTCCTCTCAGGCTTTGCCTACTCCCATCTTCACACTCCTCACTGTCTTGTTCATGTAGGGCTACCCTCCTACCTCTTTAGTTACCCCTCTTACACACTCGCAACAAAACACACCTGCTAGTGAAACCTCTCCATACTGATGCATGTGGTGTAGTATGCTAAACCGAATCAAAAGGATGTCCAATCAACATCTCTAGTCCCCCGTGTGTGTGTGTGTGTGTGTGTGTGTGTGTGTGTGTGTGACATGATAGCCTGAGGGCTACAAGGCTGACCATTCACTCACAGGACCGCCTGCTGGGTTTCTAGCCAGGGTTAAACCTGCCAAACATCATTCTTTGAGACTAGGTGAAACGGGGACTTAACATTTTTTGAAAGCCTGTCAGTCCCTGGTAAGAAATGATATATATTCTTACACTGGAAGCTTGAATGGAACTCGTACTGATATCCCTCTGGTTCACTGTTATACTTATTGTTGTTAAGAAGTTATACTGCCACAACAATCGATTTCAACAGCAAACATCATAACATTAAAGAAGAAAAGATTCCCTTATATGGGGCTTAAATGAACATTAGACAATTGTAATGACACCATGGTGTCAAATCAATACCAATGTCCACCTCATGGTGGCGCTAGAGGAAGTTATTATGATGAATAATCTGGGAACCACTAAAATTTGTGCCAATCCATCTAGTAGATTTTGAGATTTTTTATTGCAAAAATAAAAACGTCTGTGCAGTATGGATATCTGTACCCTATTGTCTGGCAATCTATCCAATAGTAACCTGCTAGTGCCACAGGAGCGGTCAAGAGATCACCAAAAGTCTAGGATTTATCTTGAGGGGAACATAATTGCTGTAGAAATTTTCATGGCAATCCTTCCAATAGATTTTTTAGAGCCAGGCCACTATGGCTAAAAGAATACGTAAAAAATGTCAACTACAAAGGGGATGGGAGAGGGGGTCGGGGGAGCTAGACAGAGGAAATGGCTGGGCGTTTGTTGGCCTGCTTGTATCAGGGAGTGTTAAAGCTAACGAGATTGTAAAAATGCCAGTCTTAACAGGCAGCAGCAGGATGTGTGGCTATTAAAGGAGAGCAGCCAGCTACAGACACACACACATACACACACACACACACACACACACACACACACACAGACAGACAGACAGACAGACAGACAGACAGACAGACAGACAGACACGCTAAAAACGCAGATCGCATGCAAATGGGCCGATGCATCACACTTTCTAATCAGACTTTACACTCCAGCAGCAGGCCGGCCACGTGCTTTGTCCCCACAGCATTGTGGCTAATTCTGCCATTGACAGCCAGTGCTGCACGCTAAGCCGTTACTAGATGGTGGAAATTGATTAGTGTGCAAGAAGACTCGCCCATGGTAATGAAGTAAGAGCTCAATCAGCTAATTATAAAGTGTGTGTGTGTGTGTGTGTGTGTGTGTGTGTGTGTGTGTGTGTGTGTGTGTGCGTGTGTACACACAAATGCACATGGATGGGTGGATATTGGCAAACATTACATGTGCAGCCATGTTGGTATACACATGTAGCCTACACTTGGACATGTACACACCTGCATGTAAACATAAAAAGGTTCAGAGGTAACGTGATAGTGGCTGAAAAGATCCCTTTAGGGGCTGTGCAGGAGGTTCAAAGTCACGTCTGCTTTCCCTTTCTCCTCACTGGTTTCACTGTATATACATCCACCATCTCTGTCTCCTTCTCTTTCCTCTCTCTCTCTCTCTTTCTCTCTCTCTCTCTCTCTCTCTCTCTCTCTCTCTCTCTCTCTCTTCAGCACAGACTTGGCTGTCCAGTATTTTAAGCCAATCAGCCAGGTATTCCACACATCCTTAATGAGCTCACGGGGGACGTGACTTGACTATGGCGACGAGCACCCACCGCTTCCCAAAAAATCAACATCCAGCTGCTAGCGTCTAATTGTCAAGTAAGTGGCAAATCATAGTAATATGGCAGACAGTGGGGAATCCAGATTTTTACAGGCACACACACACACACACACACACACACACACACACACACACACACACACACACACACACACACACACACACACACACACAAAAAAGTCCTTGTTTCCTTGATTAGTTTCTCTTCAAGTAAATGTATTCTCAAAATTTTCAATCAGATAAAACTAATGAGGATATTTTTTTCCACAAAATGATAAAACAAAGTGCCAGTTAAAGCGACACACATTTAATACAGAGCATCTTTTTACATCCCAGTGCACAAACACTGTCTTCATGCTTCTACAAGGCTTCAGGATAACTGTATGTAAGTTTCTGAAATAAAAACATTATTATAAATAGTTTATTTATTTTTAACCTAATTCAAGAACAGAACTAACATTACTGCATTAGTCTCTCGGCCCTGCTTCATTAAGGCCATGTTTGTTTTTCTGCTGGATGCAGGCTATGAGTGTACTGGTCACCATAGCAACACAGTCATAATTTATCATAACCAAGTGGCTAATATGCCTATAAGCGCTCTGTGATCTTTGACCCCACACTCACTGGCTGAAACACTTAATATTCCCATTCCATTGTCTGCTAATTCTTCTCCCCCCTCACTCTCTCTCACTGTTTCACTCCTCAGCTCTCGTTAAACGCATGTAATTGCCTAATTCAACATGCATTAGAAATGTAGTGTTTAAGTAATCATCCCAGATAAGATTGGGATAACATTTCAATTATCTTGTTGGAGCGTTATCTTAGCCGCAGTGTACATAACAATTAAATAATCACCACAGCTTGACAGCAACAGCTGTTATATATAAACAGCATGTATTCATATATTCATAAATCTCATTTTTGTATTCACATATTCATAAATGTCATTTTATACATGCTTTTTTTAACATGTTTTCTTTTCAATCGAGGAAAAAGTAACAGCAGTGCAGTTTTAATTGTAGAAACTGTCAATCAACTTGACGGAGCAAAGTACATCATAGGCTGTAGCCTGCAGATGAAATTGTGCCATTTATTTATATGCAAAAAAGTATGGTGTTAGTTCATTGGTCATATGTTTGTGCAAAACTATTGACAAATCGTAACAAACTAATGAATGAAAAACATGATTCTCCCAAGTGGTCAATAAGAATAATCAACTAATCTTAAACAAAAAAGACAATGAATGTGATTGTAGTTGATAGAGAAATGTCCTGCTGTTTGAGGGGATTTTTCAAAAATTGGCTTCCCCTTGAACTTCATGACTAAACGCTGCACAGATGACTCGCAGAAACGGCGGCAGATGTTTTCTGTTAAGTTGGGTTGCCCTTAAATAAGCTTGGGTTGCCACTTCCACTCCTTCCCTTCCCTAGCTACACATTTTATGAAAAGAACACGTGAAGAATATTGGCTAATAACCTCTTACAGAGTCTTGTGGCTTTCGAGATGAATGATTACGTGTATGTGTGTGTGTGTGTGTGTTGTTATTTCCTCTCTTGTCTATCTACATCCAGACACAAGTCATCTGGAAATGTTCATATCAATGGTTGCACTGAAACTGCATTTTGATACGGCAACAATTAACCCTTTACACTCACACGCACTGAGCTTCTGAACGTTTCCCCTATGTGACTCGGAGAGATAAAGGTCAGAAGAGACAGAAGAAGAAATACTGAAAAATAGAGGTAGCGGGAACGATAGGGAGATAAACTCGACGTTCATGCCAGTATGATAAACCTGCACATATTCTAAAATGTTCTTCTTTGTCTAGCATGTGGGTTGGGACGGTTACTGCCGGATATCCACTTCTATTTCAAAACTTGTTTTTCACTGCCTGAGATGGATAACAATCTGAAACTGTTCACTTGCAACTTCAAAGTATCAGAGATTTGTGATATTTACGAGGGGAAACACTAGCTGTACTGTTACTGTTGAAGACTGAGGCCAAGGAAGTTGTGTTTCTCCCCCCTTCTATTTATGAGTTTGGGGGAAAAACGCACACGCCCACACCCCCAAGACTTTTTAATCCACTGTCTTAGCCTAGACAATATTAAAAATGTGGCTCTTACTGTTATGTTTATGGGAAAATAATGGGAATTCACACAATATTACAAAGGACATCAAGGACGTTTAGAGATCTCGCAGCACATCAGCCCAAAATAAATAATACATTAGCTTTATTACTATGTTGTTTACAGAGAACAATACATAATTCATGAGAAGGATCATTTAATCAACAAAGCATACAAATGACGATTAGCAAAGCAGGATATCCCGGAGATGAGAATATATGTAAATGTTTGCTTTTTTTTTTTTTTTACATATTGAAATTCAAATGTATTTCACGGTTATGTTTAGAATATAAATCTTTGCTCTTTTGAAAAAAAGTCTTAATTTTTATCTTTGCCCATGCCAAGTTTAATGCACAATGAATTTAAAACAAAGATAATATATAGACAATAGATATTGACAGGTAAAAAAATAAATAAATAAAAGGTTTTACTAAATCTTAATAGTTGTTAAGGACGTGTGGCATTTTGGCTACATATGAGGCCCAGGAAAAAACACACTTGATAGAGACACACAGCAGTTAGTGGGTTCGACCACAGACTTATATTTAGATCAGGGAAACCACAAGGTCTTGTTTCTCAACCGTCTCTTCTTCTGTCACATGCAACATGGAAAGAAGTGTGCAGTTCGATCCATCACAGCGCTCTTTATCTCTGTCTGTCTCAGTCCCTCCCTCTCTGTTTATCTTTTTCCTTCTCACACACATTCCACCTCTTTTGTTCTCTCACCTTTAAACACTCCCTCACTTGACTCTGTATGTTCTGTTTCTCACATCTTTGTTATTTTTGTCTCCGGCTACCATGCTTTTCATTGTTTCTCTCATCTGTTTTTTCTTATTTCCTTCAAAAGCTGTCTTTCCTCCCCTTAGGTCTTCATACTTCCTCCATCTCACCAGGCTTTGCCCCCCGATATTCTTCCTCTTCATCTGCAGCTGCGTCTGAATTGAGCTGAGCACATCTGCCTCCGGAGAAGCCTTAAAAAAGAGGAAAAAAACAAACCGACTCTCATGAGCAGTGGCCCCTGAGGGTTCATCACATACTAGACAGCATGCACGAAGTGGAGGGTGGGGGGAGAATAGGCCAGCCTTGCCATGTACCTGAACCAGATGCTGAAAGACGAAAGGCTTTATGGGAACACATTACCTTAAAAGGAGGTAAATCAGCCTTGTTTGACCTGTGTGAAGAAGTGCAAACTGTGTCAGTCTCAAAAGAATCTCCACAGTCATTAGATAAACCTTTGGAAACACCTCTTCATTCTTTTAACTTGCCCATTTTTACCAATGTTTTCCTCAATTTGTCCCTGGTATGGTAAACTGGGCCTGAACACAAATTATATATGAAATACGCAATGTGATGATTTTCAAAGGGAATGAGACATGGGGAGGGAGAGAGAGAGAGAGAGAGATATGCAGGGATGGGGGGGAGGGAGGGAATGAGGGAGGAATGCACGTCCAGTGATCCCATGATTTGCTCGCAGACATGCCCCTGTAGCTCTTCAACACGGTCACAATGAGCACTATATCGGGGAGCTAACCAGCCATGTCAAGCCATTGCCTGTCTGATTAAAGGGCAAGAAAGAGTGTCTTTATCTGCTAATGATTTGGGGGAGAACAAAACTTATTTTGTTTTCGATTGATGTAGCTGGGAGGAGGGCTATTCTGTGCAGATTTTTCTAGTCACGCATAAGGAGAAAATGTCAATGTTTGACCTGATGTTTGAGTGGAAGGATACAGTGGCTTATCCAGGCAGAGGTTAGTGAGCCCAAGAAAAGTCAATATCAGATATGGAGATGTATTCAGGCACTCAGGCTTAAGGAAACATGCTATTGCAGCAGACACAATACACATAAGTACACAGTCGCATGTAGGGGCCATCCACACGGAAACGTTTTTTTGTGCAAATGCACATGTTTTGCATCGTTTGGGCCGACCGTCCAGACGAATCCTGCAAACGCACTGCCTGAAAACGCACTTTTTTGAAACCTGGTCTCAGGGTGAAAAAATCCGAAAACGGCTCTCGTTTGGCTTCGTATGGACAGTGAATACGGATCCGTATCGATTATGTCATCGCCACACCCCTCTTTTACACCCTCTCCCACGGCCGCTGACGCACACAACTGCGTTAAAGCTAAGCGAGCACATCCCATCTCCATGGTCAAACCAGCTCACTTCATCTAAATACTGTCTCTGCTCCCTGACCCTTCCCTCTGGATTCTACACAAGATATATTGCTAACGTTATGTAGCCAACGTCATTCATGGATCATTGATGTTTGTTTGACTGCCGATGTTAGAGCGCGCTGCAATCATGCAAAATAAAAGGCAATCCAACAGCACATTATACAATGTAAACAAAGACACGTTTTCTTGCGGCAGCCTTTATAAAATGAGCAGTGGTGAAAGTGATTATAGTCCACGGATGTATTAAGAGAATGTTATGATGGGAAGTGGAAGTGACTATGCTCTTCTTCTCCGTTTTTTGGTGAATTTCTGTAGCAGAAACAGCGCCGCCTATAGGCCTGGAATATGAAGTAGCGTGTTGAGTCATTTACAAGTGGATTCGTTTGGACGCAACTTTTCTTGAAACGAATCCAGGGAAGACGGGTAAAAAAAAGATCGTTTTGGTACGTGTGGACGTGGCCTTAGTCTCACTTCCTCCCCCTTACTTTCACCTTCTCAAATATTTAAAGTGGAAATATTAAGCTTTTCCGTATTTTCTGTCATGTCTACAATGTTATAATCTCAGATTTTTATGTTAGACGTGCCCAAATAATGAGGTAAACGTATTTTAGACAAATCCCTGTGAGCTAAAACGTTTGGATTTCCAACTGTTCTGAACGCTCCAGTTTCAACAGTTTTTTCTACTCTGGACTGAGTGTTACCATAGACTGTATAATATTAATGGACAAAGCATCCGGTTCGGCGAAGTGCTGCTAATGCGGAAGTGCCTTAAACCTGCATTCTATCTGAATTCCAGCAGAGGGCGACACGTGCGGTTGCAAAAGGAGGTCAGTTTCGCTAGAAGTCTATGAGAAAGTGACCCACTTCTCACTTGATTTATTACCTCATTAAACATTTTCATATTTTAATTTTTTGAACTCGTTGACTTTAAAATCGACGATAAAGCAGGGGGTGTTTTAGGGCGTGGCTATGATGTGATTGCCAGTGAAATTGTGTAATGTAACGTGGCTCCTCCCTCACTCCTCCCTCCCGTCTAAAATCATCACATCCGCAACCAGGATGGCTGCGCCCATAACGGCAAACTCAGCGACTCATAGCAGATCTCCGCAAACCAATGGGTGACGTCACACATGCTCTGTACATTAATATTATAGTGTTACGCAGGCTGTTGCAGCTAGCTCAGGGGAGAGACTGTATGACACTAGGTGGTACAGCCTGAGACTTGCACAATACAAAAAAATTGCCTTCTGCATTTTTGTTTTGCTTTTCCCTCCATTGTACCGAACCGTGATGTCTGAACCGAGGTATGAACCGAAACGTGACTTCTGTGTACCGTTCCACTCCTACTCAGGAGTTGGTAGAGACTAAAAACAGGGCTAAGAGTGTTATGGGGGGCAGCTGTTCTCCCCCGTCAAGTGTGTGTGTCTCTCCCCTTTTCTCTGTTGTGTCTGTTTGTGTGTTGTTGCTGGTGCAGCCTGAAAGTAGGTCAATGGGTGTGGCAGGGTGATCTACCTACCTGCACAGCTGCTGGCGATTCCGCCAATCTCAACCTGCTCAGCTGATGTTGATTCCAATAACAACTGCTGCAGTATTTAGACCCTGACGGAGCTCACCTTCGGCGCCAGATCATTACAGCTACCAATGTGGTAACTTGGCTCCCAGTGTGATACTACTTTGTTTGCTCTTGTCAGTTTTTGTCTCGTTTTTTTTCCTCGTGCTTCGCTTACCTGTCTGTTTCTCCTGTTCAGACCTACGCCACAAGACCTGCTGCCGTTGCCTGCTGTTCCGCCAGCCCTTCACCACTCAGACTTCGAACCTCCCTGCTCGGATTCCTGAGAGAGTTTTTGGACGCGCCACATTCTGCCCGCGTCTGCCGCCGTCCTGTCACAGCCCCCAGCTCAGCACAACTGTCCTTGGCTGCTTTGTGTACCAGACGTTCATTAAAGACGTTTCAAACTTTTCCACTGTGTCTGCGTGTGATACTCCGTGTTTTGGGTCAGAGCCTCGGCCATGACAAAGACAGAGTGAATATCGGCCAGGTGGTCAGAAACACGACTCCAAATGAATAAAAAAGTGTTGCTCCGTAACTGCTGGATGTGCAAACATAAATAATAAAAGGGTTGCCAAACCAACATAAAAAGTGATATGTCAAAATGTTGTGTTCACAACTGCTTTCCGCTGCCCCCAAGTGGTCCAAAAATCAGTTGTTGCAGGTTTAAGCACTTTAGTTTTAGGCCTAAATCTAACTGGAAATAGCTCAGCTCTTGATCACAGGCCCATTTAGCTGATGCGGTTATATATTCAACCACAGCCTATATGTTTTTAATTCATGGGCTCTTCTCAGGTTGTAAATAGAGCTGTTTCACTTTTTGAAGTCACAGTAGAAAATGCCCAGGTGTTACAGTAATAAAAACATAATGGTGGCTCAATTCCATTTAGCTCCTTCAGTGTCTGGGTCCTGGTATTGTGCATGCTGACTCACTGTCACTGTCATGCCATTGTTAACATGTTCAGTAATACCTGTGCTTTTGCTAATATGACAAGTAAAAATGTCTGCTGTGAAAAAGGCCGTTGCTCAAAGATACTGATACAGTTTCCATTTCAATGTCTGCTCTTCTCTGTTATTATGAGCTGACATTTTGCCTTTCACGATGACAATGTCACTAGATCTTTGTATTTAAGGACCCAGTAATTGCAAGCTCTCGGATCCTAATGGGACTCCTAATTAATGTCTCATTAAATACAGGTGTACTGGAAAGGTCAAACAAAAAGACAGTTGACATCAGTTGTAAGACAAATATACAATATGGTGTCTGCTGCAGGTGTCTAATTGGAGTGATCAAGATCCAAGCCATTGCTAATCCAGGTCATTTTAATTAAAACACAGTTGTTGCTTTACTCATACCAGTTCCAAAAAAATCCATTGAACGCAAAAAGTCTATTTATTAAAGATTCTGAAGTGAACAAATCAAAAAGCGTACAGTACATAAAGCAGAAAAGAGTGGCTATAATATTGCATGCAGAAACGTAGGCAGAGCTTTTCAAGAACTAACGTGAAGAGCACTGAGCTTTAAATGTGTTGCTGACCTATCTACATGCTATATTAAAGCCACTCTTAACATAATGAGTTAATGCTCTTCAGTCAGACTGCAGAGTCGCTCCTCTCCACTTGTCACTAAAATGCCATCTCCTCAGTCTAAACTCACAGTCGCTGACCTCCAGCCTTCCTACTCCTCCTACATACAATTCACTGTGCTCTTAAGTTCCCCCACTCGTACAACTCTTTTTTTAACTTAACTTAAAGTTATAATTCAAACAACCTGACTGCTGACTGTTTGCCTTGATAAATGCCTTTAATGTGAAGCATTAAGCTCTGTAATTATCATTTTAGACCAGTGTTATGTCAGATTAGCCTTGGATATATAGATGGATAAGTTTGAAGCATCTGTCTGTTCCATTAGAGTCTGCTCTGCCTCTTCTCTCAGTGCATGCTGGGTAAATCCACCAACTCTCAGGCTTCTCTGTCTCATGGCAGTCATAACGCTGCTGTCAAAGGCTCCAGTGTATATGTGTCTGTAAGACTTTCTTTGTGGAGCGTATCTATTTGTGTGCGCGGGTGAGCGTATCGTTTATAGTTCAGTAGCGCAGTGGGTTCTCAAGGCCATATTTCATAGGCTCACACACACACACACACACACACACACACACACTTAATTCCTTAGGACATTAATATTTTATGATACTACATCTTGTGATGAAACTCACAGGCTGCATCAAACAGAATGTGTGTGAATGCATGTTTGTGTACTATGTGACTGCCATTGAGTGTATCTCAGTCATGCCTAGCTTAACATTTTCCCTTAGTTTATGTATCAATGAGCGGCATGTCGAGGGAGTCCTAAAAACAAAGGTAGTTTTCAAAAAGCCTTTTGGCCATCAGGCTGCTGTGATATTCATAGCAGATGTATAAAGACTCCTCAGACTTCCTACTGAGTGCTAAATGTTGGGAAGTCACACTCATTTGTGAGTAACGATACAACATATAAACCTACAAAGTTTGGAGACAAATTTGCAAGTTTGGAACGTGAGGAATAGATTAGCAGAAGATCATTAGGAAAAAAGGTGATTTTTCCTCTCAAAGTGTAATTAAAATATCACCCTGATTTCAATACAAGCAACACTAACTAATCTGTATGGACATGTTTTAATACACACAGTAAAAAAAAGTTTATTTATCCTCCAGAATTAGAAATATTTAAACTCTGATGATCTTCAATTTATAACTGTTAATCAAAGATGTGGAAGTGCTTTGCCGAACACAGACAAGATCTTTTTTGTATCTCCATTTAGTAATCAGGAGGTGTTTTAGGGAAGTAGACCAATGATCTTACCAGCACTTCCTTCTTAGCACAGCAAGCAGATGATATATTGTGGCTATTTGCTTTTCACTAGGTCGCATCAGGGTACATTAAAGTTGCTGAAAGCAAACTTATTTTATTTCTGGCCTCCCAGTTTTTTGTAGTTGTTTTTATATCTTATACTTTTCAGTGAGAGAATTTAAAAAATACTAAAATAATCCCAAGAGTAAAGACATTATATAATACAGTGTTACAACATACAGCCCAAAGGGGACATTAAATGAACCTTAACTGCTCGGCTAATATGACTGTGTATTCATTGACTAGTATCATTGAAAAAGAGCTCACTGTTCTTCATGATGTGGTTGAGTGGTTTCAGGGGGCCATGTGGTTCTACAGTCCCTGGTTAGTGGGTGTATCTTTTGAATGAAGCCATGGGGTGCTATATTTTACAAGCTGTGCCACTGGAGGAAGTTTTTGTGAGGAACAGGGCAGGCCATTTGCATTTGAAACAGCCTTGCCCTGCCCCTTTTTTTCTGCCTCTCTCCCTGCCTCCATGGCCTTGGGCTAATGCTCTCTTTTCCGTCCGGAGCAGGCCTGTGCACCTGTGGATTTCTCACACACACCAGGGTCCAGCTGCAGGCTGGAGGTTTTGCTAAGTTAGCAGTCCAGGCTTCATAGGCTTAATGATGCGCGACTGGCCATCTGTGAGCCTCTGCCTCTCTCTGACTGGAAAGACATGGAGGAGAGCAACTTCTCTTCCACTTCATTTAAGGTAGCCATGCTAATGAGGGCTGCTAAATACTTGCTGTCTCTTTGATAAATTCTGATTTAGACTAACAAGAAGATATGATCATTTTACTGCTACTTTATGTGTCATGTAACGGTTACAACTAAATAAATCCTGGTTCTCCTCTGTTTGCACGGTTGATTGGAATCAGTGCCTTTGCAACTTAAGGCCGTTTTACAGTTGTGCGGAGGCTCCACGCAGAGCTCTCGCCGTAGCCTATATAAGTGGCCTGATGTTTATACTTGTGCGCTGGTGTGAACGTCGAGCTGCATGTGTGTGTGTGTGTGTGGGGAGTGTGTGGTAGAGGGAGAAGTGAGAGAGTGCCGGCGATTAGCTTTCGGAGCGAGTAGCGACTCTAGAGTTGTCGTGAGAGAAACAAACAAGGGGGTAAGCTTCGCTTCAGAACTCGAGCCATCTATGGCGCCATTTTGTTGCTACCTGGCCATCACCTCCTGTTAGCATTCCGCTGACCGCCATTTTTTTTTTACGTCACTTGACTGCGAAAAACTTTACATCTGAAGCGTTTAAAGACTCTATTTGTCCGTTGTTTATTTCTAAAGAAACACGACAATGTATAAAAGGCTCCATTACCTTGTACCTCACGTTATGGCTCCGTAGCAGACGTTTTTGTAAAAATAGGCTAACGATTGTGTCATAACCAAGTGATTTACTGTCGCACAGTAGAGGAATTACCGTATAGTACAGGAGAAGCTCGCAGGCAGTTTTGACTTACGTTAGCTGTTTAGGTTTAATTACTAATGTTAACTAGCATGTTAGTTAGCAATAATTAGCCTGTGTCTATGTTATCTCCTTACATTTACCTACACTCTCCGTCTCTGTAAGATTGGGAATGATTGAGATTTCTCTTGGCACAGCTACCAGAAGACTTACAACTTTCAGACACGTTGCTCACGTCACATTTACGTTGTCTCTGTCAGTTGGAGGCTGCGCAGTAAAGCTGGCCATCACCGGAAAAGTGCTTCTAATAGCCTTCACTGGTCTCCGTCCAGAGCAACGGGGTCTATTGGTCCATTTTATATATGTCAATGGAAACAAAGTGTCTCCCCTGTGTTTTCTGACCATGGTGGGAAATCTGGAGCAGGAGAAGTTAACTCTCTCCTTGATTTCACGTTGTTTATGGAGAAGGAGAAGCAGGAAATGAGTCGGGGGAAATGCAACGCTACCAAGCCACGGCCGAGCAGTTACATTTTTCGAGAGGTGCACGTCAGGCTACGACGTAGGGTCCGGCGTAGACGCAGACCCCTCTGCGTCTATGCCGGACCCTGCGCCGTCAATTCAACGCACAACTATAAAAAGGCCTGAACCTTTTTGTCCCAATTTGGAGTGGCAAGTCACGCATGCGCTGTAGTTGTTGTCACTGTAAACTCCCATTGGCATGTGGAGGGTGTAGACAGCCATGTGTCACATAGATATAGCAGTTGCTTCCTTACACCTGTCAGTGAGGACCTTACCTGAAGAATAAAAGGCATGGAGAGGTTTTGAGTCCAACCTACTCTGCTGATGTGCCCCACACAACCAGCAGGAGTCACCCACCCTATAACATTTCCAGTTATGCATGATGACTTGCCGATCTAAAAGCCCCACAGCCAAAAACTGGTAGCAGCAGTGGTTCCAATGCAATTGTATGCCCTGAAAATTGTTTGAGTTTAAGGCGTTGGCTTTGACAAATTATTACCAGCCCAAAGTAGATAATGTAAGTTGTGTGTAAATTATTTAAAATGACATTCACGGCTAAAAATCACAAGTTTGTGTTCTATTATATATTTCTGATCTAAATTAAATTCACTGATTGCAAGTAATTCAACATAACCATGTCTTGAAATATAACAAGCTCATACAAAAAGTTACTTACAAAAAAGTACTTCCCACATTTGAGCTGAATGTGGTTTTATGCTGTTTATGCAAGTTAGCTACTTTTGTGTGTGAACAATGAAGCTATAGAGTTATGTTATTCCATTAACAACAAGATTTTTTATCATTAAGGTAGGAGGATTGTTTCTCTTTTGGTGTAAATTAATGCGAGGGATTGGAATTTCTGGCAAAAGTAGCCGATCTCTGTTTTGTCTACCTTGGTCATTCCAAAAATGATTTTCTCCATGTGAGTGAAATATCATTCCTTCCTTAAAAGCTGAGGCAAAAGCTGAAATATATTCTCATTTTACGTATATTATTCCATTCTTTAAAAAAACATTTAATATATTTATGTTTAGGAATTGTATTTAAGTCTTCCAATGATGGTATTTCATGTATATGATAGCTGCATGATATAGGATTGAAGCTTGATCGACTTGTACAATGGAACTCAACACAATGATACTTAATACAACAATAGAATTGGCACAGCTATTTTTGCTTAAATGTTCAAGGATAATAAACTGTTTACACACATTTCTGTATTTTCTCCCTTTTGTTTGCAATTTGACAGCCCTAAATTTGGCAGAATG
Source organism: Perca fluviatilis (assembly GCF_010015445.1). Taxonomy (NCBI): domain Eukaryota; kingdom Metazoa; phylum Chordata; class Actinopteri; order Perciformes; family Percidae; genus Perca; species Perca fluviatilis. The sequence continues at coordinate 18,954,534 of NC_053124.1, read as the reverse complement.
GGCCAGATTTATTTATTTATTAAAACACAAGATCTCCTGTCCATACTGTCAAAATAAAAGCATTCATTTGAATGGAAATGTTCTCTGTGTCAGGCACTTTAACTTTTTCTCACTGACAGTAATGTAATTCAAGGGACCACCTCAATGTGCCAGTTGTCTGGCTGCCAGGCAAACTGGCACTTGGGGCACTTAACCATTTAGGGTATTGGCATGGCACCTGTACAAGGCCTCTCATCCATACGTCTTGGCATTTGCTGCCACTTGATGAAGCCAAAACACGGAATCCAGCTTCTCAAGATGGTGTTTCTGCTCCAATCCATTTAAGGAGATATTTTTTAAAGTGACAAAAAGGGACAAGTCTGTCCTTGCAGTTTTCCTCCTGAATCTCTGAAGCTTTTGTATATCTACAGTATCACCCCTGTGCTTGATCTCTCTTGTTTTTTTTTTGTAATTGGCAAATTACATTTTTTCTAAATAAATAGTTACACAATCTTACTTTATTTACTGCTGACTGTTCAAAATCTAAGTCTGCCACTAAAGGAAAGCTCGGCCAGATGTAAAATTATTTTTAAGAGTCAATGTAGCCTTTGATGTAGAGTCAAGGAAGGTCAATTGGTTTCCATGTATGGCATGATCATTGACTTTTGGTTTCCTCTAACACGCCTGTATGAAACATGCAGCATTCACAGCCTGATAAAAATACAGTCCACGCCGTGCTAGGATAATGACTGTGGGCTGGGGAATATCCAGCACAGACATGCACATACACACACTGGTGAACGCTGACACACACACACTCACGCCATCTACTTCATCTTTTCTCTGTCACTCCACTGGCAGAACACAGTGTTGCTACATCTCAGATGGTCGATATCTGAGTGCTTACACATTCTATAGCAACAGAGCAGGCCTGGATTGATGAATGCTGCTTAAGTGAGAGAGAGAGGCCCGACCATATAGGGATCTCAGCTCTGAGGGGAAGTTAGGCCACTGTAGGGGGTAAGACAGAAATCTGCTGTGACTTTACCTGAAGGCATTTCTTTAATTTTGGAGTCTTTAAAACATCCAAAGTAAATGAGTAGGATGTGTTTTGCTTCTGCAAACCAACGCAAATTACCCTAAAATATCCCAGAAGATTTGCCTTGATTTCTTTGCCCTAAATAAGTCTTGCTATGAACATAAATGATGCCGATTATTTGATAATGGCATCTGAAAATATGGGATGGGACGTGGAAATTAAATATTTTATTTAATTGGATTCAATAGCCATGTTTTCATTCAATTTTCAAGCTAATTTTAAGCTTTTGAAATGACGTATGAAGCACATTTTACTGGAACAGCAAACCTGCAGCAGATTTCATTCAAGCGTGATATTTAAAGTGAATGCATTACAGTATTTAGAATTATAATAATATAAGTAGCTCTGCTTCAATGTGTCAAATTGTTTTATTTATTTTTGATTAAATGTCTATGAATAATCATTAATTTATTCATACAAGGGTGGAAGCATTTTATATATTTGATAAATATTTAGAGCATTAAATGGGATATACTGTGTATTTAATGTATAATTGTATATTTTTAGTAACATATCAATTAATCATTAATAATGATCCTATTTTCTGTAACAATAATGCAGTGGTGCTTTGAGCTAAATGCTCGCCTCGGTGACAATGCAAGCATGTCGCTGTTTAGCAGGTATAATGTTTACCATCTTAGTTTAGCATGTTAGCATGCTAATATTCGCTAGTTAGCACCAAACATAGTACAGCTGGGGCTGATGGTTATGTCATTAGTTTCATAAACCAAAGTATTGGACAAATGGAAATTTCGACCTAATGATGACGCTGAATTAAAACTTATGAGATCAATGAAGTTTAACCATTTATTGCAACAAATGGAAATACAATTATGCTTGGCGCTGATGGCTCCGCTCTTGATAATGCTCCCTGGACCAGCCAAGCAGCATGCTAAGCTGAAACAGGGAGCACCATGCAGAAACCCCCCTGGGTAAAAAAAAAAAGAGTGAGTCAAAAGGAAGACATTAAAAACCATTTTAAACTTTGAGTCATGTTAGGTCTCTGAACTGTGAAGATGGAGGCTGGGGTGGTTTAGGCAAAGTGTTGAGTGAGTGAAGCAGCATCAGTGTAGCAGGAATCAGTGAGGAGGGAGTCCCATTTAAAAGAACCGCCTTGATGTGAGAATGGCTGTGATTGGTGTGTGTCTGATAGGAATAATAATTCAATCAGCCGGCGTACGACTTCTGTGTCCTGCATGAACCTTAATTTATTATAATTCATCCTGAAGGGGATATGAACATCTGTTCCAAATTTCATTTCATTTCAAAATTGTCATTGTCATGTCATGGGGAGCATCACAGTCATTAGGATTCATCCTCTGGGGACCCTGAATGTCTGTAAAAAGCTGTGTGTAAATCCACCTTGTAGATGTTGAGACATTTTTACAAAAACACTAAAGTCTAAAGTCATCACCAAAGTCAGTCACCAAAGCTTCATCCTCTGGGCACTATAAATATATGTACACCATTTAATGGCTATCTATTCAATAGATATTTTAGTCTGGACCAAAATAGTGGACTGACCTACAGACCCATAGACAGACTGACATTGCCATCCATTGAGCCATGCCACAAATTTCAGTGATTCAAGCCACATCTTCCATCAAGAGAGGTTCGAACAGTAAAGACGCACAAGACAATTCAAGTGGACAATTCAACTACTACAACTGCTACCATTATCTTTTTCTTCCACCCTTACTCTTGTGTCATTTTGGAACACTTATCCAGAGAAGCTGAGAGTGCAACTGCACTATAGTTTAAGCTGCCATCAATCAACAGGTCTTAATCTGTTGAGTCCTGCTCAATATTCCTCTGGGAGATAAAGCCTACTAGATTTCACTTATTTGGGCTCTCATAGTAACAGAAATACCAACTGGCCAACTGGGATTTCCACAAAACACTCTCTCCTGCTAACGCATTAGAGATGAGAAGTATTTTACATTCCCAGACACATTCACAAACACACCTACTTGTTCACAGATACATGCATGCACGCTAACCTGCAGGGAACACACATGTTTAAAGCACACCGAGGAGCTGGTCAGTGCACAGTTGAACAGCTGTACTGAAGTGATGGAATTTTACTTGTGTTTTACAGGCTCAAAAGTCAGACTGTAGGATTATTTCTGCTTTAATGATCTATGCACCGTGGCCTTGCCAAGCCTATATGAAGTGTAGAGCTCTTATTGCGGTCATGCATGAAAAGACATCGCTTTGGATCTAAATGAGGGTCTGATGTGTATCAGCTTACACTTCCTGCCTTCGGCCCGGCGGTCATTCAACCCCCAACCTAATCCCAAACCCGAAAAGCCCTCACCCACTCCCTTTAGGGAAGGTCACAGGTCAGGAATCATTCATGCAAGACACAAACAAGAATAGTTTGTGTGTGCTTAACAGTAACCTTTAGGACTAAATACATCTTTCCTTTTTGATGCGTTTGTTTCCAGGGGTTAAAAACTGAATGGAAAAACATAAAGTCTGTAGAGCATGGTTGATGAATGAAAAAAATTTAAATATTTGGGGGTTCCCTTCCTCTGAATCTCATTTGCATATCTCCCCCATTGGCCTGTGTGAGCAGGACAATGCAGGCCAGAGTCCATTTATCTCCATACGTCAACAGGAGAGGCTTTGAGCCCGCCACATTCTGGTCAGTTTAAAGAGTCTGCTCCACCAGACTGAGTTAATGGGCTACTGATGGACACGCAAAGGCAGGTGCTGTTTTTGTTGGCTGGAGCTTTGGACAATAAGCCAAAGGCTACTCCCTGACTTAAAGCTGTGGTACTTACAAAGCATTGCAGAGTGGGGGAGCATCAAGTGACACATTTTCTTTTTGATTAATTTCTTTCTTGGCGTTCTGTCTTTAAAACTAGCTGTAATCCAGTTTAAGAGCTATATTTATTTAATTAGAAGATTGGTCACACAAAAACCATCATTACAGCTATCCATAGTATTACTGTACCAGCACATATCTCTAATATGCCATCATTTTAGTGGGATTAAATCCTCAAATTCTCCGATTGCACATCGTCACAGTCAATCACAGAGTTACGCAACGCAATAAAACTCAATCCAAGATGAAACAAGGAAACTGCCAAGACAATTTGCTAACAAAGACCTGGGGAGACACTGATTTACAACAGAGAGAACAATTAGCGTAGAAAAGGCTCCAATTAAAATGACTCCCTTTGATCAGCAGAGGCAACGGAGCTTCAACGCACACACCATCTGCGATGGCGCAGTCAGATCAATCTCAAATGAAATAATTATGGCAAATTAATGGGTGTAAAAGTCACCAATTGATACGCCGAGGATGATTTCATATGTCTAATTGGGAGAGGGAGGAGGATGAGCTCGAACAGTGAGACATTTTACAGCATTAGGAAAGGAGGGGAAGAGAGGATAGATGGATAGATAGATGGATGACACAAAGAAAACTATGACATGAAATACATAAGCAAGAAAGAAAGTAAGAAAGAAAGACAGCCAAGGTTTTGACATCTGCATCACTCTCCTCCCCAGCATTATGACTGTAGACAGAATATTAAAGCACACAAATCCTGTCACTGCAATATTCCATAAAGGTGCAATAAATTCATTATGGATTCAAGGGACGCTGTAATGCTTTCAAATCATTCCCAATATGGCTGCGATCAAAACCAACAGCCGCAAATCAAATCTGGACCAAATAACTGTCAAGTAGGGTAGATTAATGAACGCAATACAAGTCCTTTGACGTGAAATGATACAGTGAGAGAGAGAGTTAACACAAATATGTGTTCATATCTAGTTTGGGAAACAAAAGAAAAATACAGCAGCTGCCAAGGCACTGTTATTGGGTTGTATATTTCTGCTTCTGCGCTCACCTGAAAGCTGTGTGACAGTCCTGGTCGATATTCAAATGCAGACACTCAAGCATTATGCGAGGAAGAAAAAAGAGAATAACTGAATAGGTAATGTACCTCACAATGGTGTTGACTTGTTTTGTTCCCTGCTTTAGACAGAGAGAAAACAATTGCAAAAATATGGGTAAAAACAGCTTGGAAAAGAATGAATTTAGGGCAAAAGCAAAATGCTCAGATGGGGGGAAAATCAACAAATTAAACCAGATTTGTACAGCATATTTACATTGAATGTATTCCTATCATTTCTGATCAAATCACTTTAGTGTCAGATTCCTATGCTTACTATTTCTGGAATTTTCTCAGTTTTTTTTCTTCCTGCTCAGCAGAGATGACTGGAGCACCTGCTGACTGAACAGGTGTTACGAACTTGTAGGAGAAAAAAACAGGCTCCTGCACGCTTCCTCTGAGGAAACCCAAACACCCTGAGTAACTGAGGTGTTAATTAAAATGAAAAGGGAGAATGTTAAAACAGTGAGAAAAACGCCTGCTCCCCCTCAAGTTCAGCTTGGCTTGGCAGACGGCTGAGCCGGGACGGGAGGTTCATGCTAATTGTCATGGCCTTTCATTTTGGGAAGGCACGTCAGAATCCTCAGCGGAGGCTAATTTGTAAGTTTCCCTCTGAGTACGTTCAGACTGTCCCGTTTTTTTTTTTTTTTTTTTGTCATGTCAAATATGCCTCTTCCCCTGCTTCCCCCCCCTCGATTTCCACAAATAGCCAAAAGAGAGCCTTGATCTACAACATTCATGAGAAAAAAGGAAATTCAAATAAGTGTAAAGTAACGAAACCTGCCAGAATCTTCATAAGCACAACAGCTGTCTTCCTCTAGCTTCAACATTTTGATAAATCACCTGAGAGCATTATTTTCAAGCCAAAAAATTGCAGTGTATGCATACGCAACTGTGGCGAAAATGAATTGTTTAGATCAAGAAAGTACTTTATATGTTCAAGCCTTGTCAAGCTGGCGGATCATTTATTATGTCATGTTTGAAAAAGAAATTGGGGCAGGAAGAAAATAAAAGTTTTTTTGGGCAGCTGTGATGAAATGAGGCCTGTGAGTAAATGAGGCATCAGAGCATGCAGCGGTGTGTCGGACCAGTCTCACCACAGTCACGTTTCCATGCTGACATCACCAACGCCAGCTGAATCACAAAGCATGATGAGGAAAGAGAGACAGAGCGGCTACTCTCCCTCTCTCCATCTCGTTCTGTATTTCATTCATTTGAATACTTGGAAGAACACAAAACCAGTCACACACACACGCACAAGTCTATTAAAGGCTTTCTATCATCAGCAATGTGGGAGGGTGGTGTGTGTGTGTGTGTGTGTGTGTGTGTGTGTGTGTGTGTGTGTGTGTGTGTGTGTGTGTGTGTGTGGGGTTGCGGTGAGCTGACTCACACTCACTCACACACATGGAGGCAGATAGACATATGGAGGGATAAAGATGGACAGATCTATATACACACACACACACACACACACACACACACACACACACACACATACGGTGTGTCACTCTGTAGTTAAATTGTGGTTGTCTCTACCCCCCTCTATGTCTGCCTCCTGTTTACTTTAAGCCCATGTTTTCCTTTGTGGCTTGTTTGAAGGGGGTGAGGTCTGCCTGCAGAGCTTCACTATTCTCCTAGGAACATGTCTGTGTTGTAGCCTGCCATCCGTATGTGTGTGTGCGTGTGTGTGTGTGTGTGTGTGTGTGTGTGTGTGTGTGTGTTTTAACAGAATATAAACATTTCCTCAAATGATTTTTCAGTGCTTTGGCGTGTGTTAATCTATCATGCTCTATTTTCAGTCTTTCAACTTTGAGTAACATTCATGCATATTAACAATGGAAGAGGAACACAAACCCATTGTCATTTCAGTGAAAGCTGCTCACTTCTGTACTTTGTGTCCGAAACACATTCAGATTTGTGTTTTTTTCCCTACCTGGCCAACTGCACACAGCGCTTGGTGGTTTTTAGAAATATGTTGGATCTAATGGTTCAAACTAAGATTAGCCAAAGTAGTGTTTGAATGTGTGCATGTTAATTAGTTTATATTTCCTTTTAAATGCTTGAATACTGCAAAAAATGTCTTTGGAGTGTCACATTACCCGCTTTTTCCGAATCTGGCCACAACACAAAGATTAACACACTGCCTCGAGCCATTGCTACCCATAAACGGGTTCTGGTTCTGACACATAAATACCCACCTAAAGTACACAAAACTGTTTTAAAGAATTCTCCGGTTCCACACAGTGTCATATTAATCAAACAAAGTTTAGCACAAAATTTTTATATCAGAACAAATCTGTCACAAAATGAGAAATTGCCACTTTGCCATGTCAAAATAAAATGTTGCTGCTTCTAATCCTTTAAAATCCTTGAGTTGCTGCACAACTACACTTACTAATATCCCAGTTCAGTAGCCAAAACAGCACCATACACCATTATACAGACATACTGCACATAGATTGCTATTAGTCGTGTGTGTGTCCTGTACTTCTAAAGCCTTTCAGCGTAAACAACATGTCTCATTTGGATTTTCCGAGTGCTCTACCCATGCGGAATAGAAACAGGTGTTATGTGTCAATAATTACTGTGTATACCTCTCACGTGTGTGTGTGTGTGTGTGTGTGTGTGTGTGTGTGTGTGTGTGTGTGTGTGTGTGTGTGTGTGTGTGTGTGTGTGTGTGTGTGTGTGTGGGGTCCCATATGGTTTTGATGGGTATTTGGACAGGTGACAACATGTAAAGAAAAACAACAGGCCTGTAGAATTCCCTCATGTGCTGCTGTTGAAAGTAGATTATTATTATAATAATAATATAATAAATAATAATAATAATGTTATTATTTCATCCAAACTAGTTTGTTCTCTTACACATTTTGGGCTTTCTATTTGAATTTTCAGTGGTTAGGCTTCACCACAGAGAAACCTCACACTGTATTTAACTTATTCTCTGTTGCTATTATTATGTGATGTTTCACTTACACTTTTATTCACTGCATGAACAACACAATCCTGTTTTCAGTGCACTGAACACGTTTTAAGGCTACTAAGTTGCAGCTATTAACATTTCGAAAAACAAGCATTCATTGTGAATGCTTCAGTAGAAATGTCCTTTTATAACTTCATATAAAAAAAAAAAAAAATCTGGGTTTTGCACAATGAACTAATGAAGTAACATACTGCATACTCACTCAACAAGTGCACCACAAGCGTTTTCCAAAATGACACTAAGCTCTGAATACAGTGCTTTGAATTGAGAGTGACTTTTGTGGTTTTGCATTGTGCCTCAATGTTCAGACTTCCTGTAGTAGTCACTCCAAAACAAAGGCAATCCTTTGCCGGTACGGCAACACCTCCGCCTTCCACGTGTAACAAATACTTCCCCAGCGGACTCTCCCTTGTGAACACAATCAAATAAACAATACGGCTTCTTTTACTGAAAACCAGAGTGCCTATTAGAGAGAGCAAACGACCTGATTGCTGATTGTGTTAGCATGTCTGAGTGCTTCACTAAATTGCCCACAAGGGTTGAACACAGGAGAGACGAGGGAGAAAAAGAAGCGGGGAAGGGGAGAAGAAAAAACAAAGGGAAAAAAAAAAAAAAAAAACTCTTGACTTCTAGATGAGAGGGAATAAAATGAGTGCTTGTTTCGAGACACGGGAATAGATTAGCCAGGGTTCTGGGGTTGGAGCGTGATTACAGAGCTATTGTTGTTGTTGGAATATATCATATCGCAGCGTCTCCTGCAGCCTTGGCTAAATAAATCTGTCGTAATCCCCCTGGTGAGCCCCGGCGGCTTTGCGAGTGCCTACTTAACCAGGCTAATTAAAACTCTTCCTCGTCTTGCTTCTCCCAAATTTGCATGCCAGATTCTGTCTGTGAGGTTGCAGGGGCTCCATTGGTGGGATGCATCTTATAAAATAAAACTCCCACTCCCACGCTTCCCGTGCTCTCCCTCAGTGCCTGTACACACGGAATACAACAGCTTAGGAGCAGAGAAACCATGTGAAAACTTGCCAGGAAACGTGCATAGGAATTGTCCTTGTGTGATCTAAATATGGGGCATTTCATTGATGACCCACTTTATCAGTAGGCACATGAGGAAGAATGAGGAGCGCTGGGAAGTGTGACTTCATACACACACACACACACACACTGCACTCAGCTTTATCAGTTCAACAATTATTGTCACCGGGCTAATTATGAAAGGCAATTAGTACTGCTTATATGGCAGGGGAAAGAACGATGGAGAGAGAGAGAGAGAGAGAAAGAGAGAGAGGGGGGGAATGTTTTTTTTTTCTCCTCAACAACATTTCAAGATTTGCATCTTGAAAATTGGATAGGAGGGGAAGTGTTTCCTGGGAAATAAAGCGTCCTCACGTGGGAGTGCTTGTCACTTAATCATCTGGATTTGTTCAAGGTGACATGGTGGTGCACTTGGGAGACGGCGGTCCAATTCCTCCTCTGGGTTGGAGGGGCTTAATGAATGGATGTGTCCTCGGGCGACCTGCGAGTACCACTCTATGTGGCACGAAAGATGGATGAGGAATTGTATGGCTTTTTTTTTATTACTTATTACATTGTGTACAGTGGAGAGGGACGAGGATGATGGGAGATAAAGAGGATGGCATTCGGTCAAGGTTGCGAGTCAGGTTTACATTCATAGCGCTGAAAGGAACTATTTGTGCTCTCTCATCAAGCTACAACAATGAGAAGTGGGAACTGCCATTCATTTTGTTACAAAAGAAACAGCAATAATAAAGTGATGTTTTATTGATCTTTTTTAAAGTGATCTGACAGGGATTTGGTGTCCTGTTCAAAGGCCCTACAGCAGGGTGGAAATATATCATTACTATATCCATCTTTATGTTTTCATTCAATAGTGACATGAATTATAAAATGAAGATCTTGTGTTGTGGCCTGTATAAGGAAGCTTTCCAAAAAATGCTGATGGCTGTCAACTCTCACAGGCTGTCAGGTAACGTTTCTACTAATGCTGCCTTCTGACAACAAAAACAGGACACAATGTCACTGAGAACACCTGCAAATGTCTGTTCAGCTATACTGAAACAGAAATGTGATCACAGAGTCGGATGCAACAGTGTTTAGTCTACTGAGACCAGGTGGAGGATCCGCCATGACTGTCAGACAGTGTGCACAAATTTGTTGTTTGCCAACTACAAAAAATGAGGGAGAGAAGCTACTTTACCATTTTGTTGGTTTTGTGGACATAAAGCTTTGAGGAAAACATGATGCTAGTGTGGATGGAATCCAGTTTGAAGCATTATATTTGCATTCATGTTACTTGGTCAGATGAGAACGCTCCGTCATCTTTCATGTAGTTTGTTTTGTGCACGCTTTACTGTGATTGTGCTTGCCTTTGATCATAAAACCAAAGTAGGCTACCCTAAGACAGTGATTCTCAATTGACAGCTGTTCAATAAATACAGCAAATAAACAATAAATGCATCTTATTTTGGACTTGTCTTTTATTTTGAAATATCTTTTTTTTGGGACATGCGTCAAAGCCGTGCAGCAGTCTAGCGCCGTAACCATGGTAACCATCATTTGATTAACTTTCACTTTAAGTTTGTGTTGATGTTCAGAGACAACATAATTTGTGGCCTTATTTATTTTGTGCAGTTTTGATATTTCATTTATTTTAGTCACTTTTGTCCATGCAGTTGTCATGTTCCTCCTCAGTTTCTTATTAATGTGCTCTGAAATATGTAACATGTGTATTAATATTTTCAAAGGTTTGAATTCTATAAAAGTGGGTCGCCCCTTAATGACCATGGGAAAATGTGGGTCACAGGGTGAGACCAGTTGAGAACTCCTGCCCTAAGATATGATATGTGCCAATCCGTCAGTATCCTTCCCTTTCTTCTTTTAATCATCCGTAGTCTTTATTTGAAAAGTGAGTATACACAGCCACACAGAGTGTCGCAGGTTGATTTGTGATTGTGAACATTCAGATTAAACAAAAACTAAATGCCCCAATAGATTCACAGTTATTCACAGCCAACGTTGGGCTGCACATACTAAATTATATATAAATGATCATTACATGTGTAAGGGTTTTTACATTTCAACACGCATCTTTTTTTTCCCCCTATATCACGATTTTGAGTTGAGGCAATCACAATTGTTAATCTCAGAATAACGTCTCCAAAACTCTCGACAGACGCCAAAAAAAAGCTGGTGTATGCGCCGCTCTCCAGAACAGTAGCAGGCCTCCCTCCTGTAGTGAAAGACAAGCACAGACTAAACATGACAATGTTGATTGATTGGACTGTAGATCTTTGGCTCCCCGCTGGCACTGCATGTGCCCGCCCCCATTGTGTTAAGAAGTCATAATGTACCACAATTCTGCAGACAAAACAAAGAAAGTCCACTAAACAACACCATTCACCACGTGTTCGGAGAGGAGAAACAAAGCTGGACAGGACTAATGGAGAGTTGCTGTGCCTCACTGGAGCGACTGACCTAATTGGAGCAATTGGAGACGGACACTCGCTGCCATCAATCACGACGCGTCAGATGGGATTTTGGAAGGATTTCAATAAGAGGAAGAGAGACAAAGAAAAGCAAAGCACAGATTATCAGGTGTACACTTGAATGTGTGTGGAGACTTTCAGGAGTGGGGGTTGGATTTGATGCCTTGCCAAAGTTGGATTTTCCCTGGGTGAAACTTGAAGCATTTCAAACAGCAAGCTGCAGAGTCGGCAGGCCTGAGTTTAGGGTTGTAGCGTTTGCAGTGGTGGGCGGGGGCTTGTCATCTGTAATGGAGGAATGTGGGGCCGTCTCGGTGGGGCAGAGTATTCCCTTTCACACTCTGGTAAAAAGAAAAAGAAGGGAAGGGCTGGGTGGAGTCGGGCCTCTTTCTCAGACGTTTGAGGGATGGACGTCATGTTCCAGTGGCCTATTTTCAATTCTTAGAAACTCCAGACAAGCTTAACCTTCTCAAGGTAACACTGCTGAACAACCTCCCGACTAATGCAAACAGAGCCCTAAGCACAAGTCCACTTAAATCTATTATGGAAGATTTAGTAAATTAAAAACAGCTCAGGTCATTCAACTCCAGACAAATGTTTAAAATATGTTCAACTACAAGAAAAGCAACATTCTTGCAAGCAATCCAAAACAAACAGATTACAGTAATGATTTGACCACATTAATTGAAGAATTTTGGAACAGACAAAAATACTAAATGCCATTTATTCAACCTCATACAACCCTACATCAAAAGCAAACTGGTGAGACAATAAGCAGGTCTTTCAAAAAAATCTTGTATTGTTTGATAATTGCAGTTTCTGTAGATGTAAGGGTTTACTAGAAAGAGTGCTATTCTGGAAGACACCCATTCAAACTTCTCGGTAGAAACCTTACATATCTCGAAAACGCACACAGTTTCCCAGCCACAGCTGCTGCTGCTGCTGCTGCTGCTACGAGACAGTGAAATTGCAGCTAAAGATTTTAGAAAGAGGCCTCACAGATGTGAGCCCACATGTGTTTTTAGAAGGATGTGTAAGTATTGACAGTGAAGGATAAGCTCCAAATGTGGAATGCTATTTACAAGATCAATGCCTTCCTCACTGAAAATGGTACGTTTTCATGTTTTATGGTCACGGGTTTGAAGATGGAAGTGCTGATATCAGGTTGAGCGCCAGGTTGGATTCATCTGTGGCTCATTTAACTTGGGCTTCCTCCTGTGCGTGACTCGTGTGTGTGTGTGTGTGTGTGTGTGTGTGTGTGTGTGTGTGTTTGCAAGTCTGTATGTGTTCGGCTGTGGGTGTGTAAAGTATCCACATTGTGATTCACTGGTATCTGTTGATTCTCTGTATCTCGATATGCCCACTCCCTTTGTATCCTACATTACACTCACACACAGGAACACACCTTTCTCCTTTCACTCTGCTCTTTTATTCCTTCATGATTGATTTTCCTTTCTAGCTTTAAATGAAAAAGACAGGCAACGTACTGTATTTACACAATGACATAATTAGAAACACTTTTTGGCACGTGTTTGAAAAAAAAACAGGGGTCCATTCAGACTGGAGACCTGCTCTTACCACCTTTACCCCCTGGCATCTGTCACCAACATCAAATGGAAAACTAAAAAAACCCATACAACTGAGTTGTATTTATTTTGGTGTAATCATTAGGATTAAGCCGGTGCAGAAACGCATTAATTCCTAATCCTTCCCGTGTCCCCTCTCCCTATCCCATCTTCTCCCTTGTTCCCCTCACCTCTGCTTTCTCCTCCTCTTTCTTCCCTCCCTCTCTCCCCCATGCTTTACAACACCAAATGCTTTTAATTTGTCAGGGAGGGGTGGAGGAGTTCGGGGGGGTTAGTTAGAGGCACTCGTTCGGAGCAGCTTTGAGCCTCTGCCAAGCTCTCGTTCGCATTGTGTTGCTTACAGCTGGGCTTGCCCTCCTTTCCCTGCTCTCTCCCTCTTTCTCTGCTCTCTGTTCTTCATCTCCCTTTCTTTTTTTCTTTTCTCTTTTTGTGTGTGAAGCGCTGTCTGCTTTTCTTGATGGTTTCTGCTACAGGGAGTCTGGGAGAAGAAGGGGGTCACTTGTCATGGGGCCAACTTTCGGGGTTTACATCCCTTGCCATGGACACACACACACACACACACACACACACACACACACACACACAAAAAGACACTTGTGCACATACACATGCGCACAAACACACCAGTGGCAATAAACACCAAGGAGGAGGAGGGACAAGGGTTGAGGAGAGAGACGGAAGGGGGGAAGAGGGAGGTGAAGGGGGCAAAATGGCACACTCTTTCGAGGCAACCTCAGCCCTACTTTCACTTTCTCTCTCTTGCTACAGTTCCTCACTTCTGTTTAAAATAGAAGATTACAGAAGTAGAAAGAAGAGTAGAAAGCACAAAAGCACAAAAACAATTATTACAAACAACTTATTATGCCAGCAATAAACTAAGGCACAGTTCACGAAAGACATGATCAGTGGATGAAACAGGGTGAGAGAAAGAATAAAATAGGCCATTCAGAGATAGGAAGCACGAGCGCTGCAGAAGGAGAGACAGAGATAGAGAGAAAAGAGGGAGATGGATGAAATCAGAGAGATAAAGAGGGGCAAAACGAGACAGGGAGGTAAGCGGAGAAACTTCAATAAAGGCGCAGATCAGATAACGGCGTCTCTGAGGACTCCAAATGTCCTTTTATCTCTGCGAGAAATGCTGATATTAAAAACCAGACAGAGATAGCACGGCGTCATTTACTACTAGTGAGTTATTACTGTAAATTGGATCAGAAAATACTCATCGAGGCTCATCTCCAACATACTTAGTGACTTACGTTTCCTCTTCCGGCGTCTCATTGTGTCGCCCTGACAGCAGATAGTAGCTGGTGAAAAGCCTCGAAGGAAAGAGGAGTGACACATTCGTTATGCGAAAACCACACGCTTAGTCAGGGCTTACTGACTCATACTGTGGGCTGGTTTGCCAGTCAGGTTATCCCACAGTATCAGGTGTATACTTTGTTGCATTCCAGATGTCGCCTACAAACGGAAAGACACATTTGGTTCTGTTTGAATGGAGAAGAATAGAGATGAATTCTTCTTCAGAATGGGAGATTATGCATAATTCCTTTACAGTCAAATGTTTCTAAATGAGCAGTAACAACAAATGTACTGCTAACTTCTAAGTCCACTTAGCTTATGCGTGAGTCTTTTTTTGTGAAGCATACTAGACATTTTAATTTAATTATATTTTCAGTTTTAGAGATTGTTGGTTCACTAGAAGCCGATTGAGCTTCCCAAGGCCATACTTTAATTGTTTCATTGTTTTTATATTAATTAAGAGAATACTTAATCCCTACAACACTTTTGGGGGAAATTAGATTGTAAGAAAGCTCAAGTGACTTACAAGAATTGGTCGATCATTGTCTGATAGACTACATATACAAATTTATTCCCAGGCCTGTGAACTTCCCCTTTCTATGCAATCTTTACCACTATATATTTTTTTTAACCAAAAACAGATGACTAAGAAACCTGGAACATGCTGTGGTAAACATGACAACTGGTAGCCTACAAATCTAGACGCACCCTAGCGGCAGCAAATGTAATTTGCAGCCAGGGTCAGTCTAGAAACTCTCCGTTGGCTTTCGAGCTGGAAAAACCAAATTCTGGTCAGGCCAATCACATCGTGTATAGAGTCAGTTCCACGTGAATTCCCTGCTACTTGAAAATAAACAAGATGGCTGCTGCTGCTGGCGAACAGCTGTCTTTCGAATCGGCTTTTGCTGCGACTCTGGAAGACTTGGAGTTAATCACTGAAGTCATTCTTAAAAAAGGAAGATGGGTTCGGAGTTTTGCCGACCGGATACGGCAAAAGTTTAATCTATCAACTAGCGTTGCTCTGGTTGGCTATGAGTGCAGAGGGAATTTGAAAGACAACCGTTAGTCCCGCCCCTCGGATTGAGCCCTGCCAATGGTGAGTTCCCAGACCCAACATCTTGATGTGGGTCTGACTCGTCAGGCCAGACACCTGGAGCTCTGTCATGCAAACTAATACAATTTTAAATTAAACATCCTCACAGTCATCAGCTGGTGTCATATTTGGCACACAAAGTGCCACAGCCAAAGTAGAAGAAAAAAAAAAATCACATTTAATTTGAATAACAAATGAATCCTTTTAGTGGGAGTGCTGCAATTTCCCTCAACCTGTGTGGATAATATTCCGACTTCCAAAGGGTTCAGATCCAGTTTGGTAAAGGTTACATCACCATGACAACTTGAAGAGAAGGCAGTTGATGGAGGGAATGGGGGTGGGCTGGGTGGGGTGTGGATTCAGTTTTCACTGAATGTGGACTCGTGAGACCCCGTGGTGAAGGACAGCATGACTTTCTTATCCTTTTTTTTTTTTTTTTCAAGTTTATTGTTGGGCTTTTTATTGCCTTTATTGGATAGGACAGATTAAGACAGGAAAGTAGGAGAGAGAGAGAGAGGACATGGAGCAAAGGGCCACGGGTCGAAATTTTTTATTTTTATTTAATTATTTAGGATCCCAATTAGTTGTAACCGCAGTAACAACTATGCTTCCTGGGGTCCACACAAAAGATAAAACAAAACATTGAACCCCACGCTGCTGCGGTAGGGACTGAGCCTTGGCACATGGGTGCGCTCGCTCTACCAGGCGTGCTAACAGGGCGCCCCGACTTTCTTATCCTTAAACATTCCTTGGCAAAACCCAGTGTGAGCACCCAACCCCAACTTTCACGTGACCAACGTCTGTTTAATGCACGCCTTGTTTTGGGACCTAAAGCCGATATGGCCCTTCACAGTCACTTATATAAAGAGTTAAAAGTTTTAATAAAGGTTTTTGCAAGCATACTGCTATAGTTTAGTTTTTTTAAGACACACATCTTCTTGATATTTAGCACTTATCTGTTCTGATAAGATTTAAAAAGTAAGTAAGATTTAAAAGTTTTTTTTTAATTACTTTCATAAATCATCTCACATTATTTTCTAGCAGGTGTAATGCATGTATCGCTAAGATGCCTAAATGCATTCTTTCTTGTGTGACATAGCCGGAGCTTGCACATGTAGCAGCACAGAGGCCTATTCAGCTATGTAACAAACACACACACACACACACACACACACACATGTTTTGCAGCGCGCGGAGGGAGTGAAATTAAACAACATGCTCAGGGTGAACTCAGCAGCAGCACACATGTAAATTTTGGCTCGGCTAAGCTCAGCAGTTCGACCCTCCTTAGCTCTCTTCTTCCAGCCCCCTTTAAAGCACAGGAGGAAACATGACCGTGCCGTGACTCCTCCAGGCTTACATCTTACTCTAATCGCCTGGGAAAACAGGAAATTGCGGTCTTGGAAAATACGATGTTTATACTTAGGTCACATTTACAGAGCCCTTCCCCTACCTCAACCCTCCTTTTGTTATTTGATTTTCCTTTCTTGTTCTTAATCTTTGTTGATTTTGTGATTTGCTTTTTTGACACCTCTGATTGTAACAGAAGTCCATTTTTGAACAAAAAATGTTGTTGTAAACCTGATTTAAAGGGCAATGTTAGGACTTTGATTACTACAGTTGCATCTATTTGCAGAGGAAATCATGTTATCCCCACTAGTTCTGCCTCTTAATAAGTTAAAGTGCCCATATTATGCACATTTGAGGTTCATAATTGTATTTTGAGGTTGTACCAGAATAGGTTTACATGGTTTAATTTTCAAAAAACACCATATTTTTGTTGCTGCAGATCCTCTTTTCACCCTGTGTGTTCAGGTCTCTGTTTTAGCTACAGAGTGAGGCATTGCACTTCTATCCTATCTTTGTTGGGAGACGCACAGTAGCTAGGTAAGGATCACAGCTAGCTGTTTGTTTCTCCAACTTCGGCCTTTACAAGGCAGGATTAGCCGGGAGACTTCTTCTAAATGAGGGTGCACTTCCAACTTTGTGTGAAATACCTGCAGAACAGGGACATGTAAGTAGTTCTATTGTAGATTATGGTGAACTAGTGTGTGTTGTAGCAGTGTTTTGCCACTGAGAACGAGCTAGCATGCTAGCGCTAGCATGCTACGGTTAGCCACCTCGTCCGCATTACTGACGTAGAAATCCCTACAGATTTTGAACAACTCACTGAAGGCAGAAGACATTCAGAAACCCGTATCTCACTCAAAACAGCATGGATGTTTGTATACGTGTGGAAGCACCAGAGACACCAAATAACACCCCAAATTCCAGAAAAGTAATTTTTTCATAAAATGGGCACTTTAAAAACACATTGCTCCACACCTTGAGCAGACTGAAACCTAAACACAAAGACATGGGTAAACTGATGCTCCAGCGAGGCACGAGAGGCTCAAACCTCCATGCAAACTTAATATTTCTCAGCAGAACATGATTCAAACCCAATACTTGGCTTTACCATCATATTTTTTTATCTTCTCAAGTTTTAAGCTTCCATGAAAGGCTTCAACCACCGTGGCCAGGATTGGCCCACATTCAGTCATGAGCTTCCTCTGTTTCTGTCACTCCACCCTCCACTCTTCACTTCGACTCTCACCAACGCCTGTCTGCAATCGCCACAAACCACTTGATTTATTCTCATTTCCTTTTTGTTCTCTGTGTGTGCTTCTCTTTTTGTCTGTGTGACTCTTTTTCATACACATATGCACGTTTTAATTTATTCCCTTACGCCATAGTCCATATCTCCACCCCCGTCCCACGGCTACCTGAAACATTACCTGCACAACTTCCTGATCCACGCCATCAATCATGCCGCTCCCTCTCCACAGCTTTCACACTGGCCTCAAGCCCTTACTCCCCATTTCATGGATCATGGACCTCCTGCATACTTCTCTGCACTGTGTGTGTGTGTGTGTGTGTGTGTGTGTGTGTGTGTGTGTGTGTTCAAGACAAGTGTAACTTGATCTTTGGACATCTTGAGTACCTTGCCTCTGCTCTGTTCTCCTTAAAGGGATGTGAATGGCAGATAGGTGAACACACCTGGCGCCCTCAGGCGCCACATTCACACAGACATACACACAAACACACACACACACACACACACACACACACACACACACACACACACACACACACACACACACACACACACACACACACACACACACACACACACACACCTTCTCCATTCCCAAGCCTACTCTAATGTCTCTCTTAAAGCCCCGGAGTTAAGGGGCAAGCCTCTTTGGTGTCTCCTTTACAGGGTTCTGAAGTGTTGACAGTTGCACATTATGGAGACAAATTGAGGCCCTGAGTTTGGTGCGTCTCAAGACTTTGTAGATGGATGTTTCAAAACACTCAGAGGATAATCTAGATGGAATCTCAGACTTTTTGGAGAAATATATATAGTCCTGTCTCACAGCGTGCTGGAATGACAAATAAGTAAACTGATACAAAAAGCTCCAGATGATTTTTTTCCGCTCTGTTTTTTATAGGTGCAACAGAAAATACCAAAAATGATGTGGAGGGAAGAAATGACAGAGTGGGTAGAAAAAGGAGAAGCAGAAGACAGGGAACGAAATTCAAATGTGAGGAGTGAGAGAAGCAAAAGCTAAATTTACAAACCTTTTAGTCAGTTGTTAACGTCACATCGAGACTATTTTGGCACAGGAAATAGAAAAGATATTTTCGTGGAAGACTTGCTGTGGCTGTCTACATGGCTGAAATGAAGGGTGCCTGGATACATGGTGGTCAGATGGTCCCCTCAGATTTGCATATAAATACAGAGACATTTTTTGCGTTGGTGGCAGGGGGGCAGACCGGGGTTAAGTGCTCGCACTGAGTTGGTTTACCCAGCAATCCTTGATTTAGTCTGTGGCGAAGGGCAAAGCTATCATTACGATCTCACCAGTATCCCGCCACTACACACTGATAATAAACCGGTCTGGTGCAGTCTGCTTGAGGCGAGCACCTTGTATGCTGAAAGTTTGTTTGAACTTCTCACAATAGTGACAATCCTCTATGAGCTTCTGTCTTTGTAGAGAGAAAAGTTAAGCTATTACTACTATCTCCAAGAGCGTCACCAGGGGTGTCAGACTGGGGGTGTGAAGGGGACTGATTACCCAGGGCCCTTATGTGATGAGGGCCCAAAAAGATGGTAGAATGAATAGCTGTGGATGTGGGGTGGGGCCCATAGAGAATTACTTTCTACAGAATTTTGTGCTACGCCCCTGAGCATCACTGCTGGGGTTTGCCGTTTTAATGGTGTTTAAAAACGATTTCCAAAACATGAGAAAAGCAGCCTTGTTTTCAACTTTATGACAATGCATTTTTCAGCTAAACCAATGGATTCTGCAATGATTTAGTGTAGTTTTCTTTTAGCTCTTCGGTTTAACTGAAAAATTGAAAACTGCCAAATGGACACATTGTAGTCAATTTCTTGAATTAGATTTTACATATGTTAGGAGGATGCATTTATGTCCTTACATTAATAGTTCCTCATTTATTTTATTTACATATTAACAAACAGCTGTATAAGCAGGCATGTATCAGGGTACAGATGGATGCATGAATGAACAAATTCATGTTTTTTTATTTTAGTGTTGTGGCAAATAATTTGGCCTATTGCACATAACATTACAATATACATTTATTATATACAATGTAACGTACTGTAAAGACAATCTTCTTGTATTACTGAACTCACAACTTCAAAACAAATGAACACAAATAAAAAGGTAAGTTCACATATAAATATCAGCAGTTTTGACAATGGGAAGAAAATGATCCTACTCTGTAGTCTGTATTGTAATTAGGAGTTATTTTTTTCAAGCTTTCTCTGTGTAGCTGGCCCAAATGTTTGCTCATCATCAATATTCACAAAGTATACTTCTTTTACAAATGAACCAAATATAGTATAACACTTCTTGTAAAAGGCCAATTGACAATACCATAATGCTCGTTTTCACATTTATGTTGACTTGGTAGCCACAGACTCGATAATTGGCACTGACGTGTCCCTTTCATAATGAGTCTACCTATTTATAGCCAGAGCCACTTGTGGTCCCACAATTAGTGTGTGCAGTGTGTGTGTGTGTGTGTGTGTGTGTGTGTGTGTGTGTGTGTGTGAGAGCGCGTGTGTGCGTGCGTGTGTGTGTGTGCGTGCGTGCATGCGTGTGATTGCTGAAGGAAATGAAAGTAAAGTGGCGAGCTGTTTCCTGCCCCTTAGCACCTCTCTGCCTCCTTTGTTTTACATTTTAAGAGGGGTCCAACCTCATTGTCGACAATAAACACTACGCACACGCATACACACACACACAAGCACGTACACATGCACTGGACCTCAAATGGCGTAATTTGAATTTAAATAGAAGTGTACAGTATTGTGCACTGGGGAGTAAAGTGCATCATTCATTAGTGAGGACATCCTTAGGTCTCCTTTAAATAACCCTTTGCTCTGCCTCGCCCGGGCTCTCTCCCTTTCTGTCTTTGTTAGGAGATGGCAGGACAACAATGAGAAAATGATCGCAATCCTCATTCTGATTCCCCCCCACTTTGCTCGCGTAATATTAGATTGTTTAAAAATAATTAGCCCAGCCTGGCAGAATTAAACAGCAATCTCTTTGGAAACGAACTTGAGGCCCAAGCTTTGACAGATTAAGAGCTATACCAGTGATTTTTATTTATATGTTTTAGCTTGTAACAAATCACATTTCATTTACATTATTACTGATTTTAACCTTGAATTGATGGACATGAAACTTGCCTCCGATAGTTCCTCCATTACAGTGAAGAACCTGCTAATTGTTTTTTTGTTTTGTTTTTAATCAAAGAAAAGCGGTAAAATAATTCTATTTCATTCTTGTGAGTCAGAGAATCAAACCCAAGATACAACCAAAAATAATAATAATTATGTTTTGAAAAAGAAAAAGGGATTTAGTTCTTTTGCAGCCAGCTCTGAATCCCTGTGTATTGGACTGCTTAACCACTTAACTGACAACAAGTTATGTGAAGACTTGTTTACAGTCAGCAGATCTCACCTCTCAGCATGCATCGTTGCCTGTGAATCACTTGTGCATAGGTAGGCCATTTGAATCTAGCACAGGAATTGTGGACTCCACCACTAACAATTAAACTACTTAAGTAAGAGGTGATAACAGAATGTTAATACATGTATGGCTGCTGACAAAATGCCAACCAACAATAGTATCAATACCAGGGTTTGAGTTCATGAAAATTGTAAGGATTATAACTTTAACAATAAGAAAAATGGCTAAGATATGCTTGTGTTTGACAGTTTTGTTTCATTGCAAATCCATTGATTTGTTTGGAGAATTAGATCCTTTCAGTACTGAAACCCTGCCCAGAACTATACTCTATATTTCTTTTCTTTTCACACATCTAGAATATTTGCAGTTCAAGGGCAAATGTTTTACATCAGTAGAGAGTACACAGCTGGCTTTAACTACAAATGAAAAAGACCAGTTTCAGTTTTTACCCACCAGCCAAAAACCTAAAACAGATTTACAGTATATTGCTCTTTGTTTGAAAGAACAATTGCACTGAATCACATCAAAGCTTGAACAATATACTCCAGATTCTGATCATTTGTCTAAAAACCTACAACATGTGTAGAGTCATCTAACTAATGCTCCACTGCACCAGTATCCTGGCTCTTCTAGACTGATGTTCTGTGGCTAAAATAATGTCAGGGACAGGAAAAAGCTGTTGTGTTATCTTGTCAAAGCATGGGGGCCACACAACAATGGCGAAACGTGTCTGCTGCCAAAGGATACGTTTTATACCTAAATTGGGGGTCGATGACACATATTTGATGACCGGCAACGGTTTGAACTATGAGCCTGACACTTCAAAGGGATCGGGTTTCCTCACAAGTTTATTTCCAGTTCCTCTCTGCAATGAGTTTTTAGTGGTGTGGACTTGGCTGAGGGAGAAAGAGAAGGAGAGGGATATTTCACACACAGGGACGGGCCGATGTATGCAGCCTTGCTCACGCACACACACAAACGCACGAGAGCTTAGACAGAGTGCTTGCACTTCAAACAAATGGGACTTCATCAGTGTACATCAGTAATGGTTCCAGGCTGCCCCAACAGCCCTAATCATTTCCAGAGGGAGACATAGAGCGAGACACACAAAGAGACAGAGGTTTTTCTTTCATGCTTAAGCCTCAGCTGCAAGTATACCTTGAGCAAATGAAACATTAAAACACGTATAATGATAGGATAAATTATGGCCTGCTTGTAGTGACGTGGAGGACACTATGAAGAGAATACAAAGTACTTAGCTTTTATTGAGTGTATGCACTTTTACATTCTATACAACATACAAGATAAACACTGTGTTTTCAGTATCATAAAGTACTCCCTCAGCATGTTTTGTGTACAGGATGCAAGGTATAAACATAATTTTCAGTGACTGCAATCTAACCCCATTGTAAGTCAGGTAAGTCATGCAAACAAAGATCACGAGAGGTTACGTTCAACAAACTGCAAATGACCTTATTGTTGAAAACAGCTGGCTGCTGTGTGATTATGAACAAAGTGTTTCTTTGAATAACGATATTTTATCTGAGGTGATCCGACTGAAGCAAAGAAGTTCTTTTCTTTATGTACAAAACAAACATGGTGTTTGTCGTCCCTGGGAGAGTTAATGTAGTGTGAATATCCAGTGCAGAATGTCGGTATTTAGAATCAAATGAAGCTGAAAATGGTCAGGTGCTGCAGACACAAAAGCAAGTAATGTCAATGTAGGCCGCTTCAAAGAAAGTGATAATGTTTGTGCACCTGTGGAAAGTCTTTTGTGAGGAACACAGTGTGTTCTCAATTTTATGAAAAAATAAAATAGATTCACTTTTTTTTAACCAGACTGTTGGGAAGCAGAGGGGCACAGGAGAGTTCTGGCTAGATTCATTGCCAACAGGAGAGTTCGTTCAGCTCCAGAATCAGCAGATTGAAGCACTTAACTATGTGAGCAAAATGTGCGTCCTCAACAGCTAAAACGTCCATACAGGATACAAAAGAAAGAAAATGATTTGTTTTCTATGAAGTCTACTTCCTAACTGGAAGAAAGTCAGGTTTTCAATTAAATCGAAACAGAAAAAGAAAAAAATGATTCCCCCCGGATAACAAAGATAAATGGATGGATTGTTTCTAAGACACAAATGGTCAGATTTTAGAGAGAAAAAGACCATGTGTGGTGACAGTTGGTCCCATCATGTGATGCCCCCTTGGCAGACCAGTGGTGAACTGGGTGTGCTGGTTGGCTGGTTGTCATTGCTAGGTCACGCCTGATTGGACAATGGTCAACGGCACAGCCACACCCCTCTGTGGGGAAGCTAATCTCTAGGTAGCAGGTCCATAACATAGAAGACTGTGTGTGTGTGTGTGTGTGTGTGTGTGTGTGTGTGTGTGTGTGTGTGTGTGTGTGTGTGTGTGTGTGTGTGTGTGTGTGTGTGCGAGAAAGAGATGGGAATCGGCAGTCTACACTCACAACAGTTCATGGCTGCAGTGGAAACTTCCCCATCTACACACACACACACACACAGAGAGACACACAAATACAGTATATTTTACACCACCCACCTTTCCTGTTGTTACGCACAATCTCTTCCTCTTCTCTCACTACTCTACTTACACACATACGCCCACACAGCGGTGGTGAAACCCCGTGTGGGAAATAATCTGTAACATACAGTAGATTGCCTGTGATCATTTTGTTCATTTCCCAATGACCTTACACCACAAACATCTGACAAACGACGTGCTTCTATGATATAATACTAATGCAGTTTACGAGCCATTGCCGCCTCTGACATCCGCGTGTTGTTCCAGCTGACACACTTTGTGGTTACAGCACAGTTATCGCCTCAACAGTCAAAACACAGAACAGTTCTTGACAGCAAATTATTTCTTACCTTGGAATGTGGAAACGGCTCTGCAGCCAGTGAGAAGTGAAAGATTTAGAAAAGAAGGATAATTCCTAGTGCCCTGTGACATCAGCCATCTTGGCAGAGGAGGTAAAAGTTATTGTAATCAAACAATGGTCAGCCAGTGAGCTGTGTTTCAGGTGATGTACCGTTCTGGTAGAAAATAAACACAATGTTGCCAAAGCACTGTAGCTAAGCTGACCTGTCTGATCTTGTTCCTCCAGTTTTGTTCCAGGTTTGATTTCAGTCCAGTTTTTTCTGTCCTCTTTTATTTTTTTGTGCCTTTCAATACTCCCTTTAATATTTTATGAAAATGTGCTGAATGTCATAAATTTATCCAGTTGTTTTTAAACTTTTCTCCTATAAATAAGGCCTACATCAACTCCAAATGTATGATAGATATTTTTTTTAATTTATCTAGCCTTTCCCTTAAATAACAGGTTAAAAAGGTTTGTCACATATTACGATTAAGAAAACATTGTGTGTGTGTGTGTGTGTGTGTTTCATGTGTTTAAAATAATTGTTTATATTTCAGGATTTCTTTTATTTGACCAGCTATAGAGCCCCATTTACACAACCAACAGGCAATTCACTGACATAACTTCAAGTATACAAAAGTGAATTATGAGGTTAACCTTTTACAGTAATTTTCTCTCTTATGCTAAAGGAGGTGATGACGGCTCACTTATGTAGAAACGTTAGGTAAAGTTAATGGCAATTACCTTCAATAACAGACGCAGAATGCAAGAACTGGTAATTTTGGGAGGTGACCTATATTGTGGTTAAATAGAAAGCTGGTTATTACATTACACATATGTTTTCTTAAACATACACACATACATTATGTTTTTTATTATCTGGAATGAATAAAAAGGAAAGTGTTATTTCCACAATCTAGCCACAAAGTCATCACAATATAGCGAGGCGTCACTCTCCCTGTATTTGAGCTAAATGTGGGAAGACATAAGGTTTTGTTAGCTAGCCATGACTTCAAAATGACTTAGTCATGACATTCAGAAACAGACGTCCACTCTCTTCCTCTTTCTCACCCACAACTCCTTTCTTTATCTCTATCCCTTTCTTACCCCACCTTCCCACCCCATCCGTTATATGAGAACTGCGTGTCGAGCCTGTCACACTCCGTGACGGGTTGTGTAAGGCTGCTTATCTGGCTTGCTTGTGAAATTGTCCACATTGCTCCAATGATGTGGTCAGACAAGCTGCCTATACAAAAGACAGACAGAGGCAGAAGGAGAAAGACAGAGAGTCAGACAGAGGAAGCCTATTTCCTGAAAGGAATATTGATCTGATCATCTCTTCCTCCCTTCCTCGAGCTTTAGCTCCTTTCCTCAGACAGTCCTCGGAGAAAGAGGTTGAGTGACAAAGACATGGGAGAGGACGGAGGCTAAAATAGAGTGGAGGAGACAGAGAGAAAGAGACAGATAAGGGGAGGATGGCGCCAGGCCCACAGTTTGGCATAATACGGCACAGGGAACAGATTAATAATATATCCACACAATCTCTCAAGTGGTGTGGCTCCCAGGCACTCCATTATAACCACAAGTGCACAAGCTACAGTAAAGCACTTTAGTCAGCAAGCCCTCAAAATGCACGATCTGTCCATCTGAAATGCACAACCCTCCTGCTCAAGTCCATCACTATCAATCACAAGCTATTAGGCCTAAGGAAAAAAGCCACAACTGATAAAACCCTCACCAAAGTACATCTTAATTGATACTTCTATATTCATCCTTCATATCCTTGTAATGCACAGCTGACGTGATCTACAAGCTCATCAGGAGGAAATTAACCAACTCAACAGGCCATGTTTTGTCCAGTGAGACCAACCAAATAAATATCCTGAACCATCTGATGGATCACATTACAGCACCCAGTCCACTTCCTCTCACTCTCCTCTTGATTCCTCTGGGATATTTATGAGGTGAACATGTTAGTGCTGCAGTGGTAGCTAATGTTCAATCTCAACAATCTGCCTTGCTCCTACAGTTTATAGTGGCCTTTGAACACCTAAGTACAATGTACCGCATTAGTATCATGTACTCTGTATACAAACCGAAATTCCTTTTATCAGTATATACTTGGTGTTTGTTTTGAAGTTTGTGCTTATTGTGATCACCAAAACGATGCCCATCATTAATGTTATCCAGTGGGCATGAATCTTTGATAACAACTGACAATGAACACAGCTGAGCGTGCAGAGGCATCCAATGACTTGGCAGGTGTTAAAATGACATGAACGAGAAGTACCATCTGGTGGGATTTAGTGTTATAGATAGCAAGTTAGGCTAACTACTTTACACTGCAAATGAAAACTAGTCATCCTAGCGTGTTAGCTTCCACTTTCTGTGTGGAAGACAAACTTAACGGCATTATGGGTCCTCCCATATTATGTATTTGCTAATGGTGAATAACGCTTAGTGGGCTTATTGGAAAAGGGGTGAAATGCCTTTTATCCACAGTTGAAGGCTACACAGGGCTATAACGTGCTCTATCAGCCATTAGTGCACCACAGAAGTTGACAATGTGTCTACTAGCAGTCAGTCAATTACTGCCATAGGAAACTCCCACCTAGTGGTTTAAAACCTAGACTCACAAATAAGTCCAATGACAGTTTTCTCCTCTTGATGGAAAATATACACAATTGCCACAGTATCACTGTAGCTTATATTTCCATTCAGCAAAATTGAGGGGCTTTAAAATTCAACTTTAAGTGTCGATTTGGTGTAAACAAATGTTAAGACTTGAGTAGACTACTGCCCATATTCCATTTAATGCATCCATTTTGGGTGCTGCTGAATTTTTTACATCCTCACTTCAGGGTCATGCAACAGTGCTCAGGCATGTGAAAAATGTGGCTTGCATGATGACTACGACTTATCCTATGCAGGGAGAAGTAATCGAGTTGGTTGAGCTGAAGTTTACAGTTCAAAGACAACATCAAATGTCATCACTTAAGGTTATACAGTATATTATTGATTTTTGAGTGCACCATGCAAACATGAAAACTAATTTGTAAATATATTGAATTCTCCAAAACTCCCTCATAATAGGCTGCAGGGCAAGACAATCAGACCCTACAGGTTTATGAGCATATTAGGTGGGGCCAGTCCTCCTTGCCATCACTGCCCCTCGCTCACTGCAATCTGCTGAGAACCTGAGCCTGTCCCCCTGCTGCCGTTGGCATGCATGCTGCTAACCTGTGAACAATTCATGAGGGCCCTCTCCATATTTCATGGGACGGAAATGGATGTTTCATGTCAGGAGTGAGGGAGAGTGGAAAGGGGAGAGAAAAAGCAACAAGATTGAGCGAGGGAATGGTGACAAGAGCTAAAGCAAAGAAACTAGATGAGAGCGAAAGAGGAGAAGAATAAAACAGGAGGGAGGGGTTAAGGGGACCGGGAGAAAGAGAATTGAGGAATCTGTACAATCTGTGCCATGGATTCCCTCACAGCTCATCTCAGATCTCGCCACAATTAACTTCCACCTCACCTCATTCATTCATTGGCCTACCCTTTACAGTATGTGGAGCTTCTTGGACTCATTGACACTGCCTAGAGAAAGAGAGAGGACAGAGAAAAATAGAAAGGACGAAACAAAGGCCATGAGAGGAGGAAGATAGAGAAGAAGAAAGACGGAGAAGGAGGGAGACAGAGACTCACACAATCACTCGACTCAGCTAATGAATGTACGGCGGCGGGTGGCGGCTCCTCCACAGGGAGCTGCCCTCATAACCGACAGGGCCTAGCTGGGTGTAGTAATTGAAAGTAATGATAATTAATATCATCGGCAAAATCACCATTCGTTATTACACGGAGGATGTTTATGGCTTCCTCTGAACGGGAGAAATAAGGCACAGTTTGTTAAAAAAATAAGAGGATTCTCATTAACATTTTAGCTATCCTAATCTTGTTTAATATCGGGGAGAGAGAAAGTGGTGAGCGTTTTGCAGGAGTGGCTGGGTTATTATTAATAAAGATTAAAAGAAAACATTAATTCATATTCCAGTGCTTTTCCTCTCCGTCGAACTGAAAATTGATGTTAAATCTGGATAAATTGGGTTTGATGTCATGGATAACAAATTGGGATTAACACACATGAGGCTCCTCTGCATCAGTGGAATATGCGTTTTCAGATATAGGCAGCCGTAACATCATACGCCAGAGCATTTGAGAGGCAAATTATGGTAGTCAAATATGGGAGATAAGCAGCGGGCTATGACCAGGAACAAACTAGGTCCTCAATTTATGGTGGCTTCTTGTTGGTGATGTATCAGCCCTACTAATGTTGTCTGAGTCTCTGTGGATTTTGAAAAGAGAATGTCAAACTTAGTGCAGAATAAGCGAATGCATATCATGAATATATTTCCATTTGTTTGAGTCAGATATATTATGTATTACTATGGGAAACATGGAGGCAGATTAGTAATGATACAGGCTGAATTGGTGGAGTTAGCACATGTAAGCAATCAGGCTAACTTCCCCAGTCAAATGCACTGTATTTATCACCATGTTCAACAACAACCACCAACCACTGCTATGTGAACAATATCCCATGGAGCAGATTGCACTCACGGATGATAAGCTTGAAGCCAGCATACAAAAAACACCTTTCTCCCTCACGTACCCTCTTTAAAAGACGTATGGTTATTCAGTTAGTCCAAGTACAATTACGAGCCTTTCAATTGCAAATCAGAGCAGAGCTGCGAATCCGAATAGACAATCAAGCACGGTCGCTTCCAAAAACACAAGCTTCGCGTTAAGCCAACTCCAGCCTATTAGGGAAGGGACATATGTAGCTAAATTACACCGTGCACCCAGGGGATATGCAAATGTTCAGGACCTCCCGCATGACTTACCTTCTTTTTTATCATGCAAACCATGCTGCTGTGATAAGCCTTGTATGAAAAAGGACAGGGATATTGGCTCACTGTGTGCGAGTGAATGCTCCTCTTTTGTAAAAGCGGTTATCAATTGCTTCTCTAATAACCAACACTCTAACTTTGGTAATGCCAAAGTATTAATTCAATTGCTCTGATAAAAGCAGCTGGATGAAAACACCTTTAAAATGGTCAGTGTGAAAGGTGGAGAGAGGTTGTGAAATTGTTACATTATCAAACTTTCTGTTAGTTTGCTGCAGCGTGTGGTGTGCAGGAATAGTAATTGCTCAGTTGTTACCAAGCAAAATGAAAAACAAAAAAAATCATAATTATCATCCCATCTTCTTGCTGATTTCAAATATATAGTAATTAGTTTCTACACACACAAGTAGATTCTCCTGCACTTTGAATTACACCTCTGCTTCTAATGGGCCTTTTGGTGGAAGGGCTTCTTTGGATAATTAGATATTGATGTGTATCGATTTGCCATAATTGCAGGGATAAAGGGGAAACCGACAAGTAGCTGCTTTTCCTCAGCTGGGTTTTCCATTTCTCTTTTTCTTTCTCTGTACTACCTCACTTTTAATAGCCTCCATCCAAACCCTTCTCTGTGTCTTTCTTGCTCATTTCTCCTACGTGCTCACACCCTCTCTTTCTTCCTCGCTCTCAGACCACCCAGACAGCCGTCCCTGTGTGCTCCAGCTGTTCCCCTGCTGTGGCTCGAGTTTGTGTTACTTTGTTTCCGCATGGCTACGATTGAGGCAACCCCCACCGCGACCCATCCAACCCCATTTCTTTCCCCCTTGCTCCGTTCTTCCCCACGTCCCTTTTCCTCTCTCTCTGCTCATGCCCTCAAAGAATCGGAGAGGGATGGCTTTTGTGTCCAGTGCAGGTGTCCCGGGTGGGTGAAAAGGGGCGCAGAGGCTGTGGCTGACGTTATTCAGCCTGGGATCCCCCACCTGTGGCAGGTCTTGACCCACATGAGTCAGCCAGTCACTCCTAGGCTTTAGTACCATTGTGGCTGAACGCTATTACTCTCTGTGTGGCTAGATACACACAAGGGACCTGGCAACGCTACAACGCTGCTTGTTCCTCATGAGTGATTCATGCTTAGCTACTCATCCACACCGTACTCCAGTCCAGACTGGTTTGAGGTGAGAAAGGGGAACAAGAGTGTTGAAGGATGTCAAACTGAATGTGGAAGCTGGACTTACAGTGGGATGGATGAGTTAGATGGCAAAAAGACCCATTAATGAGGGCACATGGAGATGTGATTAAAGCTTTAGTGCCAAATTTTTGATATTAATGAACGTCCGTTACATTCAAGCCATTGCCAAATGAGTTGATACAAAGCTAATCAAGCCTATCAGCTCCACACAACTCTCTCTATATTTCTCAGTATGTCTGTGTTCAGAAGATTGTGTCGTCCGGCGACTTTCGCGAGCAGAAACTCGAGTGAAGATAATTACCTCTTCTATTAATCCTCCGTGTCCTCCTTGGCTACTAGCAACTGCGTGGAAGGTGTGTGTGTGTGTGTGTGTAATGGAGGGGGCGCACGCGACGTCACGTGTAAACTTGTATTAGGGGACAGTGTTGTTGTCATTACTTAGAATTCCTTATGGGGGCGACAGACACTACGCACTATAGCTTTAAAAAAAATAATAAGAATATGTGAAACAAAACATAAGCATGAATTGAATTGAGAAAAGGTGCTTGTTTTTCTATAACTGTGGGTTACATCATAGGAAAGCGTTTCTGACTTTCTGGCTCCTTGGCATCACTGTAGCAACATTACCATGAGGTGCAATGGGTGCATATAAAGACAAGGACAAATCCATGAAACCTTTGATGTGGTGAGTGACCTGACCACTATTGAGACTGCATTTTAAAAATGTACATTGACATTCAGACCATTTTAGCAAATTGCCTGTTTCTACAGGCCTTTATTATTTATAGCCTCTTTACTCTAGGTGCAACAACAACTTTAGTCCTTGTTGCAAATGCAGCACATACAGTAAAGTTACAGGTGACTCCTCCCCCTCAGCCCATGTCATTGTACTGTAGCTCCCCAGCAGATTCCCCTCCAGATATTTAGCCTGTTAGATATCTGGAATGTGTCTGTCCTGTAGTGGGAACTTGCCATTACGCAGAGGACGTCAGTTGAGTAGGCCGGTGCATTCAGACCTGTACTTAGAGTTGTCCACTTGTGATCACCCAGGACACATGTTAATTCCCGTTCTGAACAGGGCCAACGTCTGCAGTTTACCAGGTGAGACTTATCTGGGATTGCGGTTGCCAGGTGAGCTTTGGGGAGATCTGCCTCATTAGTGAAACACAACAACAGCCTTGCAGAAATAACGGCATGTCATCCCTTGACTCTGATTTTCAGGCAGTTTTGCATTTAGCTTCCAGATGGGTCAACCTAGGGCACAGTGAAGACCGTGGTGATCCCAGTTGCCCTGAGAACAACTTCCCCCTGCAGCCCAAGGGTATGGATATTCCTCCTGTTGATCCAGCCATGACACACCACAGCCACCACTGCTCAGGACGTAAGATATTGAAGGTGTGAATTGAATCAGAAAGAGCCACTGGCAAAGGGGTTTTAGAAATCTAGCTTGTAGTAAAGATTCTACTGAGCCTCTGTCTCATCCTCACTGTTGTGTTTATATTTGACAAACCTGATACAAGTCTACACCGCTGGTGCCTGTTTTGTTTCAGCAGGGGATTTCTCATGCTGAAGGTGTCCAATTATCCATGGTAGTAGAGTGGGGACGCTTAAGTCCCTCCAGAAGGGGAGGTGTATTTCTGTGTGTGTGTCAGGGGGGTTGTCGAAAAATAAATTGTGTTTGTGATCTCACAAATCCCCGAACAGTGGAAAGGGAGAGGTGGGGGTGGCTGTGGAGAAGGTTGACCTCACTTTAATGAGAGTACTCATAAGATTCAAATTTCAGCGGACTAATTCAAAGCCACCATGACCTCCAGTCAATCCGGCCGTTATGAGAGCAATCAGCAAAAATCTGCGTCAACCACCAGAACCGGACCGAGGAGAGAGACGGACTCATAGAGACGTAGTCAGCCGGCTCGTGGAGAGAAGGTGGAAGGCAATGAAAATAAAGACTTTATGTTTAACTACATTTTAGTGTTGTCTTTTTCGTCAACGATATGCAACGATTGCATGTTGATAGGGTAGACATGGAAGAACCAGTATTTTCTCAACCTTTTTTCCTCAAACTTTATTGTGTGGTCGTATAGTTTAATTCACAGTTTATTAATATCCAATGCTGTCCAAACTGCTCCAAATTCCAAACCCCAAGTTCATTGGGTACCCAGGAAACCAAGTGTGAAGTAGATTGGATGAACGGTTTATGATACATTTCAAAGACAGCAGACAGACAGACACACACACACACACACACACACACACACACACACACACACACAACTCCCCCTCTTCTTGGCTATCGGACATCAATCTAGCCAGCACCGTCTGCTAAGCCTCACTGGGCAATTAACCACATTGAGAGTGAAAGCTCTAATCAATCCCTGGCCTTCTCCATCACACACATGTACACACACACACACACAACACACACACACACACACACACACATACACACACACCTAAATCCATTGGTGTAAATGTCTCTGCCATTTATACCTGAACAGAACAGTACAAACAGCGCTTTTGAAACATGGACACAAGATACATGGACACAAGCGCACTCTTAGTTTCATGTGCTTTTACTTGCATAAATTATGAATAAAAACAGATCAGTCTTATGAATCATTTCCTGTAAGTTTAAAACTTCAATAGGCCATTTGTGCACTTACTTCCCAACAGACCTATAATTTACTCTGTTACCACCAGTCCCTAACATGCACATGTCATAAACACACTGGAATTGACTACAGTTACACACATTTTATCCCTACATCAAAGCTTTTTAAAATAAATTTGAAAATATTTTAAAGCACTATGTAAGCAAGATAAATTAGATTTTGTCTGAACAGGGATCTTTTCCCATTATTGCCTTGCCTTGTTTTACAAATCTGCACAAGGAGAAATCAGGCTAAAAATGTCTCAAAGACCCTGCAACCCTTCTGCCTGTACATGGCATGGGCTAAATGTGAACTGCAAGGGTTACTGCTGTGAAATTCAGGCGTCCCTCCACAGCTTGTCTCATTGATTCATGTGGGTCTAAATGTCAGCACCAGAAGGCCAGAGGACCCTGGTAAACCCCCTGAGAGTGCCGGGTGATGGGGGCTAAAGGCAGTGGGTTCCACAGCCTCGTCTCAAAATAGCCTGTTTGACTCTGTCAAAGGACAAGACATCATTGATTTGGGGCCTAAAATAAAATATTCCATAAATAAAGGATCCGGATTAATTTTACTACGCAGTAAACATGCTAATTATCAGCATTTATTTAAATCATACACCATTATCCATTCTCTATCCACACTGTATAATTTCTGGATTCCCACTGATCCCTCAATATTTCTTTCCTGTTCTGTTTATATATTACATACAGCGTGACTTAATGGGGGGGCTACATAAATTTCATGTCATCCGCAAGCCTTGCTTCTGAATTATTGACCCGTCAGCTATTGATTTGGTGTCTTTGTTCGTGCATTCATGGGTAAGTTCAGTGCTTTTATCATTTGGTGCTAAATCTACATCAAACACAGAAAAGGAATCGATAGCTCTTCATCGTTACATGAATGATAATGAAATCAGCATGATTGCACGGATGCTGGTGATTGATTGTAGTCCAATTTAAAGGGGGTTTGGGAAGATGCTGAATCTGCTGGTAATATTTCTCGATCATACCTGTGCACTGGTTTCCTCCCAGAGTGCAAAGACGTGCAGGTAAGGTGACTTGGAAGTTCAATCGTGACGATAGCTGTGGATGGGATTTTGAATGTGTGTGTTAGAACTAGATGTTACGACATGAGAAAATGCAGAGTGGAGCACAGCTAGAGAGAGAAATTCAAATCATGGCTCCATTCTCACCAAACCAAACTTAATGGCAATCCATCTAGTGTGTGTCTCACACACACACACACACACACACACACACACACACACACACACACACACACACACACACACACACACACACACACACACACACACACACACACACACACATTACTCTTAACTACCTCCAGGGTTCATACAGAGCAACCGTCCCACTCAGTATATTAGAATAATGACACAGCGAGCCCACTTCTAGTGAGGGGGATGAGGACAATCAGCCAGCTCAACAACAGTCATAGAAAAGTGAATAACACAAAAGTGTTAATATTACCTGAACAAATGTGTATGAGTCCTGATGCGCATACATTTTCTCAAAGATTTTGGTGTAAGATTT
Source organism: Perca fluviatilis (assembly GCF_010015445.1). NCBI lineage: Eukaryota > Metazoa > Chordata > Actinopteri > Perciformes > Percidae > Perca > Perca fluviatilis. Next base: position 18,919,865 of record NC_053124.1, on the reverse strand, counting down.
GAAAATCTGTGCATGAAAAGTGGAGAGATAATCTCAAAATATGCAGCCGCTTTATGCACACAGTTAAAAGTAAATAAGGCCAAGAATGTGTTCCTATAATCATTTACTGGCTCCAGTTCTGATGGCAGTGATGGAAACATAACACCCAGGTGTACACAGTAATTTTGGCCACTTTTCCAGCGCGATGGAAAGACGGGTGTCGCCGCCACTGGTAACTTTTGTCATCTCGGCCACAAATTCTGTCCGTCTCCGCCCAAGCAACGCTTGGACATTGTTCGAAATTAGTCGGAACCACGTTTGAAAGAGAGACTGAATAAGTAACAGATAAAAAAAGAAGGAACCACTGTAACATTTTCACTGGCCTCCATGCGGCTTTCGAATGTTTACTAACCCAGTTTTCGGCGCAGATGTGATGTTGAGCGTGACAGGCCAGAAAAGAAACAGAAAGGCATACTCGTCTACTGTCAATAGGAAAGGAGTCTATCACCTATTTCTGGAGGCAGGTTTACCCACGTATAAAAAAAACACACACTTATTTTGGTGTAAAAAGGGTTTCAGTCCCCTCCCCCCCCCCCCAGTCCGACGCCACGGCCCCCGGCTGTAATGCTCCAGAGGCAAGAGCATAATCTGATTACTAATGTATTTTACTGAGCTCAGGAAACAAATGTGTATAAGTTACTTTTTTGAACACTGACTTCGCTCTCTCTGCTCTGTTACTACTATATAGTGGAGGCTTTCCATACTAAAGTACAACTAAACCCCCCAAACTACTAGGGTTCCTGGCAGCATTTTAAATGCAAATCTATACTCTAATGTTTAACCACCATCAGATTGTGGGGGTGATGTGGAGAGTGGGGGTTGGGAGTTTGGGGCTGATATTTACATACAAATTTGGGAACCACTACATTGTCCCCTAGCCTCTTTTGAGTATTCTTCTTTTAGCCTAAATTTTGCTGTAACCAAAAAAAACTACCGCATTTAGCCTACAATAAAAACAGTATATCAAAAACATGTATTTGTTTGTTTGTTTATTTTTGTTTATTAGTTTATTTGTCAGGGACCATGCACAGTTCAAGCCCTGTACCAGTTAGCTATACAGCTAATTTACATCTGTGGTCCCTGGGCAAGGGAGATAAAAAGACAATATACACAATATGGACAATACAGACAATACTATCAAAACAGATAGAACAACAACAACATCCTATAACAAACATTACATAACAATAAACCAGTATATAAAATATACATTCCATGTTATAAAAAGATCAATTTCCTCCTTATGAGATCATGATAGGAAATAAAACAATCAATCTAAAGTAAATTTCCATTGAGCTTACACACATCACCTCCATAGGAATATTAAGATATATGATTTAAAATAGGGGAAGTATGAACTTACTTTTGACCACCCATGTTTCCTTGACACGCCACAGAAACCCTAAAATCAATATTACAGGAGTGAAAACGCACCATTTATTGTAAGATCACTATAAACTGTCAGTTGCAATTACCACAAACACGCGTACAAGTCCACGATATATTATGGTATAGGAATATGTGGCTTCATGGCTGTCTCATTGGGAGTTTAAAGTTGCCGCTGAATGGTGAAGGCTGTGATAGGCTGAGAGGCTGAAGCTGGGGAAGAAAGGAGCTGCTCTCAGTCAGTAGAGCAGTGTGCCGCTGGAGAGCTCTCTCGTCGACCGCAGGCTCCAGCTAAAAATACGTGACAACTAACGTTTTATTTTTCAATTTTTATTTATTAATTTCTCATCGTGTTGTCACCTCAAACAAGATGTAACTTGTTGACATCACCTCAAGTATATTAATGCATTTGAAAAGAGCCGGGAGCGAGTGCGCAGAGACGAGAAGCCGAGCTGTTTTGGCGAATGGAACTTATTGTTGTGCATTTGTTTTGACTATGTTAGCCCCAAGTGAGTTTGGGTCTAGTCCGTCTCTGTCCGTCGTCGACCCTTGAATTTTTGGGATTTATATCCGAATAGTTTAAGGGAAACATCGAAGGAGGATTCTGCAAAGCCAGCAAGCTTTTCCTACAGAGCCGGGGATTTAAATCGTCATTTGGTGGTGCTCCGGGAGAGACGAGAATCAAAGAAAGAAATCCATGTGGCCATTCTCTCTATAGCCAAACATTTTTTGGGGGATTGCATAATGAGCAAGGAACGACCTAAGAGGAATATCATTCAAAAGAAATATGTAAGTAAAAACACATCTTTGCCTTTATTGCTCACGGATGCAATGGCTCTATTCAAGTTTGCCTTGCTCGTCTCGATGAAAATGCATAAACTTTCATCACGGATTGTGAAGGTTACCATTAGGCAGCTTGTGTACTATTTGGGTCGAATAGCCTTTAAATGGTAACGTATGTAAGTTACCTCAACGTGTTAACAATTCCATAGTTCTATTTAAAGAGACCGCAATATTTATTCAATGTCTGTGTTGCAGCGTTTCTTCGACATCAGGCATATTTAGGCTATTTGAACATCGGGTGCTTTGGGGGATTGCTTCGCTCATTTCGACTCGTTTTAACGCGTGAGGGGGGCACGCATGGTGTGTCTTGGCTATGTGATAAAGCTATAAAAGGTTGGGAATGAAGAGACTTGGCAAACTGTTTTCAGAAAATGCTTTTGTTAGCGCCCCATTTTTTTTCTCTCCTGTTCAGATCCGTGAAGACAAGCCTGTCGGCCATGGCTCAGCTATTTCGGCTTCCATTTCGTCCCATGCTGAGCATTTCATCTCTCGCTTTAAATTGACCCTCTTACCTTGAGAATATACGTGTAAAACATGTCTCACGCTGAAGCTTACGTGTATATTTGATGGTCAAGGTAGCATTGTGTTTGCCTGTGTTGTGGTTGTCTTGTTTTTTTTCGCCGTAGGGCTGGCAAACCGACATGTTTCGCGGACTGTTGTGGCTCTTTAATTTTCTCCATAAAGAGTGAGGGAGAGCAGGAGGAAAGGGGGTCATGCATTTCAGCATATTCGGTCAATGTCCAACACTGGAAACGGTGTGGGGACACTCTGGGTTTGTTGTTATGCGATTGTCGTTGCTGTTAGTCCTCCTATAACGATACGTCCGCCAGGGTCTCTGTACATTTGCAGGTCTCCGTGTGACCTCTGCGAACGAGCAGATATTGCAGCAGCCCGTTGAGGAATAACTCCATTTTTTTGTTGCAATACTACGGGGGATTAGCTTACAAGCGGTTAGGTCTCGTCCTCAGCTACCGAATTCACATGAAACTGCACCTTACATGGTCGTCATGGTTGAGCACAATGTTTCTAAATGATCCAATCTTTTAAAGAGGCTGTGTTCAGTCGCATTGCAGGGGCTCATGTATGAAGCGATACCAAGAAGCAACCATTTTCTTTCTGCAAGTAACACTGGTGAATTTATGGGGAAGGTGCTGCGAAATAAAACAGTTCAGGCTAGACTTGGTTTAAAATTGTAGTCTTTGGTCTGGTGAACACCTATTTGTCCTCCATGACTGAAACTAATACTTTTTAATCTCGCAAAGTGTGAATGGCTCAGCCTATCACTCGACTAAGTTACCATGTATCGTTTTTCATGAAGACGCTGGCCGGGCCTCTGTATGTCTGGGCTTTTAAAGTTTTTTTTCGTTTTGTTTTTTGCACTTTGATGTAGACTTATGTCTACAGATTGTTGCTGTAAATTCTCGTCACTCGCCCTCATGGGCACGTATGTTGCGTTCAATTACACAAGGCATATCCTATCTGCTAATGCTCTGAAGCTGAAGTCAGCAGAGCTAACCGCCCCCACCCCCATCCAAACAACACGTGGAGTGTCTTTTTAAAAAGTGTTTCCTACAGCATACACTTACGGTTACGGGTTTAATTTTCAAACGGAGCAATTTGTCACATTTATTGTGTGCTGAAAGATAATATTGCAAAAGGCCAAACTGATCAACAGGTTTGTAGGAGCTAGCGAACAATTGGACAAATAGGTTTGTTTCCATGCATTCTTGCCTGGATTTAAATTTTAACTGGGGATTTTCTGTTTCTCTCAATAAGTATAGATAATTAAATACATATCATGTGTAATCAATTAAAGCATAGTTTACAAATGTCTGCTAATAAATGTTAATGGCACTTTTTCTCAAGAACTTTTTCTCAGTGTCCCTGTGGTTTGTCTTTTTAGAACTCTATCTATCTATCTATCTATCTATCTATCTATCTATCTATCTATCTATCTATATTAAAAAATAATAATAAATAAATAAAAAAAAATAAAAATCCTAGAGCAGAGTTTTGATCTTCAACAGGGGGTCCAGGGCCTCTAGGGGGTCCTCAGAGTTACTGCAGGGGGGCCTCCAAATTGTTAGTTAATTAATTTTTTTTTTTTTTTTCAGAAACATACTGTGTACATCTATAATGTGAGACAGGTGCGTCAGAGGGTGATAAGTAGGTCAGAAGTTGAAAAGAAACTCGCGCACACTGTCTAAATAAATTCAATAGTAGGCAACGTTTCGGTACTAGCCCTTCATCTGGCATATGGATGAAGTTTGGATGAAGTTTCTTTGCAACTTTTGAAAGTTTTTCCCAAAAAATAAAATGTCTTAACATGAATCCAACATATTATTAGCAAATATAAATCGGCCTATTTGTGACAATAAAAAACACATTGAGGATAGGCTTACTGGCCAATACTGTAGGTTAGTTAGTCTCTAAGGTAGCTATCCACAGATACACTTAATCCTAAGGATTCAGTGTGCCACATGTATGTTTAACATTAAAAGATGATTCATAAAATTGTATTAAAAAAAAAAAAAAAATATATAGCTTAGTTTTCTATGCACTAACAAGGTATGTAAATGCTGGAAGGCTTTTATTGTAAGCCCAGTTTAATATGCAACTTAATTTTATAAAATATGTAGGGGGTCCCCGCTCCGTCTCTCTCTAGATAAATGGGTCTTTGGCTTAAAAAAACATTGAAGACCCCTGGCCTATAGCATCCACTAAAATTAATTCCAGAAGAGCATATCATCAAGCTTTTAATTTACCACCCTGGAATGGTTTCTATGGTCCAGTCCACTATATACTGTTGTCTTATTGAAGAGGAAAAAAAAAAATCCTCTCTCTACAAAATTATTTCATTCCAACACATCTGTATGTCTTCTATGAGCAACATACATTTCTGGTACCTCAAAACAACATCCTAGCCAGTAACGCAATGTGCTGAAATGTACGGGGATCAACATTTATTTGTTGGAAACCAACACAAATGTGAGTCATCCCAAAGAAGACAGATGTTTAAAATGACTGAAAAAGTTAATCTAACCTGATACATTGCAGCTCTTGTGTGTAAGATTTGTAGATGTATTCTGCAGTAACGATTAACATCCCGTGTTTATTGTCCTAGTCCGAGTTGTCTTTTTGAATATTCAACCGTTACAGTGACTTTTAGTTACATTAACTTAGCCATATTTTTATTTCCATTTGTTAAAAAGTAGGTTGAGTATTGCAAAGAAATCAGTTTTTGATTTAGTGAACTTGTTTGTAAGTCTCCCCCCTGAATTGAGGAAACAGGAGGTGTCCTAGAAATGATGACTAACTGAAACAAAAGTCCCCACTTAAAATTGAGCCAGACTAGGATAGCCAACAGTATCTCACTCTAAAATTAGAATGGCTTTTTTTTTCTTGTCTTTTTTGGTCTATTCATAAGAGTATCAGGGTTGGGGAAGTGTGTGCGTGTGCGTGTGTGTGTGTGTGTGTGTGTGTCACATCTGTCATGTGTTTTCAGCGGCTGCAGTTGATGCATGAAGTTTGGCCAGGACCAAATAAGGCTCACAAATGGTCATTTCTACAACAATCTGGAGGAGTCCAGATCCCCAAGCTGCAGGCTTTTGAGATAGGACTCCTACGCCCCCCCCACCCCCCCCCCCTTAATTAGCGTGAAACAATTATACATGCTTGGCTTAACTATTTCCCCTGAAACATGAGTGTGAGTTGTTACCCCTCCACCCTCTGCACCCAAAAAACACCCACTATTTGCGAATGATATTAAAATTCATCAGTTATAAAATGATTGAAAGGAGGATGAGTCCTTAATAAAAGCAAACAAGGCAATTAACATTTCCACTACAATTTATAGTCTTCAATGTGAACGGAACCAAAAAGAAATGCCAAATTGCCCTGTCATTTATTTTTCCCCCAAATATATGCTTTGTCACTAATGTCAGGCAGAGTGACACTGCAGGAGCAAGCAAGCACACTTTCTCTCTGTTCTCCCATTTTAAATGATTAAAATTCATTTTTTAGGTTTGGTTTTGTAATTAGTTGATGCCTTTTAAGCCAGTGGTTGAGGGTAGGTGCTGTGTGATGACCGAGGTAGCGAGCGCTAATGTGTGGCGGTGTTGTTCTGTCTAACGAAACATGACACACAGTGTGTGTGCGTGTTTGTGAATGTGTGTGTGTAAGCGAGAATAGCAGGAGAGCATGGCAGAGTGCAGCCAGGGCCATTTTGTGCAGAGTCGGCTCTTCCTGTAGGCCCCAGCTGGGGCTAGGTGTGTGTGTGTGTGTGTGTGTGTGTGTGTGTGTGTGTGTGTGTGTGTGTGTGTGTTCGTGTGTGTGTGTGTGTGTGTGTCACAGCTGCTGCAGGGGCCTTTACAAATGTAAAGAGGCTGTCAGTGTTTGTTTCATCAGGCGCACAACTGATGAGGGCGAAGTTGGAAATCCATTGCACTGAGTGTGTGCGTTGAGTGTGCACAAAAAGAGGAAACAAAAATAGAGAGCGGGGGCAGAGTGGAGAGTGCAAAGGCCCCCCCTCCTCTCCTCCTTTTCCTCTCTTTATCTCCCTGTCTCTGTTTCGCTCTCTCGTTCTTGGGCTGTCCAAATGAAATGTGGGCCTCATGTCGGACCATGAAGAGAGGGTCACAGGGTTTTTTTTTTTTTTTTTCACCGTGCCTGAGCCTCAGTGCGCTTCATTTAACCTTATGTTTCAATGCAAATTCTTCTTTCATAAGCTCCCTTCTCCTCACGTGTGCAACATGGCAGGGTTCACTTTGCAACCTCCCCGTCACTATGGCTACCAGGGCAAACCAAAGTGTACTGTGGCAAAAGCACCGTTTAACTGCCTGGTTATTATTTGACTACGTTCCACGTGGCACCTGTGAAAGGCACTACGGTACAAGATATATAAGATTCCATATGTGTTTGTCAGTGTCGCTTTAGAAAAGACTGCTTTTCTACGAATGTATACCCATGCGTAATGTAAAGTGATGAGTGTTTCAAGTTTGAAACCAGCAGGATGTGGCAGGGATAGCCTTAAACAAAAGGCAACAGAGGGTCCTTTTTTAATTTGAAAGAAACATTGCCCTGCTTTATTGTTGTTGTTTTTTAATTCACCAATTGGGAAAAATCAAAGCAGTGCTACTTTGATTACATTGCAAACTGTATCAGCGTGGCATAAAATAAATGCCAAGAATATAAAGTCCTCATGAAGATTGACAGCAATTCACACACAATGGAAAATATCTGAAAACAAACCAGGAGTTTGTGTCGCTCACCCTATGCAGAGGGAACATAAAGCATACTATAAACCTCACATAATGAATGAGAAAACTCATAATCAAATGTGTTTAGCAGCCTTGGTTCTCTTTGTGTCTTAGTGACAATTTTCTACTGCACTGAAACCTGTCAGGTAATTGAACCCTGCCAGGCCTCAGTTTGCATGCCCCCCCCCCCCCCCAACAGGGACTGCTCCCTCCCTGGGACTGAAATTGGCTTGCCTAGCCTTGTTTGATTTCAGCTGTATTTATTTATGTATTTATTAAGTTTGTGCTGAAATGAGGAGGGAAGGGAGCCCTTTTTTTTTTTTTTTTCTTCTTTTTTCTTTTGATAAAGTCTTCTTTGCCAACGGAGAGTTTACTGCATCATTACAGACTCTCTGTGAGCTGCCGGCTTCCATTTGGACTGGCGATAGATATTCAGCGGCCAAATGCATCACCACTCAGCTCTTTTCTGACACAAATACAGATTTTCTCCCTGTTTTACCCTTTACTGTCTCTGTCTTCTCTTCTTTTCTTGCCTCAGTTTTCTACAGCATTATGTCACATGGCACAAACTCCTGTTATGCAATATGACCTTTTCTCTTATCAGCTGTTGGCATTGAGCACAATCTCCGGCTCTTTACACACACACACACACACACACACACACACACACACACACACACACACACACACACACACACACACACACACACACCTACCTTTAGGTATACACCTGCAGTCAGTAGGTGAGAAACCGGTTTTAAAGCCAACCTTAAAACCAAGGTGACTTGTGGGTATCGGCAGTGTAGGCCATTTACAGGAGTAATCACATAAAATGCTCTAATAGTTGGACACAAGGCAGGGTTGGACAAAGTGCAGTTGTGGACAGCCAGTGCAAGCGTGTGTGTGTGCGTGTGTCACGTACACCACCTGCGTTCCCTCCGTGCGCGTCTTCATTCTGCCGAGTGATTTGTGTGTGTCTGTGTGTCAGCTTATCCGTTTAGGATCCCTATGAAGCTGAATCAACACTTTAGCTTTGTCTTTGGTTTGGCCTTGCAGGCTTTGTGGGGTCTGTGAAGGACATTCAGCAATAGTAAAACATTTTAAAGAAAACAATTGACAGAGTTGTTACATTTACCATATCCAGTTTTTTTTTGTTTTTAGAAAGATACACAAAATAATCATACAAATCCTCAGGTGCCTTTTGCTTCTAGTTCTGCTTAGCCCTGGGCTTCCCTTTTTAAAGCTGTAAAGCTGAAATAGGAAGTATTAGGTTGTTTTTTGAATCACCACGCTATTGTGGCTTAGTCTGGCATTAGTGTTTAATAACAATTATGTACATCTTTCAGACAACCTTTTTGACCAATCTCTGCTCAACCTCTCCCCACTCTTCATCCCAGCTACATCAGCTTAATAAACACTCTTTATATTTTCATCCTGTGGTCAATCCCATCTGATCCCCTATTGTGACACCGTCGTCTTTACACATCCAGTGAATTAAGCCTTGAGGGATGAAGCAACAGAGCGGAGGCTCAGTCAGTATCGATCTTCCATTACTCTCGCTCTTTCTGCCTGGAAAACCAGTTTCACTGTCAAATGTATCCCAGTAAGACTTTGTTGGCAACATCATAAAACATCTTGACTGTGATGCTAAGATTGGTTTATCCTGAAGCTTCCTGCTGGTGGGTCTTCTTAAAACAAAATGCTTTATGCTGACTTATCATTTCTGTGAAGATGGCTCGTTGTACAGGTTCATCAGATCTCATTCTGGGATTACTATTTGGTTTTACCATTCAGTGTACATTCAGTACTGTGCTTGGTGTTTGTTATGGTCTCACAAGCTTTCTACCAAGTGCATTCATCTATGAATCATTCTTTCTTTTTTTTTTTTTAATGATGGAGCAGTTTGTGTCTTCCTGCCAATAAGCCACTGGCCACTTTATTAAGGTCCTCTTTTGCACTCTCATTTAATTCTCATGAGGGTATTTTCCCGGGATAACTAAAATATCTGACTGTCATTATCCCTCTTTTTCACGACGTCATTTGTGGCTCTCCAGCATGCGAGGCTAGTTGTGGAGCGGTGACCTCTTCTGTGAAAGAGCTCTCGAATGCAACCCTTTTCACCAAGCATTTGGCCCATTGCGAGGGAGGCCTTAATTCAGGATGGCACCCCTCCCCTCCCTCCCTCCTCCATCCCCCAACCAGCAGAGTAATGAGCCAGTGGAGCAAAGTGGCTGGGTGACCACTGTTGCTGCCTAATCTCTACTTTTCAGCCCTCTCTGAGAGATAAAAAGAAGTAGAGGTGGCATGGTGTAAAAAAGTTTTATACAAAGTTTATTGAATTTAAGGCAGAAAAGTAGTTTTATAAGTTGTGGTTTATGTTTTTTTTTTTTTTTTGAGGAAAACTGACAGAAAAGGTGTTAACTGCATCTGGCTCGTACCAATTCCGCCCGCCAAATTCCATTTGGAAAATGGACAAGAGCACGTTTTAATGCCGAACCCCGGTTGGTGGAAGGGTCTGTGTATCCGTGTTGCTGCCGAGTTGTCTGTGCTGCCCACTGCGTCGGCTCGCACGGCAGCAATGAGGAGGTGTAGCAGTGGTGGGTGGTTGAGGGCTGGAAGAGGCAGAATTCTCTCTCTCTCTCTCTCTCTCTCTCTCTCTCTCTCTCTCTCTCTCTCTCTCTCTCTCTCTCTCTCTCTCTCTCTCTCTCTCTCTCTCTCTTTTCTCTCTCTCTCTCTCTCTCTCTCTCTGAGAAACACATTACTACCTCCCCCCCCCCCATCTTGTCTGTAATAGAATACTGAGTGGATTTTTTTTTCTGCTGTTGCACTCTATCTCTCTCACCTCCTCCCTCTCAACTCATTCGCTCTATTACTCAGTGCAGCTACAAAGGAAGGAAAGAGGTGTTGGGAGCTATCTGTGGGATAGCGCCTGAGAGAGGACAGAAGAAGCGGGGGTATTTTCTCCTCTCCTAGCAGCGAAATTGCCTCGCAGTAGCAGAGGAGGAGCCAGTGCACGATCGGCAGGATCTGTTCCCTTGTCTTCTGCGCTCAGTTTAGATTTTACTAAGTATGAGTTTTTGCATGCGATAATCATTTACTTCAAAGATCGGACTGCTTAGCGTTAGCGACCTGATTAGGTTTGCTGGCGGTTTTGCAGCTCTCTTCCCTCGGTCTCCCACTCAGTCGGCATCTCGCATTCTTCCATCCGTTTTTGTTTTGATTTTGTCTGCCAAAGGAAACTTTGGAATCTTCTCTCCAGTTTGATCTTACACAGCTGTGTGAATTAACCCCCTCCAACACCACCCTGCCAGACACACACACACACCCCAACATACTAACATACATGAACACTCACTATCTGGCCCTCTGGGGCTATCATTTTGCACTATAAATCTCGTCGTCCCTTGTCCATATTTAAAGAGCTGTTGGACACATTTTCAATGTCTATTTTTGGCTGTTACGCAACATTTTTATTGATAGTAAATTGTTTATATTTGCTGTAATATTCTGCTTAAATGTTTATTCATTTTAATCTTGTTATGTGAAGCACTTTGGGGTTGTCCTTGGGGTTGTTCTTTTTCATTTAAATGAAAATCTGTATGAATTGACAAGAGTTGGTACAGGAATATTGATTTTTGTTGTTGTTGTTAGCAATAGGTGCTTTTTAAGTTTCTCTGCAGAGAGAAGCAGAGTGTGAGTCAAAGGTATTGCTCCCCCTGTTTTTAACCTCTGCTCAATAGGATGAGGGCTTTTTATAATTCTCCTGGCTGCGTGATTTCCTCCAGGCCTCACAGCAGGGAGCTAGAGTGCATGGTACACTGAGGGAAGGGCGCCAGAGTCTGGGCTGAATGTCTGGCCGGCCTCCCCTGGCCCTGGATCAAACATCACTAGGCCGGGGGCGGGGGGCAGCCAGCCCTGGAAATCACAACCTGTGATTGTCAAGGAGAAGAAATTCAAGAGGATAGAAATAATTAAATTAGGCACTATCTCAAGTGGAATATTCACAGTGACGGCCTACCAATCTCTGTCGAAATACCCCTTCATATAAAATGCAGCTCCCGAAAAAGCACATCACAATGGCTTGCTGTTTTTAGATTTAATTGTTTGAGAATAAGACTAGGAAATGAGGTAACCACTTGTTGATTCTGTGCATGCGTGCGTGTGTGGGGAGTAAAGTTAGATTGTTGTTGGTGCATCTGGTTCCTGGCTGCTTTCTGGGCAACTTACTAGATCTATCTCGCAATAATGTGAGTCAGATACATTTAAGTGAGAAACATTGAACTGTAAAAATGTAGTTGAAGGAAATTTTATGTATAAAAGTTGGAATGCTCTGTGGGTTTTTCTAAAAATCTAGAAATTTAAGACTTTAAAGCGTTACCTCTAAGCACACGTTTTTAAAATTGATTTAAGGAAGAAGAAATAAAAGTAAATATTTGTTTAGCTTGATAACCATTTGTAGAGCCCTAACGGAATATAAAATGTGCATTTTTGCAAATACTGTTCCTTCTGGTGTTCTTGTTACCCATCTGTTATGACGTCTATTTGGTAAATTGGAGTAGTCATAAGAAACCTGTAAGCTCTCACAATTTATGATGTTGGCCCATTTCCTGACAGAAGATCAGTTATTTAACCATTATTGACAATCATTTTCATTTTGAACAAACGCCCCCACCGTTCAGTCCCTTAAATCAAGAGTGGAATTTCATATTACTCATACCATTCAGTCATATATGACAGTTGTTTTTAATTCTGGTTTTAGTTCCTGTCGTGTTCCTGAAGTGGTACATGAATGTATTATGTCTTACTCATGCACAGTATAGCAAGTTAATCAACAAAATGCACTGACAAATATGACAACAGAAGTGAGCGTTAGCAGGTATACATCCTCTTATGCCGGTGTAGTGTGTGCCATCATAATGATTTATGTTTTTTTTTTTTTTTGGGCATTTTTAGGCCTTTTATTGACCGGACAGCTGAAGAAATGAAAGGGGGGAATGACATGCAGCAAAGGGCCGCAGGTCGGAGTCAAACCCGGGCCTGCTGTGTTGAGGAGTAAACCTCTATACTGTATATGGGCGCCCGCTCCAACTGATCCAACCAGGCACCCAACAATGTGTTTCTTGATGTTGTAATGTTTCTAATACCAAAATGTCCACAGGAGTGGAAGCAGTCTCAGTGACAAATCTCTCAAACACCTCAGCACATGAAACCAATATTGTATTCATGGGTAGAAAGCGCTATGGGTGTGTTTTGGATGATTTGAAAGTACAATTACAGGAGCTAAACTCAAACACTACTACTACTACTACTACTACTACTACTACTACTACTACTAAATGTAAATGCCTGTTTTGAAGAGATAAACCATGTTCATCTCTAGACATGAAATCAGCAGCTAATTTTCAGGTCACAAAGGAAATTTCAAGTCTTTCCAGGAAAAGGCACAACCAGCAATGCTAAGCATTGGCCACACTCAGGGTGGGCTGCATGTCTGATGACGAACTAGATCTTTGACTCAGAGGTTTATTATATAGCGTGAGAAGTCACTCTGATAACTAATTTAGAGCAACTTTGATGCAGTGCGTTAGTGTGAGAAACTTTATCTGTCTCAATCTATTTGGTTTGCTCTACTGCCAACATTAATGGATTCATTACGTAGACGACTACAAGATAGCCAAATGTGACTCAATAAGGAAACCCACAGCAGCTCAATGTAAGTGCGCCAACCAAAGATCTCTCACATTTGTGACCTAGCTATACCTGCTCCACCTATGCAGGTTAAGCTGGTATGTGGTTGACCGTTTTTGAGCTACCTTTCTTCTGTGCTTGGGCCTATTCATTCATTCATTTATTTATCTTCGTAGCCAGGCTTTCTTTAGCGTCCGTTACCAGTGATAGTCTGCAATACATGTGTGGGAGCCTCTCTCTCCTGTGAGTTGCTAGCTACACTGACGCCATCTAATCGCCCCTCATGCATCACCTTCATTTTTCGTCCCCACTGTACCAACGCCATTATTCACCTTTTTCTCACACTCTTTTGCTTTCCACTCCACCTCCATCTACACTGCCTGCTCCATTACTTTCGCATACAATCTTTCCTTTACCTTGTCTCACTATTCTTATACTCTCATTCTCTGGCCCCCTAGGCCTCAGGGACTTTGCCTTTTGTGTGCGATAGTGGAGTGAGTGGAGCAAGGGGTGGGGTGAGGTATGAGGGTTTTGTCCCAAGCTGTGAGGTGAAAATCATTTCTTAATTGCCTCTTGTCTTTTTGTGCCAGCGGTTGTGCCAGGGAATGAAGTCCTGTGCCTGCACTACAACTCCCCATGCAGAGGAACTCCCTTGCCTAAGCCCTGGCTTTGTTTCATAACGTTTTCTGGACACACACACACACACACACACACACACACACACACACACACACACACACACACACACACACACACACACACACACACACACTTACTTAAAAGGCTTAAGATGTTGGACACAGCGGAATACAGAGAAAATAGGCTTTGGATGTAGCACTATGAGGTCTAGGTGAATTGTAAATGAGCAGTTGTGCTGCATTGTAAAGTGAATGTACTTCAGCGAGAAGCACAGTACGTGTTGGAGGTTGGTTTCATTATTGTCTGGCATCCTGACTAACATTTGTGAACACGTCAAGCTGCTTTTGTGTTGTGCTTTTAATCTCACATATTTTGCATTGTAAAATGTTGTGTGTGTATATATTGTACAACAGCAGCTTCTGATTCCTGCCACATCTTGCAGCTGTCGTAACTCTTGTTTCCTGCAGGCCTAGTTTGTAAAATAAAAATGGTGTTATCATTTTAAAGTGATTTCTCTTTTTTTTTTTTTTTTTTTTTTTTTTCTTCTATGCGGAAAGTGTAACCTGGTTTTAAATCTAGTTTTGGTCTATTAAACATAGGATATAAGTTGATTCAAATGTAGATATCTCTCTGACCACAGCCATTTTGGAAATTGAACCTGAAAAGACACATGGCATTTTGCTTTAGTTGATAGATCTAATGTCTGTCTTTTACCATTTTCTTACTGGAGATTAGAATATCATGTGTGTCTACTGAATGTGCGCTCAGCATGTTTGACCTGTATGTACGGCTCTTATGTCAGGTTAATCTTTGACTGTTGCGGTCAGGAACTCCCTTAAATGTATTTTAAACATCTGTAACATTAAAGTCTCATCCCTAATCAATGCAGTGTTTAATCCAGCTCAAGAAGAGGAAGGGTTGCGAAGCCGGTTTGTGCAAGGAACACTGAAACAGACCCACGTCACTGGCGGTCTGAAAGGGGTTCTTGTGTGACCGTGGTCAGGCCCTGTTCCTCCCTTTCCTGTCAGTTAGTGGAGGGCTGTGTTGGCTTCTATTAACCATCACACTAACTGGTAATCTTATCTCCCTGACAATCTGCATTAGACTCAGCCTGCTGCCGGTTAACCCTTCACAGGCCAGAGCACAGGCATAATTTTTCTTTCGTCCCCAGTGGTGCAACACTGTACGTTGAGAGGAAGTGCTGTCGTTTTGGGTTTGAACTTTGGCTTGTTGAAAAGGCACAAACAGAGTTTGAGTGACGGGTCATATTCTGCACAGGATCAGTCTGTCATAGCTGCTTGGACATAGAAGGAGCTTATCTGTCTCTTGCCTCCTCCGCCTGTCAACTCGTAAAGAGGATGTACCGTGTGCATTTCGGAGAGTGCTAGTTGCATAGACTCACAACACCCGATGATCTCCATAAAATCCGTCTCCCACTCTTCCTCCCTCAGCCTGTCTCGCACCCACTCCCCTTTAATTTTACCCGGCTACAATATCCTACCCAGGCCCTGATTGTTGTTTTCTGAGAGCTGGAGCTGTGTTGTTGTAACATAATCATTTAGTCTCCCTCCCGTGGTTCTGGCAAGCTGCACGCTGAAATCTATCCACTGCTCATTTTTATGGGGAAGCGAATTTGTTGCAGCCACTGCGACTGCATGCTGCTGGCTCACCGTTTTTACGCTGTATTTACTGGTGTAGATGGATATCTCGCCTGCAAAACATTTCCGAGATGACACATGTTATATACACATTTAATATACCCCAGAGGTCACGCTTGTGAATTTGATTAGCGCGGCTGAAATATGATGGTTGTGATATCGAGCGACTTGGCCTATATTGAATTTTTAATCTCAGTGTCGACTTCGGCTTACATGACATGCCATTTCTCCTGATCAGTGTTGTTGGGACCGGAACAAGAGAATTGTTTAGTGCCTCATTGCATTAAATAAGTATAGTTCAACGTGACAAGTCAAAGGCTTGTTTTTAAGGTTAACACAGAACCCTCATTGTGGTATTGTTACTGGAAAATACAAGAGGTTGTAGTAAATACATCTATTTTTATTTTTTTACTCAGGTCAGAGTTGTTGACCCTGAATGGATGTCAGTTTAGCCTCATGGCGTATCTTCTCGAGTGGAGCTAGTGGCCAAGGTGGTATCATGGGAAATGAAGCTGCCGGTGTACTCCACATCCCCACCATTCCCTCCTGTTGGTTTCACACAAACACCCTCGCCCTTTGCCTCAACTTGTTTTTTGTCTTTGTCATGTTCCTGTGAATTTACAACTGTGCACACTCGCCACATGTCATGAGAATTATAGCATGACACTGAGCTTCTGTCAATCATCCTTCCACACAAACCATATACCGTGTTATAAACACACACAGCTTTACATCTTTCATTCACTTGTTTTGTTACTGTATCTGTAGCACACGGCACAGGGCCCCCGTAACATGACCGGGATAAGATATTTATTGTTTCAGTCTCAGGAGTGAGCTGTTGACAGGAGGCCCAGAATTCCTAGTGTGCCTGTGGTTGCAAGTTCATAAGGATGTTTAAAATAATTTTCTATCATTTGTCTCCTCCTGTAGATTTCCATGCAAAAATGTCAGCTCTTTTTAGCTTTTATTCCATCTTCCTCCTTCTCTACTCAGCATTGTCTGGATGTGTCTAAATTGCAGATCTCCAAGCTAGTACAGTTCATCATTCTCTCGTCAATGAAAAGCTTGGCATAAAAATTTTTTTTTTTTGGCACTGCAAGAACACAAAATGATCTTGGCGGGGAATTGGATAGGTCCCTTGTAAATGTGTCTAGTGCTCGACAGCCAGTTTGCATAGGATTTCCATAAACGAGGGTGTTGATGTATGAATAACTTGTCAAATGGACTGATTTATGAAGGCAGCTGTCACTCACTGGTGGAGTCTATTCTGAGTGTGCCCAACCTGATCCATCCAGCGGCTGGCTGATTGAACGACTGGCTGACTGATAAACAACGCAAGGTTATCAAGTTGTATCTATCTCCACTGCGTTCTTTTTTTCCTGTTCATCTTACTGCAGCTATTTTCAGGAGTGGACGTTTATTTGTATTGTCTCTTGAGAGGAGAAAAAAGTTGCTCCACACAAGACTTCACTTTCCTTATAGGGGAAAATGTTCTGCATGGCGAGGGAGTGAATGGATATCCATTGGTAGGCTGCAATGCCAATTTCCTTCGATTTCTCTTTGTCCATTTTCTGTCCCCTCTCCTTAGGCCTTTTGATTCTCTAGCTGGTTGGTGTTATCAATGCAGCTATTGTCATGGCTAAAAGAGCAGGGGGGCTCATGAGACCCCCTGACTGTGTGTGTGTAATGGTTGGAGGTCTGTGATAAGGCCTTTGTGTGTCTGGGAAGCACTGCTCTTCTTCTCTCATATTCACCTGTTTAAGCTGCAGGTGTTATGGCACAAATGATTAGCTATGAATCCATGACCGTGGCAAACTGCAATGCCAATTAAAAAAAATACACCACACCTGCAGGGTAGTGTTGCACTGCATTGATTTAGTCAGATACTTTATAAATGTATCAAGTTCTCTCTGGAAACCACCTGAAACTCTGTATGTAACTAGCTTCTAATGCAGAAAGTCTACCCAAATATCTCATTGTTTTTAGAGCGTAAAACCGTGCACATATCTGCATTTCAGAAGTTGTAATTTGAGGCAACTTTTGAACTTGTGTCCATTCAGGACTTCCTAAAGAAAAGGTGTAACTAGTGTTCAGTGGGTTTCTTCGGTGATGAGAGATGTGGATAGCAGAACTTTTGTGCTAGAGTTAGCCAAAGTATGCCAGTGACTTGGCCTGTATTCATAGACTGTAATCCAAGAGTTGCTTATCTGGACTGAACGGCAGTTGACTTAAGGCTGAACTATGTGTTGAAAGACCGTTTACAATGCACAAATTAAGAGTTGTTTTCAGGAGTCAGTAATAACCTGCCAGTGACCCAGACAGAAGCCAAGACAAGGTTGTTAATGCTCCAAGCGCTTTGTGCTCTATTTCATTCCAGAGATAAAGAAGAGGCATTGGCAGAGCTACAGCCCTCTATCAGTTTTGAACAAACATTTTCTATTTTTTTTTTTTTTTAAAAGGAATAGCTTTAAGAAAGCAGGCAGAGAAAATTTGTCAAGGACGTTTTAGTTCAAAAGCAGTCTGTGAAGAGCTGTCTACAGCTGCAATGAAAAAAGATCTCTCGCTGTCATGAGAGGATCATAGGACAGAATTAAAGATGACAATACAATGACAACATTCATACTGGATAGATGTAAGTTTAAAATGCACATGTGTGATAATAACACACACACCCACACTCTCTCAATACATCTTTCTGCTTCTAATTTTTACTCTCATTCTATTATTCTCACGCACACAAACGGACAAGATGGCTGCTTGAGGCTGTAGTTGTCTGTTAACACCTCTAGTCTACAGAAGAGGGCCTCTTTTTGTTGCCGTCTCTTCACCACAGAAAAGATAGGGGAGGATGTGAGGTTAGGAGCCCCCTCCTGATCCTAAACATTCACATCATGCGAACAGCAGTCTTTATTGCAGGCTTTATTGCAGAGTTTGTGTTGAGTGCGAGCGTGCCCAGTGTTTGCCTCGGAGTAAAGAAGTAGGTCAGCAAAAGACCCCGTTCAACCCGAGGTGTGTGTGTGTGCGCGCATATATGCACTTGTGTGGGCATGTGTAGCACAGTGTGTAATTTGCTCCCTTTCGCCAGGAACCAGCCTGACCTCCCCCCGGCTTCCACAGCATCAAGCAAGTGTATGTTTGTGTATGTGACGGCTAAAGCCCCGTCAGAGCTCTGTTCAATGTCACTGTGAGCAACAGAGTCAGCAGTCATATGCAGACTGACAGCCGAGCGAGCAAGGAGGGGAGTGCACTGGATGTGGGGTGGGGGGGGCTATTGTTGAGATGGAGCAAATGTGCAGGAAAGATTCAGAGAAAGACAGAAGGGCACTGGCACAAGAGGCAAGTAAAGAAGTAGAGAGGAAAAACTGAATGCGAGATGGGTTCAGTTTTGGACAAGTGAATTCTCTCTGGCTCTCATGCTCACTCACTCATTTCACAGCACGCCGCTGTTGTTAGGGGATGGCTGAGCGACTCCACCCCTCCCCCCCCCACGAGCCAATCCACTATCATATTCCTCCCCATCCTGCCGTCTGATTGGTGGGCTGTCTGAGCCAGTGGAATGAAATGGGATTGATGGGTAATCTGGGACCAGGGAGGTTGGAGAAGAGGGGTAGGGGCTCAGGGCAGGGGTAAGGTAAGACTGACTTAGCCATTGGGCAAGGATAGGATCATGGCAGTGCAATTACATTACAATACAATATTCCTAATGTACAGGATTAAGTTTTCATATTTCTTTTTTAGGATTTTTTTTTTTTCATTTACTTTTTTACTTTAAAAGCACCAACAGGTCAGTCACAAAAATAAAATTTTCCCAATTAATGGTTTAAACACAGTAAATCTGGTCACGTTTGGAATGGAACACTAATCTCTCGGCACACACTTAATGTAACATGTATGTAAGTTGATTGCATGTGCAGTACTGTATGCACAGCATGGTCCAAACATCACCTCCCTGGGGTCGCTAAGGTTGGAGGTTGACTGCCTCTCGTCACACACTCTTTTATACCAGAAGAGGAACTTGGTAGGGAAATAATTTTTAATCAGACATTTGGTGAGAAATATCATCTTGCATATATATATATATATATATAATATATATATATATATATATATATATATATATATATATATATATATATATATATATATATATATATGCGAGAGCGAGTGCTGAAGGCCGTGGTAGAGGGGAAAAGCCAGGGTTGCACTCTGTCTCTGTCTCCCCCCTCTGGGTATTGTCATGGCTCTGAATGGCTAATGGGAAGTGAAACCAGAGCTGAAGATTGCTCCTTACTGGCTGCTGAGCTATGTCCTTGTGTATGTTGTACACCATGCAAGAGCTGTGTTTTGTTGAACTATGTTTGCATATTTAGCAGAGAACAAAATATAAAATGTTGGTGTGCTAGCTGTATGTGGTATGTATAAATCTGGTTTAACTGCACAATAAGTGGCTGTCTCAACTTGGAAAATGTCTTTAGATACTGACTGATGTTGAGATCTGTCTTTTGTAGGTGTGCTGGTTGATTGAGCGCACACTCAGTAAAGCTACATGTTAACAACATGCTGTTAAATGTTAACACACTGTGCATATTTAGTATTCCCTCAAGCGATTCTGAACATATTGAGACTGGTCCACCATTTTCTTTCTTGAGCGTGCATATATGTGTACATCTGACCACAAGGACTCTTTGTCTCTCGGCCTAAGAAGTCTTAAGCATACAAATGAATATAGATGAGCGGAGAGATCAGCACGTGTTCAAATCAATAGCCTGCCAAATACAATAAAAACTGCTGCTCGCTACTGTTGCATCAATAAAACATTGATTTGGAAACGCAGGCGTTTTGCTAAGGCTCTTTACTCTCACTTCCTTTAAGCGACTTCAGCCCAGGAAAACTTTGAATATATGTTAGCTGCATTTGTTTTTCGCTAACTTGCATGGATTACAGTTACACTGACTAACTAGTTTTAACAAGGCTACAACAAAGTGACAAGGCAGGCAGTGTCTTTCACTTTCACAGAGATGGCTAGCCCGAAACCTTCAGTGTAGGTTGTGTCAGAAATAGGGTAAATATTAGTAAGATTTAAACACATCTCAAAGGAAAAGTTATAGTAAATGATGAAAAACACTGTTCCATTTACGGTGTGACTGTTCTCATAACTAAGACGCTTTCCATCACTGTTACTTCTATTCATTCAAATTTCTCATCATATCTGTATATGTACCCTTTACTCAGACTCAAAAACACGTACACAATTAGCAGAAATCCCCGTTTTTTTGGGGTAACTGGGAACCGATCAGAAAAGCTGAGCATCATCTTGTCTTGCAAGGGACTCTTTTCTCTTTTTTTTTTTTTTTTTTTTTTTTTTACTTTGTTCCACTTTACACACCTGAAGAGGAGAAAGTGTGTATTCTGTTAAAGCGCAGTCCCATAAGAGAGAGCCATTGCCGTCTCCACGTTTTTAACCAAAACCCGAAGGAATTAAAAAGGGGGTGAGTCAACGGTCCAGCAACTCTGAATAAGCCTGGAGGATAAAGAGGCCCCAAGTTAATTATTCAAACCAGCGGGAGAGATGCCTGGCATGCAAACCTGCACAGGGTTTCCCAAGGGATGGTGCACGGGCCTCCTGCTCGGCCTCCTGTGGTTTGGTCAGGCAAAATACTTTGAAGGTGTTGGGAACTGTAGAAAAATGGTTACTTTTAAAAATCTTTTTAAAAACTGATGTCTTTAGACTAGAAGATTCAATTTGGCTTCTGAATGTGTGTTTGCTACTGTGTTTTCCAAGATGAATGGAAAAGTTACTGTATCTTTAGCTTAAGGCAGATGCTTTTTGCACAAAACATTTTCAGATATTGTGTTAATCTTAGTCATCGTCTTTACACTTTCCCCTGCATCACCTCCTCCTCGGCTGCACTGACAGGAAGACTACCTGATTTCAGAGGAGTTTCATTATGACACAACTGGCAAGAAAAGCCTCCATCACCAATAAACATCAAGAGCTTAAAGAGGGGAAAATCCTTGTTACGTCACCACCACTGGTTTTCCAAATAGTAGTCATATCCAAGACCTCTTACATTTGGTCCAGTCTGTTCTCCGGACACATGATTGTCATGAAATAGATTCTACGTAACTTTTGATTTAAACCCCATTTGCACAGTTGTTAACACTAAATTAGCTTCACACAACCTGACTTTAACCATACAGTGCTGTACATGGTCACACTGTTTTTATAGCAGTAGTTAGGAACAGAACCTGACATTTGCACCAGTATGCTGCCTGTGTCTTTGATCCCACTTATCCGTGCATAACAAAAGAGAAATGGCACCATGCTGTGTCTATATAGCAAGCCACATCATTACGTCCTGTAGATGGTAATTTCAGAGACCTCGTGTTTGTGTATGCGAGACAAAGTGAGTGACAGTGTGCGTAGGTGTGTGCAAGCAGGGGAGTAGCGTTTTGTTTGAAACAACAGGCCGCATTTGCTCTTGCTGTATCGGCCTTTCCATCGACTTAGGAGCTATTCACTTTGCCGGGAAAGTGGTGGACGTGACCTCGTGGTAAATGGAGGTGTGGGAACAAGAGGGAGTGCAGTTAGTAGATACGCAAATGCACTGACACATACTCCTCCATTGTGATGAGCAAAGCTGAGATGATGCAAAGCCACACACTCGCATATACTCCTCCATTGTGATGAGCTGTACTGATATAATGCACAGCTCAGAGTCACACCAGGGGGTGTGTGTGTGTGTGTGTGTGTGTGTGTGTGTGTGTGTGTGTGTGTGTGTGTGTGTGTGTGTGTGTGTGTGTGTGTGTGTGTGTGTGTGTGTGTGTGTGTGTGTGTGTGTGTGTGTGTGTGTGTGTGTGTGTGTGTGTGTGTGTGTGTGTGTGTGTGTGTGTGTGTGTGTGTGTGTGTGTGTGTGTGTGTGTGTGAACAATGAATATTCTTCTGTTGCATTGTAGTCCAAAATAGACCTATCCTAACTGTAACCCATTTCCACGAAACTTACTAGTTGTAAGCGGGAGTTGAGTATTTAGTGCATTTACAGGAAACGTGACAAAATTAGGTATACTCCTCTGAACTAATTCTCCTTTTTTCCCCCGTTGGTCTGGTTAGAGATCGTGTTAGCTCCAGACTGCCCCTGTGATCAATAAATCCCCAGAGCCTCCTGGGAGTTGTGGTTTTTCGAGGGCCAGAGTCACAGTGCTACACCCCCAACTTTTCCCCCTTACCCCCAACTCAGAGGGCGTGTAGAGTTCACACACAGCCTAGCAACATAACACAGAGCTCAGTGTTACATTACAGATGTCAATGTGTGAGAAATAGTTTGGTAATGTGCCATTATTCCCTTTTTTATTTTTTTTATTTCTTGTCATCTTGTGAAATACGCTTTTCTTCCTCACCACTGTCCGGTTTCTCGGGTCAAATCAAATGCTTGGCCTCAGGAATCCCAGGAATGTCCGTGTAGGGCTCAACTTCTCTGCTTAAACACACACACACACACACCTAATGCCACGTCATTGTCGCCGCAAAACATTTCTCCTATTGATTTAGTTTTCGTACCACTCCTTCTGTCAATGTGAAATGAAAGGGACACGATTGATTGATTGATTGATTTTGCTGCAGTGCCACACTATGATTGATTGCCTTCAGTGACCCTTTGTCTCGAGCAAAAAGAGAAGTGAGCGTGTACACACGGGGCGTAGGGGTGTTATGCTTTTAGGGCAGGACCAATGCATCGCAAATCATTTTTGAACTCGCTCCTCCTGCTCAGCCGAGATAAGGATACACATGCCGGAACACACACAAGCGCACATTTGATTGTCTTTACGTGCTCTTGGCTCCTTTTTTGCAGATGAAATCTACGAACGGCAATCTGAAGTTGAGGCCAATGCAAAGTGACATTTGAGTGGAAGATCCATTTAAGTCATTGTCTGAAGCCCTACATGTGCTTTACCCTGCTGTAATGTGCTCCTTGGCCTTTACTGGCACTCTGGCACTTGTCCAACTTCTATGGTGGAGAGAGACTGAGAGAATCAGTCATGATTATAACAAGGAAGAAGGAAGGACTGAGAGCAAAAAGATTCCTCTTCTGACAAGGAAGACCTTAATCACTCATGAGGTCTCTAGATGCTCTCATACAGTGCAGCAAAATCTGTGAATCTAGCTTTTGCCTCTTCTGTATGGAAAAGCAACAAGGACAGCTTTGAAAAGCTGGCAGCAGCGTTCATGACCAATGGAACCTCCTTTTTTTTTTCTTTTTTTTTTTTTTTTTTTTTCTGCATCAAAACCTGTCAACTCTATTTCTCAAAGCTTGATGAAAACATGCCCACACAGCCACCATTAGCACAGCTTTTTTCCCACAGCACACTCTAGCCTGTTTTCGCTGATTCCAGCATACCATGCTTTCCTGCTGCACACAAATGTTTCCTCATGAGAAACCTCCTCTGGGTTTCATTAGATAGTGACGCTGATGTGAAAGAGTGATTCAGGAGATTCTGACTCAGACCTGCGTTCACCTCCGCCAACCCTCCCTCCCTCTCTCCCCCGGCCTTACATCACCAGAAGTCATCTCTGTGTGATTTCTTTTACTTTGTTTTTATTTTTTTATAACTGGAGTGGGTCACTGACACACATTTGAATCAGCTAAATTATTTCCTGCATGTGAGCAGCGGCTCCTGCGCCACCTATCTGCAATGAAGACCTCAGGCTTTGTTGTAGTTGTTGTAGTGGCGTCATTTTCCTGAGACAAACACAAGGAAACCCCTGGAGGGATTTCCCAGACGCTGGGCATGGGCTGATGACATAATGGTAACTGCTGTGACGTGGCCAGACAGAAAGTTCTTTAGGAGATGAACACAAAACTCTGGCTCTGGTTAATGTGTTTTCTGTTTTCATTATTGTAAGCTCTGTGGTTTGTCGTTGTGGTTTGACCCATCCTCTTGAGTACACAGTTTCCCAGCGAAAGACAGACAGTAATTAAGGCCAGAAAAGACCTATCATTGGGTGGGCACACCAGAACGAGCAAAACAGAATAGAATTGCACTAAAAGGACGATGCGCAGCCAAGGATTTTTGTGATTAAACAGATTGTTATAGCTTGGTCTGTGGTGAATATCAAAATCTCATTTGTGGTTTAGAGTGCTTCTGTCTCTTGTAGCTTGTCTGAGTCACAGCAACACTGTGTCAGACTTAAGGACAGATATGCCACCAACTATTAATCACTCTTGGAACTATTTCAAGTGGGTTACTTGATGAAGCCCCCCCTCCTCTCCTATCCCCGGCTGGTGGTTCTCTCGGCCATATCAAAGCACGGTCTCAGCTTACTCACCAGTGACACTGCATACATTGCATAGGTCTGTCTCACTGGGCTTCCACGTTTCATTAAGAGCCCATTTGGCTGGAGACATTTTGGAGACCCAATAAATTGGCCGGCCTATAAATCCAGTGGGTTTAATGTGGTCGGGACGCCATATGAAGTGTTTTTATGACAATGCGCAGACAGCCTTGAGTTAAACTAGTGAGCTGGCCTCTCTGTCACTATCTTGCTCTCCTTGTCTGCCTTGTTCATTGCCCCTCTGCCTCCCCCCAGTACTTGCACATCGCTCACCCCACCATGCTCCTCCAGTTATTTAAGTCTGTCTTTTTGAGCTTGCTTTGATCCTGCCCTAGTAAACCCTACCCCCACCCCCTGCACATGGCTGATGATTAAACAAAGGGTCACAGAGTTTTGTCCAGCAAGTTGTCTGTCTGTGCGTATTTGTATTTGTGTGCATTTGTGTCTACAGACTTTGAAGGGATGATGTTTTCGAATAACTGCCAGATGGGTAGCAAAGGGAGATTTGCATCAAATGCATATGCCCTTCCCAATAGACAATCGTAAGAAGAAAAAATACATTGAATATCTTGATGCTGATTCCATACTGGGGAGTAAATGTAAATAGGTGGCCAGAGTGTCTTGTCCATATTTTTAAAGTGGGGACACTGGAATGCAGTTTATGCTACGATGCAGAAGCGCTGATGGTCGTATAAGGATTTATAGCAGGCAGGGGAGCTTTGAGTGCAGCCAGGGAGGATTATTTGAAAGCTTTTTGTTGGCTTTGGAATTTAAAATGTTTGGATCATCTTCACTCTGAGTTATAGGGGAGTTTGGGGTGTAGTCCAAAAATAGGTGACTCTTTCAGGTAGTCATTGAAAATGGTTTGCTATGAGAAATGAGTGTTGCTCAGTTTAACTCAAAGTGATATGGATGTTTGACTATATAGCAGAGAATATGACAATGAAATGGAGATGTCTGTATAGAATGGTAATATTTTTCATGCAGCTGCTCTCCAAATTTACAGCTGTAATATAGTCTGTACCACATGATATAAAGAGGTTTATAGTGTTACCAAAAGATCTCATGAAATGGACCAATAAAGTACAGCATTTCTGTGTGTTTCTGCATACTGTGCGTGTTTATGCCTAGCTGTGTGGTAGGGGGAGAGGGTCAGGTGTCCCAAGTGTGCTGCACGGAGTTGTAGATGTGCAAAAAGTTGTACTTTATCAGACCAAAAGAGATACATCTGCTTCTCCTTGAGTTTTGACCTCTCGCCATTACATTCTGTTTGTTTATGTGTATGTTTTTAGTGAGTGTATCTGTCTGACAAGTTATGTACTTGCTCAGCTCTGTTGTGATGAAGCCACATTTACTGGCTGCACATCAAGATCACTTCTTTCTCGCTCAGGCCTCGTTCGTCTGTCTGCTCGTCATCTCGTCAGCCTGACTCACACAGGTCCTCCAGCACAGATGCCGTGTGTGTGTGTGTGTGTGTGTGTGTGTGTGTGTGTGTGTGTGTGTGTGTGTGTGTGTGTGTGTGTGTGTGTGTGTGTGTGTGTGTGTGTGTGTGTGTGTGTGTGTGTGTGTGTGTGTGTGTGTGTGTGTGTGTCCTGCTAACCCCTCAGCAGGTCTGCCAGTCAGTTTGTGACTACACTCCCACACATCTCTGTCTCTTCTGCTTTCTCACCATTCCTCTCCCTCCCCTCGTTTCCTTCTTTCCGCCCGTCCTTTTTAACAGTCTTTAATATCGTAATCAAATCACTGAAGTCTGTGTTCCATCCAGGCAAATGAGGGTTTAATTGCAACATTCTCCATCTCGCCTTCATTAGCGCTGCTTCACGTCTCTGCTTAATCCACGTGGGTTGTTTATGCTGAAGTGGAAGGATGGGAATTTGGGTTTTGGATGAGGGCCGGACGCGAATGTGAGAATTGGTTCCCAGATCATTCTCAGGCCACGCCTCATGATGTAATGTCTGCCAGAAAAAACGACAGGCCCACTAAAGCTGCGAGACCGTGTGTCCTGTCTATATCTAGACTGTCCGATTTTTATTTTATTTTTTTTCCCCTTTCCCATTGCAACTGGAGCTGGTATTTTGGGGTAGTTGGTATAGATATAAATACCTCTCTGAAGCCACTTTGTGCTTACCTATTCATACAGTTGCTGCTGTCAAACCCATGCATACACACTCTGATGCAGGAGAGTGTTGACTCCCAGTGGAGATACTACTCAGCTAATGCTGCAGAGTACAAATGGAAAGACACACACACACACACACACACACACACACACACACACACACACACACACACACACACACACACACACACACACACACACAAGCTCTCTCTCTCCCTCTTCCCCTTTTCCTCTCTTTCTCAGTAATGCACTATCGACCTCTTGCCTACTTTCCAGACCTTGGGCTCTCCAGTGGCCTCAACCTGTTAAGTACACAGACACACACACACACACATGCACGCTGTGACCACGCTGACCTTTTAGCTCACAGAACGAGACTTGATTTCCAATATGGGTTTGTCTTACAGCACTCCGCTCCCTCCATCCTTCCTCCAGTCAGTGTTAATATGATTAGGCTTGTGTGTCTGCTTCCTGCACGCTGTTTTCGTTGTCTTCCCGTCTCTCGTTTTCTTTTTCTCCCTCAGTCTCCCTCTCTTTGCTGCTGTAGCTGAGGTAACGCCACGCTGGGGTTCTGTTCTGCGCACCTCTGCTGTGTGCTAATTCACTTTATCAATCCCTCTCTTCATGGTAGACCATTCCCTTCGTTCTTAATCTAATCTCATTTACTAGTCTGTTCTTCTGTCTCCCCCTGTGGTCTCTCCCTTTCTCTGTCCTCAACACTCCCCCTCCCATGCTCGGTAATGCTAACACAATGTAATTTCCTGTCTAAATTGGGTAAATGTAGCAGGGCCAAGGGAATCGCAGCACGCTTAATGAAGCATAGTGGCCATTTTACCTGCTAGGGGCTCTGAGCTCTTTATCTCAGCGTTATGTGTATATACATGTTTGCATGGGTGCAATGTCGATTTCGTAAACTCCTGTTAAATTTGGTTTAAATACCTACATGTAAACTGTGATACAGTACATATCCGTCTGAAGTTAAGATTGCTGTCAAATTCCTGTGATGAGAGGATTGTTTGTTGTGTTGGACGAAGACCGTTACTAGGCATTGCTAAAATGGCTCACACGTTCTGCTGTGAGCAGTATTTGGCCATGTGGTTGACGTGACCTTTTAAAGAATCCACAAGCAAGAGCACGCTCCAAAGAAGGTTAATTTCTGAATTTGCTGAATATTTCTTTTTCCGCCACACAGGAAATACCACCAGTAGCTGCTCGGCACTTCATTTATCAAGAACCCAAGGCTAAAATTTTCAAAAGTGATTATTGAAACCAAAATGGGTGGTTGCTTTCGGTTTACAGCTCATTCATTCCCTGTGACATTCCCAAATCTCATGAAGAAGCAGAGGCCACTCACGGGTGGTTGAGAGTATACTCCTTTTATTTATTTTTTAAATGTTTTTAAGCAGGGTCTTATCAGGAATTGTCTAAGCTTATACTGTATTTAGCTGCTGTAATCTTGATGTGCTGGGGGATGGATAGAGAGCATTAAAGGGAAGGTGGGGGCTGACTGAGATATGGTTAGAAATGACAACTGTGTGTGTGTGTGTGTGTGTGTGTGTGTGTGTGTGTGTGTGTGTGTGTGTGTGTGTGTGTGTGTGTGTGTGTGTGTGTGTGTGTGTGTGTGTGTGTGTGTGTGGGGTGTGTGTGTGTGTGTGTGTGTGTGTGTGTGTGTGTGTGTGTGTGTGTGTGTGTGTGTGTGTGTGTGTGTGACACAACCGGACTCTACAAAGGCCAGCAGCCTAGTTGGCTGAAGAGCTTCAGGCTGTTCCCCAGCCAGCCTTGCCTGCCTACAGCAATATTTACGACAATTTTTTGGCAGGTGAGAGTAATTGAACAAGCATTTGTTATTTGGCAAACAAGTCCCTGGCTCCTGTGTCTCGGCTCAGAGTACGCCCCTCGTGTTGTAGTTTTTAACACTCTGCTAATTGGGCCACATTCAAACAGTGGTTGTAATGTGTTTTGAATGATCAGAGGTAATGTTTTAATGCTGAAT
Organism: Perca fluviatilis; assembly: GCF_010015445.1. Taxonomy (NCBI): domain Eukaryota; kingdom Metazoa; phylum Chordata; class Actinopteri; order Perciformes; family Percidae; genus Perca; species Perca fluviatilis. Next base: position 18,890,911 of record NC_053124.1, on the reverse strand, counting down.
GTTTAGTTGATGATGAAAATGTGACACTTAAAGCCCTTTTTTAATATGCTTTTAGTTCATTTAATGTAAATTTGGATTCTTTCATATTTGACTGAAAGTAACTGTAACTGACAGTTATGTAGTTCTCAACGTGTAGAAATAAAGAAGGGGGTCAATTAAAATGTCTGTATGAAGTCAAACTTTTTCTTATAGAAATATCCTGCAGGACATTAATGGAATTGCTGAAACAAGCCATAATCAGAAGAATAGTGCAGAGAAATGGTGCTATGTCAACTTTCCCACTTCAAGCCTTATACCCATCAAACCTAAGAATACCAAGGGGAGGCAGGGAGTTGTACATTAATGACAGCCTGCCATTATTTCTTTAGATCTTGATAATGTCTTAGAAACCAAGTGCAGAATAAGGCTTGCTTTTACTCTCTCATAATGGCCCAAGCCACCACACTAAAATGGAGATTTATTTCATCCTCTTCTTTAAATAAACAAATGTTCTTCTTGTTTTTAATCCTGCCTTGATGCCTTAATGCCTTGATGCAAGTTGGTAATTACACCAGCACCAAAAAAAAAAGAAAAAAGGGTGCTAGTGGTGGTGAAGACATTTAATGCAGCATGTTGATTTGATTTTATATTTCTGATGTCTTTATCACATTTTTTTCTTCTGTTTTTTAAACGGCACAAAAGCAGAATTCAAGTTGATTGCAAGTGGCGTGCAATTATGCCCCTGTATTTCCTCTGCTTCTCTGCTGCGCTCCCCTCTTACTCACTCCCTCCTCTTTTTTTCCAATCCCCATTTTTAAACGGAGACGGAGAAGAAATAAAACCGTCAAAGGCTTTTCACTGAGCTAATACAGGAAAACAATTGTGAGCATTTTCTAACAGAACACCGCCTTAAATTAAATGGCACATTTTACGAGGGCTCTGTAAATCACGCAACTCGGCTCCGGACATGTAAAAACACAACATTGGTTTAAATGGTACGTTGGGCTCAATTAAAGATACTTCTACTCATGGCACATTATTTCTTGGCAAGGTGTGAGTGGTACATGGAAAACACTCTTAATGGTCTCAGCTAGTCAGCCAGAAGTGAAGTATTTTTTTGACTCAGCAGGTTGTAAAAAGGAGCCTGGTCCCTCATAACGTGACTGTGTTTCTGCTGTTGTCCCGGAGAATGGACCATTATATCATAAGCAGCGTTTGACAGAAAGAGAAATGGGGACGTGAGGACAGGGCAGCACTGTCCCGTGAATTCACCAGGCTGTACGGGTAAACCGGGCCAAGAGCAACAGCTGACCCACACACAGCTCACAAAGAACGACACACACTCTCTTTCTGTCATTCACCGCAGCTCGAGAGGAGCACTGTTTTCTACGCACATGCTTTTCACGTGCAGGCCCACATCAGCTTCAACTGTCTGTCCTCCTGCCTCGAACGGTTTGCCCTGTTCTTTTCCTGTGTGTCTTGGTAGCAGTGGCACGGGGCCTTCGTAAAAGCCCCACGTTGTTCTCACTTTTTCGTCCGCTGATTTCATGTGACAGGTGCATTCCTCCGGGCTGGGTAGACTATAAGCTTTTTGATAAAAGCACATGAATCAATTAAGAGCCACAGTTCTGTGGTGCACAACCACATGCACGCTTTTTACTCCTATGTAGAATCTCACCAGGAAAGGAGGCACCATCAATAATGAGCAGTGTAGGGCTGACTAGTATAAAGACAGGATGTGCCGTGCATGGCCGGGTGTCAGTTACTTGCCTGTCCAGTGATAAGTGAGGCAGTTGTGGTCGATACTGTGAGCCTGTGTCATAAATGAGGTTTGGCAAGATGAACAAGTAATGCAGGAATGGCTTATTTTTATGTACAGCAGTTATCTTGTGAAAAGTCATGGAAAGTTGCTAATATTCTAACTGCCTGATACAATTGCTTTCTCTGAGTTAGCATTAAGGAGTTTTGCTACATTTGTCACATGGCATAATGGAATAGGGTTGGCATAATAAATCCAAGTATGTTCTTTTTGTTACCATCATTTTTTTCTCCTTTTTGTTACACAACGTTAAGCCAGGCCTCAGTTGTAACATACAGAGGTTTTGTTGTTTGGACGCAATAGGTCACAGTCAGACACAAAGCAAAATGTCAGTCTGAAACACCTTCCCACTGTGAAAAACATGCACTTGATGTAGCACCGTAGGCTCTGAAGAGGGAAAACCTTCAAAATCCAAGAAATACAGATTAGCAAACAGCCTGAAATGTTTCAGAGAAATGGATGTATTTCAATTTCTCATGTACACCACAGGTCACAGCGTGCACGGAGACATTTAGCCTTCTCTCCTTCTTTGCCCTCCTTCCCTCCCCCCTGCTGCCAAGTCTGTGGCAGGTTAATAAAATAAACATACATCCACCAGTGGCGATGGCAGGCATGTCAGACTCCCTTAGCTGTCATCAGCCATGTGTGTGTGTGTGTGGGGGGGTTATTTGATGCGTGTGTGTGTGAGTGTATTTCCAACAGACTGTCACTTTTAGCTGGGGCTTGTCTGTCAAAGCCCTCTCTCAGTTAGTGCCCCTTCCTAGTCACATTGGAGCCCATATGGGGCAGGGAATTAGCTTAGCACCCTGTGTACCAGTCCACTTAATTAATTCATCAGAGTTCACTGGGGCGATATGTTTTAATTCTATTCTGGTTGGTTAAATAGTGCATCTTCCTGTAGGAAAATGTGTCCCTGTCGCGTTTATTATGGAACCCACACAACTTCTAGGCAAGACCCGCCCTTCAATAGCATTCACGCACTACTATTGGCCAGGCGTCCATGCTTACGCAAGGTAACGTAACACGATTTGTTCAGGTCCTATCCCCTGACCAATCGGCTATCCTAACCTTAACCACTCAAGGTCCATGCCTAACCCTTACCAATCGAGCTGCTTTGTAGGGCGGGACTTGCCTAGAATTTACGTGGGATCCATAATAATGTATCCATGTCATTTTACAGCTCTGATGTGTTTCTAAATGTTGTTTATCAGTTGTGTGTTTGAACTTTGGAACTGTGGAAAAATATATATATTTGAAGCAGAAATACCAAACATTCTCTGGTTCCAGCTAGGCATGGGCTGGCATGAGATTCTGACTGTATGATAACCTTCAGCAAAAATATCACGGTTTCACGGTATTGCAATTACAGCTTTAAAATGTTTTTTATTTTTGAAATGTTTGGGTAAAAGAAAAAAAAAATCTCACAATGTATTTTATTAGGAACGATATGACAGAAACTGTTAGTGGTTTTAAAACCTTGACTTTTTCAAACCGCGGTATACCTTGAAACCGGTAACCGGTTCCAGCTTCTCGAATGCAAATATTAATCCACCTCTGCTGAAAATCTATAGACCAAACCAGTAATCAATTACTCTAGACAATAATACTCCATAACGAAACTAGGCATTAGTTACAGCACTAATGTGCACCGTTTTGCCCTGCACTATGGCTACATCCACGCTAATACATTTTAGTTTATATAAAAAAAAAATTTAAAAAATGAATGTTTTGCTACGTTTATGCTTCACGTCCACACTACTCTGGCATTTCGAGGCCCCTAAAACGAAGACATTTGGAAACTGCTGACCGCGTTTTAAGTTTGAAAACTCCAGAGTTGCGTTGTAGTCTGGACGGGCAGAAACGGAGACATTTGTAACCATGATAGTCAGTGTTATGGCTTACATACCTTTCATTAGCATCAGAGCGCGCGCCCCTCGTCATCGGATCAAGCAAATAAATCCCTGGTCTTACATTTCGCCATTGTTCTTTCTCCAAGTATTTTCAGCATTCATACATCAATGATTTTCTACTGCAGAGTAACGTTCAGTCTGCTTCTTCTGTATGCCCATTGTATGCAAATGGTCATGTGATAAGCATTGACACACACACACACACACACACACACACACACACACACACACACACACACACACACACACACACACACACACACACACACACACACACACACACACACACACACACACACACACACACACACACACAGAGAGATTTAAAAAAAAAAAAGTACTGTGGATGTAGCCTATGCTGTCTCGGAATAAATTGGTCAGGTTTTTACCATGCCTAGTTATTCACTTTCTTGAGAGATTAACTACTGTGGGATCGACAGGATGTTGGAAGAGTATCGGCGTGTGTATATATATGTGTGTGTGGGCCCTTGTCCTCTAAGGGCTTTGTGGTGTAGGCCAAGCACAACACAGCTGCCCAATCTCTCTCTCTCTCTCTCTCTCTCTCTCTCTCTCTCTCTCTCTCTCTCTCTCTCTCTCTCTCTCTCTCTCTCTCTCTCTCTCTCTCTCTCTCTCTCTCTCTCTCTCTCTCTCTCTCTCTCTCTCTCTCTCTCTCTCTCTCTCTCTCTCTCTCTCTCTCTCTCTCTGTTTCTCTTTTTCTCTCTCTCTCTCTTTGAAGTTTGTTGCAGTCCAGTAGAGTGGTACTAGGGTCAGGATGCAGAGGAGGATTAACGAGGCCCCTGGTATAGACGGATGAAAGGATGGTGGGATGAATGGTCTTTATGAAGTGTTAGATGAGAAGAGGGAAGGCCAGGTGATGACGGCCAGTGGGCTTTGGTTCGAAAGCAGACACTGTGATAGAGAGTCCAGATCTAAGGTTTAGATTAAAGACCGGATCAGTCCTGGCAGCACTGATATTAAACAAACGACCTGATGCACTTCTCTGTGGCCATATTTACAGTAGTGATTAGGGTTTCACCTCTGGGTATCCATGGACGTCAAAGATTTCTTTGAATCTAGATTTGAATGTAAATTTTGTTTTCTGCCTTCGGACGTGGTGGAAGTTTAACCATTTGTTGGGATAAAGTTGCAATGTCATATTACCAAATTTTAAAAAAAGAGCGGTTTTTGACCAGTGTTGCCCTATTTATCTTTTGTTGACAATGAGGCTCCAGGTTGGTTTTCGCCGGCTGTTTGCTTAAATTCCACGTCCACAGAGCTCAGATTCAAAATCGGAGAGATACGCTGTCTGCTTTGTGTTTAGCTTCCTCTGATTGTGTGTCTTGCTCACACGCTCAAAAACATAATGCATATTGCACACAGGCGAAGGTATGTGATCCCACATGCCACTGCGCCACCGCGTTAAACCTCCCCACCCCGAAGCCTCGGCGCTGCACAGCATTAAACAGACAGTGATTGATCTACGGTATGATTGTTTATTTTGCCTTGCTGTCAGTGATGGATGAAGATTTGCAAGCGTTTGAAAAGTCTGTGTGAAATATGGAGGAGAGCGGAGGGAGGGGGGGTGTTTTAAAAATCAACTTCCCCAAGGAGAAATGCCAGCGGGCCTATGGGGCGACCTGTCATCATATCAATACCTCGTCTTAAATTAAATGCCCCCCATTGCGCAGTAAGTAACTCAGCAATCACCATTTTAATAACTGACACAAAAACAATTCACACCACAAGGAAAGTAGCTGTTTACAATCCTGTAGAGTAACCAGCTGAGTGTGTAGAGGAATTTGGCGCACTTCGTCGTCTTTGACAGCGATTCGCAGTCATTACGGTGATTCAGAGATTGCCATTGCTTAATTTCCTGCCATTACTTTCTCATTCAAATAACGGGCCACATGCTAATCAAAGTTTCTCTATAACACCATTGGCTTTGCTGCAGCATTTGATGCTTGTTGTAACATACATTCAGCTGCAAATGTGTGACACCTCTTTAAAAAAAAACAAAAAAAAAACAAAAACAAAGCTGTTGATATTCAGTGGGCTCTGTTGTCCTCTACAGATTCCAGTTGATTGAATGCCTTCATCTTTACAGAGCACCGCATACAAAACTTCCCTCTGTCTACAGATGACAGACTCTGAGCAGCACGACATTTCTAACACCCTCTTCAGTTACCATCCCCCCAAGAGGCCAAAAAGGAACCACGGTGAATGAATAGAAAGGGGAACTTGAGACACAATGCCTACCTGTCCTCCCTCCCTCTCTTCCTTCTACCAACTCCCCTGTGACACCCCTCGTTTTCCTCCTTTTCTTTTTTGCTGGCAGAAACTGTCTGACTCCTCGGATTCCTTTCACGCGGGCTGATGGCTCGATCGGGAGTTTCTCCAGCCTAGACTTTAAACAAAATCAAACCCCAAATCCTCCATCTTCCCTGTACTAATATATTTCCCCCAAATTTGAACTCACAACAGTCTGCCAGTTTCTGTAAACCATGGAAACCAGGCATCACCTTTTTCAGATCTTGTTTCTCTCTTTTAAAAACGGTCGCATTCACATGCCAAAACATTTCTCTGAATCCAAGCTCATTTGAAGACAAAAAAGGAGATGTTTACTTCAGTCATCCTTTCTCTTTTAAGCAGCTATAACTTTCGCACATTGCACATCATTAGTGAGGGTGAGGTTCAGAGTGAGGTGAGTAAGCTCACAGCTGCGAGCTAAAGTTGTAACACATGCTGTAGAGTAGCTCTGAGTTTAAGTGTTCCCAGTTTTTTCAATTGGTTTCTGGTGTGCATAATGTTTGCTGTTACGATGACAAAATGTGATGTCAAAAGAGTGCTTATTATGCTGTGACTGGCTGGAAAGTAACGAAATTGAAGAATAGCTTTTAGGACATTATTTTCAAAGCTTTAAAGATTAGAAGCAGTGATCTAGGACATCACAGCCACTGCAGCTTAACTTTGAAATCAAACTGATGCAAGACACTTGATATGATTTTGGGCCAGAGAATTCAAAGTTCCCATTTCACCTTTCAGTTTTAAATTAGAACCATGTGACCATAACCTCTTGTGGGCAGAGGATTTGCTCCCCATCGGCAACTGAAAGGAACCTCTTTCTTTTCTCTGCCTGGGTCTTCCACAGCACTTTGTCATGTAAAGAGGCCCTTATCTGGGTCTGGTTAGAAATAGCAAGCTGGATCCCTGGGGCCAACAGAGATCGACGCATGGTAAATAAGTGACTGTGATTGACGGGTCCTTTGAGCAGAATGGCTAAGGCCTGCCCACTGATGTGCCTGCCGGGAGGTCAACTTTGACCCCTTCTGGCCACCTGCTTGCCCTTGATTTTATATATATATATATATATATATATATATATATATATAAAAAAAAAAAAAAAAAAAAAAAAAAAAAAAAAAAAAAAAAAAAAAAAAAAAAAAAAAAAAAAAAAAAAAAAAAAAAATATATATATATATATATATAGTGGTTAGTTTGCAAGTAAGCTTTTGTTACCAATTAACCATTGTTTATCTAGCTCTATATGGAATAATAAATCAGCCATTTCCATTTCTTCCTCTGTCCTCTCAATCCACTTTAAGCTCCTAATACGTGCCTGACCACATGTTGCCGCTAAAAACGCTGATCCATCTCATTGAATGTTTCAGCAAATTATTTCTCATTTAGCCCAGGTACCCCACTTTCCTCGTGTGCAACTATTTCCGCCACATCTCTGGCTTTCTGCTCTGCTCCTTGAGCATTACATTTGTTTCTGTGCGTCTCGTAAATGGCTGGCCAACAATGACAATTTAATGGCCGAAAAGAGGGCCGGGAAGTGTAGCGATTTCACAAGGCCTGATTTAATTTCCCTCATTCGGGCTAAATTGGGCCACGGTGTCTGGGTAAATAAACAGAATGCATCTGGACTGCAATAAAGAGAGTCAAGCGGCAAGAGGGTGCATGAATAAGTGGTTGTGCTGTAGAGGTTGCTTTTTTTTTCATTCCCCCGTGAACGGTTATAGATTTGTTACGGAGTGCTTGTTTAGCACTTTGCTTGTGGACTAGCTTAGCCTTTTGAATGGTGCAGTAAATAAAGTGTGTGTGTGTGTGTGTGTGTGTGTGTGTGTGTCCACATCTCACTGTTCATATTTGAGATTTACTGTAGTTTGCGGTTTCATTTGACTGTATTGGTTGTGATTGATCATTTTGGTAAGATTGGAGTTCATGAGATTATTTTTGGCTCCTGTCCACTTTAGCTAACTCGCTGATTATTGCCACTCATTTGATTTTGTACACCAGTCACTGCCTTTTCCGTAAGGCTTATATGTAACTTAGAAGACATAAGTTGGTCTTTGTTGCCAATTCCTAAGAAAAACTCATTGGTATGTAACACGGATCGCAGAGGCCACAAAGCAGCCATTTTGTTGAACAAAACACTTGGTCATGTGTATACACGGTTACATGGTGAAGTGTGTGCGGGTTTGCATCCAGAAGAAAAACCCCTTTGGCTCTGCAGAAGTGTCATGTCTGACATATGTTTACTGTGACGCCTGTTGTGATTATAATTTTGTTTGTGTGTGTTCAAGATAAATGGCATATACTGGGAGGTTTCATGCAGGGTGAGAAACACCGTTGTACCTCACATTCCTCAAAGTGTGAGCAAGAATGAAACAAAAGACTTTTACGAGACTCTTACACCGCCTCCCTCTCCTCTCCTCTCTTTGATATTGAATTACCACAATGACCAGGAGAGGCAACAAAGTAATAACATGCCTTAACTATTGACCCACCCCCAGAGCTCCCACATAGCTCTTTTCTGAGCAACTCTGCTGATGTCAGCTCCCCCACCATGCAACGCAAGCCTCTGTATGCACATAAGAGTCTCATTTCCATAAGGAAAATAGTTCACTAGACTCTGAGTCAGAGGGTAATTATTTGCTTTGTTAAATTGGGTAATTAACTTGTCACCAAAGTGATATTTGTGGCTTGTTCACAACAATTTGATTCATTTCTCCCCCGTTAAGCAATCTGAGACTTAGAAATAATTGTGTTGTCTATGAAATAATAGTTATGTTGCCCAATTATTGCTTTGTTGCAATGGTCTCATTTGTCTGGCACGTTACATGAAAAATTGCACAGTATTGTCATCAGAAATATTTAAACTGCTATGCTCCCATTCTTAAGAATTGCTTGACATACAGTATATTCTGAATTAACTGAGTTTGTAGTAGTTTTCCTGGTCTCATTGTGAAAGCGGGTTATAGATATATTCCTGTTTGTTGCAGTTTAAAACGATGGCATGTGGGAGTACCACACTTCCGTGCGTATGCATGTTTCTTTCGACAGGTTTCTTTGTCCGCTCATTTGAAGGCATGATGATTAGCAACCACGTGGAAACATGCGCATTCACACATGTACACAGAAAGCACCACTGACTTGCTCGTCAGAAACAACTGCTAGGAGAAGGGATGGATAGGCACCTTTTGACCCTGACTATATGTGTACATAACGGTACACAGTCTGCCAGTAATGATCTAGACAAGCACTTGTATAGTGCTGTATAGAGCTTTTAAGGTGTGTGTGTGTGTGTGTGTGTGTGTGTGTGTGTGTGTGTGTGTGTGTGTGTGTGTGTGTGTGTGTGTGTGTGTGTGTGTGTGTGTGTGTGTGTGTGTGTGTGTGTGTGTGAGACACAACCGGACTCTACAAAGGCCAGCAGCCTAGTTGGCTGAAGAGCTTCAGGCTGTTCCCCAGCCAGCCTTGCCTGCCTACAGCAATATTTACGACATTTTTTGGCAGGTGAGAGTAATTGAACAAGCATTTGTTATTTGGCAAACAAGTCCCTGGCTCCTGTGTCTCGGCTCAGAGTACAGCCCCTCGTGTTGTAGTTTTTAACACTCTGCTAATTCGGGCCCTTCCAAACAGTGGTTGTAATGTGTATTTGAATGATCAGAGGTAATGTTTTAATGCTGAATGTTTAGTTGATGATGAAAATGTGACACTTAAAGCCCTTTTTTAATATGCTTTTAGTTCATTTAATGTAAATTTGGATTCTTTCATATTTGACTGAAAGTAACTGTAACTGACAGTTATGTAGTTCTCAACGTGTAGAAATAAAGAAGGGGGTCAATTAAAATGTCTGTATGAAGTCAAACTTTTTCTTATAGAAATATCCTGCAGGACATTAATGGAATTGCTGAAACAAGCCATAATCAGAAGAATAGTGCAGAGAAATGGTGCTATGTCAACTTTCCCACTTCAAGCCTTATACCCATCAAACCTAAGAATACCAAGGGGAGGCAGGGAGTTGTACATTAATGACAGCCTGCCATTATTTCTTTAGATCTTGATAATGTCTTAGAAACCAAGTGCAGAATAAGGCTTGCTTTTACTCTCTCATAATGGCCCAAGCCACCACACTAAAATGGAGATTTATTTCATCCTCTTCTTTAAATAAACAAATGTTCTTCTTGTTTTTAATCCTGCCTTGATGCCTTAATGCCTTGATGCAAGTTGGTAATTACACCAGCACCAAAAAAAAAAGAAAAAAGGGTGCTAGTGGTGGTGAAGACATTTAATGCAGCATGTTGATTTGATTTTATATTTCTGATGTCTTTATCACATTTTTTTCTTCTGTTTTTTAAGCAGCACAAAAGCAGAATTCAAGTTGATTGCAAGTGGCGTGCAATTATGCCCCTGTATTTCCTCTGCTTCTCTGCTGCGCTCCCCTCTTACTCACTCCCTCCTCTTTTTTTCCAATCCCCATTTTTAAACGGAGACGGAGAAGAAATAAAACCGTCAAAGGCTTTTCACTGAGCTAATACAGGAAAACAATTGTGAGCATTTTCTAACAGAACACCGCCTTAAATTAAATGGCACATTTTACGAGGGCTCTGTAAATCACGCAACTCGGCTCGGACATGTAAAACACAACATTGGTTTAAATGGTACGTTGGGCTCAATTAAAGATACTTCTACTCATGGCACATTATTTCTTGGCAAGGTGTGAGTGGTACATGGAAAACACTCTTAATGGTCTCAGCTAGTCAGCCAGAAGTGAAGTATTTTTTGACTCAGCAGGTTGTAAAAGGAGCCTGGTCCCTCATAACGTGACTGTGTTTCTGCTGTTGTCCCGGAGAATGGACCATTATATCATAAGCAGCGTTTGACAGAAGAGAAAAGGGGACGTGAGGACAGGGCAGCACTGTCCCGTGAATTCACCAGGCTGTACGGGTAAACCGGGCCAAGAGCAACAGCTGACCCACACACAGCTCACAAAGAACGACACACACTCTCTTCTGTCATTCACCGCAGCTCGAGAGGAGCACTGTTTTCTACGCACATGCTTTTCACGTGCAGGCCCACATCAGCTTCAACTGTCTGTCCTCCTGCCTCGAACGGTTTGCCCTGTTCTTTTCCTGTGTGTCTTGGTAGCAGTGGCACGGGGCCTTCGTAAAAGCCCCACGTTGTTCTCACTTTTTCGTCCGCTGATTTCATGTGACAGGTGCATTCCTCCGGGCTGGGTAGACTATAAGCTTTTTGATAAAAGCACATGAATCAATTAAGAGCCACAGTTCTGTGGTGCACAACCACATGCACGCTTTTTACTCCTATGTAGAATCTCACCAGGAAAGGAGGCACCATCAATAATGAGCAGTGTAGGGCTGACTAGTATAAAGACAGGATGTGCCGTGCATGGCCGGGTGTCAGTTACTTGCCTGTCCAGTGATAAGTGAGGCAGTTGTGGTCGATACTGTGAGCCTGTGTCATAAATGAGGTTTGGCAAGATGAACAAGTAATGCAGGAATGGCTTATTTTTATGTACAGCAGTTATCTTGTGAAAAGTCATGGAAAGTTGCTAATATTCTAACTGCCTGATACAATTGCTTTCTCTGAGTTAGCATTAAGGAGTTTTGCTACATTTGTCACATGGCATAATGGAATAGGGTTGGCATAATAAATCCAAGTATGTTCTTTTGTTACCCCATCTTTTTTCTCTTTTTGTTACACATTACCTGGCCGGCCACTCAGATTGTAACATACAGAGGTTTTGTTGTTTGATGACCAATAGGTCACAGTCAGACACAAAGCAAAATGTCAGTCTGAAACACCTTCCCACTGTGAAAAACATGCACTTGATGTAGCACCGTAGGCTCTGAAGAGGGAAAACCTTCAAAATCCAAGAAATACAGATTAGCAAACAGCCTGAAATGTTTCAGAGAAATGGATGTATTTCAATTTCTCATGTACACCACAGGTCACAGCGTGCACGGAGACATTTAGCCTTCTCTCCTTCTTTGCCCTCCTTCCCTCCCCCCTGCTGCCAAGTCTGTGGCAGGTTAATAAAATAAACATACATCCACCAGTGGCGATGGCAGGCATGTCAGACTCCCCTTTAGCTGTCATCAGCCATGTGTGTGTGTGTGTGGGGGGTTATTTGATGCGTGTGTGTGTGAGTGTATTTCCAACAGACTGTCACTTTTAGCTGGGGCTTGTCTGTCAAAGCCCTCTCTCAGTTAGTGCCCCTTCCTAGTCACATTGGAGCCCATATGGGGCAGGGAATTAGCTTAGCACCCTGTGCACCAGTCCACTTAATTAATTCATCAGAGTTCACTGGGGCGATATGTTTTAATTCTATTCTGGTTGGTTAAATAGTGCATCTTCCTGTAGGAAAATGTGTCCCTGTCGGCTATTATGGAACCCACACAACTTCTAGGCAAGACCGCGCCTTCAATAGCATTCACGCACTACTATTGGCCAGGCGTCCATGCTTACGCTAGGTAACGTAACACGCATTTGTTCAGGTCCTATCCCTGACCAATCGGCTATCCTAACCTTAACCACTCAAGGTCCATGCCTAACCCTTCCCACCGAGCGCTGCTTTGTAGGGGGGCCGGACTTGCCTAGAATTTACGTGGGATCCATAATAATGTATCCATGTCATTTTACAGCTCTGATGTGTTTCTAAATGTTGTTTATCAGTTGTGTGTTTGAACTTTGGAACTGTGGAAAAATATATATATTTGAAGCAGAAATACCAAACATTCTCTGGTTCCAGCTAGGCAGGGCTGGCATGAGATTCTGACTGTATGATAACCTTCAGCAAAAATATCACGGTTTCACGGTATTGCAATTACAGCTTTAAAATGTTTTTTATTTTTGAAATGTTTGGGTAAAAGAAAAAAAAAATCTCACAATGTATTTTATTAGGAACGATATGACAGAAACTGTTAGTGGTTTTAAAACCTTGACTTTTTCAAACCGCGGTATACCTTGAAACCGGTAACCGGTTCCAGCTTCTCGAATGCAAATATTAATCCACCTCTGCTGAAAATCTATAGACCAAACCAGTAATCAATTACTCTAGACAATAATACTCCATAACGAAACTAGGCATTAGTTACAGCACTAATGTGCACCGTTTTGCCCTGCACTATGGCTACATCCACGCTAATACATTTTAGTTTATATAAAAAAAAAATTTAAAAAATGAATGTTTTGCTACGTTTATGCTTCACGTCCACACTACTCTGGCATTTCGAGGCCCCTAAAACGAAGACATTTGGAAACTGCTGACCGCGTTTTAAGTTTGAAAACTCCAGAGTTGCGTTGTAGTCTGGACGGGCAGAAACGGAGACATTTGTAACCATGATAGTCAGTGTTATGGCTTACATACCTTTCATTAGCATCAGCAGTCGCACCTCGTCATCGGATCAAGCAAATAAATCCCTGGTCTTACATTTCGCCATTGTTCTTTCTCCAAGTATTTTCAGCATTCATACATCAATGATTTTCTACTGCAGAGTAACGTTCAGTCTGCTTCTTCTGTATGCCCATTGTATGCAAATGGTCATGTGATAAGCATTGACACACACACACACACACACACACACACACACACACACACACACACACACACACACACACACACACACACACACACACACACACACACACACACACACACACACACACACACACGATCACAGAGAGATTTAAAAAAAAAAGTACTGTGGATGTAGCCTATGCTGTCTCGGAATAAATTGGTCGGGTTTTTACCATGCCTAGTTATTCACTTTCTTGAGAGATTAACTACTGTGGAATCGACAGGATGTTGGAAGAGTATCGGCGTGTGTATATATATGTGTGTGTGGGCCCTTGTCCTCTAAAGGGCTTTGTGGTGTAGGCCAAGCACAACACAGCTGCCTCATTATATCTCTCTGTGTTTCTCTTTTCTCTCTCTCTCTTTGAAGTTTGTTGCAGTCCAGTAGAGTGGTACTAGGGTCAGGATGCAGAGGAGGATTAACGAGGCCCCTGGTATAGACGGATGAAAGGATGGTGGGATGAATGGTCTTTATGAAGTGTTAGATGAGAAGAGGGAAGGCCAGGTGATGACGGCCAGTGGGCTTTGGTTCGAAAGCAGACACTGTGATAGAGAGTCCAGATCTAAGGTTTAGATTAAAGACCGGATCAGTCCTGGCAGCACTGATATTAAACAAACGACCTGATGCACTTCTCTGTGGCCATATTTACAGTAGTGATTAGGGTTTCACCTCTGGGTATCCATGGACGTCAAAGATTTCTTTGAATCTAGATTTGAATGTAAATTTTGTTTTCTGCCTTCGGACGTGGTGGAAGTTTAACCATTTGTTGGGATAAAGTTGCAATGTCATATTACCAAATTTTAAAAAAAGAGCGGTTTTTGACCAGTGTTGCCCTATTTATCTTTTGTTGACAATGAGGCTCCAGGTTGGTTTTCGCCGGCTGTTTGCTTAAATTCCACGTCCACAGAGCTCAGATTCAAAATCGGAGAGATACGCTGTCTGCTTTGTTAGTTTGCTTGTCCTCAGTTTCTTGCTGCAACATCACAACGCTACAATAATGCATGCACAGGCGAAGGTATGTGATCCCACATGCCACTGCGCCACCGCGCATTAAACTCTCCCCCCCCAAGCCCCTCGGCGCTGCACAGCATTAAACAGACAGTGATTGATCTACGGTATGATTGTTTATTTTGCCTTGCTGTCAGTGATGGATGAAGATTTGCAAGCGCTTTGAAAAGTCTGTGTGAAATATGGAGGAGCGGAGGGAGGGGGTGGTTTTTAAAAATCAACTTCCCAAGGAGAAATGCCAGCGGGCCTATGGGGCGACCTGTCATCATATCAATACTCGCCTTTAAATTAAATGCCCCCCATTGCGCAGTAAGTAACTCAGCAATCACCATTTTTAATAACTGACACAAAAACAATTCACACCACAAGGAAAGTAGCTGTTTACAATCCTGTAGAGTAACCAGCTGAGTGTGTAGAGGAATTTGGCGCACTTCGTCGTCTTTGACAGCGATTCGCAGTCATTACGGTGATTCAGAGATTGCCATTGCTTAATTTCCGCTGTTACATTTCTCATTCAAATAACGGGCCACATGCTAATCAAAGTTTCTCTATAACACCATTGGCTTTGCTGCAGCATTTGAAGCTTGTTGTAACATACATTCAGCTGCAAATGTGTGACACCTCTTTAAAAAAAAAAACAACAAAAAACAAAAACAAAGCTGTTGATATTCAGTGGGCTCTGTTGTCCCCTACACAGATTCCAGTTGATTGAATGCCTTCATCTTTACAGAGCACCGCATACAAAACTTCCCCTCTGTCTACAGATGACAGACTCTGAGCAGCACGACATTTCTAACACCCTCTTCAGTTACCATCCCCCCAAGAGGCCAAAAGGAACCACGGTGAATGAATAGAAAGGGGAACTTGAGACACAATGCCTACTCGCCTCCCTCCCTCTCTTCCTTCTACCAACTCCCCTGTGACACCCCTCGTTTTCCTCCTTTTCTTTTTGCTGGCAGAAACTGTCTGACTCCTCGGATTCCTTTCTACGCGGGCTGATGGCTCGATCGGGAGTTTCTCCAGCCTAGACTTTAAACAAAAATCAAACCCCAAATCCTCCATCTTCCCTGTACTAATATATTTCCCCAAATTTGAACTCACAACAGTCTGCCAGTTTCTGTAAACCATGGAAACCAGGCATCACTCTTTTCAGATCTTGTTTCTCTCCTTTTTAAAAACGGCGTGGGGGCATTCACACGCCAAAACATTTCTCTGAATCCAAGCTCATTTGAAGACAAAAAGAGATGTTTATTTCAGATGTTTACTTCGTCATCCTTTCTCTTTTAAGCAGCTATAACTTTCGCACATTGCACATCATTAGTGAGGGTGAGGTTCAGAGTGAGGTGAGTAAGCTCACAGCTGCGAGCTAAAGTTGTAACACATGCTGTAGAGTAGCTCTGAGTTTAAGTGTTCCCAGTTTTTTCAATTGGTTTCTGGTGTGCATAATGTTTGCTGTTACGATGACAAAATGTGATGTCAAAAGAGTGCTTATTATGCTGTGACTGGCTGGAAAGTAACGAAATTGAAGAATAGCTTTTAGGACATTATTTTCAAAGCTTTAAAGATTAGAAGCAGTGTATCTAGGACATCACAGCCACTGCAGCTTAACTTTGAAATCAAACTGATGCAAGACACTTTGATATGATTTTGGGCCAGAGAATTCAAAGTTCCCATTTCACCTTTCAGTTTTAAATTAGAACCATGACTATAACCATAACCTCTTGTGGGCAGAGGATTTTCCCCATCGGCAACTGAAAGGAACCTCTTTCTTTCTCTGCCTGGGTCTTCCACAGCACTTTGTCATGTAAAGAGGCCCTTATCTGGGTCTCTGTTAGAAATAGCAAGCGGGATCCCTGGGGCCAACAGAGATCGACGCATGGTAAATAAGTGACTGTGATTGGCGGGGTCCTTTGAGCAGAATGGCTAAGGCCTGCCCACTGATGTGCCTGCCGGGAGGTCAACTTTGACCCCTTCTGGCCACCTGTTTCGTCCTTGATTTTATATATATATATATATATATATATATATATATATATAGTGGTTAGTTTGCAAGTAAGCTTTTGTTACCAATTAACCATTGTTTATCTAGCTCTATATGGAATAATAAATCAGCCATTTCCATTTCTTCCTCTGTCCTCTCAATCCACTTTAAGCTCCTAATACGTGCGCCTGACCACATGTTGCCGTAAAAACGCTGATCCATCTCATTGAATGTTTCCAGCAAATTATTTCTCATTTAGCCCAGGTACCCCACTTTCCTCGTGTGCAATCTTCCTCCCACATCTCTGGCTTTCTGCTCTGCTCCTTGAGCATTACATTTGTTTCCGTGCGCGGCCTCCGTAAATGGCTGGCCAACAATGACAATTTAATGGCCAAAAGAGGGCCGGAAGTGTAGCGATTTCACAAGGCCTGATTTAATTTCCCTCATTCGGGCTAAATTGGGCCACGGTGTCTGGGTAAATAAACAGAATGCATCTGGACTGCAATAAAGAGAGTCAAGCGGCAAGAGGGTGCATGAATAAGTGGTTGTGCTGTAGAGGTTGCTTTTTTTTTCATTCCCCCGTGAACGGTTATAGATTTGTTACGGAGTGCTTGTTTAGCACTTTGCTTGTGGACTAGCTTAGCCTTTGAATGGTGCAGTAAATAAAGTGTGTGTGTGTGTGTGTGTGTGTGTGTGTGTGTGTCCACATCTCACTGTTCATATTTGAGATTTACTGTAGTTTGCGGTTTCATTTGACTGTATTGGTTGTGATTGATCATTTTGGTAAGATTGGAGTTCATGAGATTATTTTTGGCTCCTGTCCACTTTAGCTAACTCGCGCTGATTATTGCCACTCATTTGATTTTGTACACCAGTCACTGCCTTTTCCGGAAGGCTTATATGTAACTTAGAAGACATAAGTTGGTCTTTGTGGCCAATTCCTAAGAAAAAACTCATTGGTATGTAACACGGATCGCAGAGGCCACAAAGCAGCCATTTTGTTGAACAAAACACTTGGTCATGTGTATACACGGTTACATGGTGAAGTGTGTGCGGGTTTGCATCCAGAAGAAAAACCCCTTTGGCTCTGCAGAAGTGTCATGTCTGACATATGTTTACTGTGACGCCTTGTTGTGATTATAATTTTGTTTGTGTGTGTTCAAGATAAATGGCATATACTGGGAGGTTTCTACGCAGGGTGAGAAACACCGTTGTACCTCACATTCCTCAAAGTGTGAGCAAGAATGAAACAAAAGACTTTACGAGACTCTTACACGCCTCCCTCTCCTCTCCTCTCTTTGATATTGAATTACCACAATGACCAGGAGAGGCAACAAAGTAATAACATGCCTTAACTATTGACCCACCCCCAGAGCTCCCACATAGCTCTTTTCTGAGCAACCTCTGCTGATGTCAGCTCCCCACCATGCAACGCAAGCCTCTGTATGCACATAAGAGTCTCATTTCCATAAGGAAAATAGTTCACTAGACTCTGAGTCAGAGGGTAATTGTTGCTTTGTTAAATTGGGTAATTAACTTGTCACCAAAGTGATATTTGTGGCTTGTTCACAACAATTTGATTCATTTCTCCCCCGTTAAGCAATCTGAGACTTAGAAATAATTGTGTTGTCTATGAAATAATAGTTATGTTGCCCAATTATTGCTTTGTTGCAATGGTCTCATTTGTCTGGCACGTTACATGAAAAATTGCACAGTATTGTCATCAGAAATATTTAAACTGCTATGCTCCCATTCTTAAGAATTGCTTGACATACAGTATATTCTGAATTAACTGAGTTTGTAGTAGTTTTCCTGGTCTCATTGTGAAAGCGGGTTATAGATATATTCCTGTTTGTTGCAGTTTAAAACGATGGCATGTGGGAGTACCACTTCCTGGCGTATGCATTTTCACTTCGACAGGTTTCTTTGACTCATTTGTATGCCGCATTTGAAGGCATATGATTAGCAACCCACGATCGAAACATGCGCATACACATTCAGACATGCACACAGAAAGCACCGACTTGCTCGTCAGAAACAACTGCTAGGAGAAGGGATGGATAGGCACCTTTTGACCCTGACTATATGTGTACATAACGGTACACAGTCTGCCAGTAATGATCTAGACAAGCACTTGTATAGTGCTGTATAGAGCTTTTAAGGTGTGTGTGTGTGTGTGTGTGTGTGTGTGTGTGTGTGTGTGTGTGTGTGTGTGTGTGTGTGTGTGTGTGTGTGTGTGTGTGTGTGTGTGTGTGTGTGTGTGTGTGTGTGTGTGTGTGTGTGTGTGTGTGTGTGTGTGTGTGTGTGTGTGTGTGTGAGATGCTTGTTAGTGGGATTGTCAGCCAGAGAGACTTGACCTTACAGGGTTTGTACAAGGTACTCTGTTGTTGCTGTCATCAGCCCCAGACACACTAGTGGAAAATAATAATAATAATAATAAATTGAATTATATAAGCTTTTCATGGACTCAAAAGTCGCTTTACAGGGCAGGGTAGATTATAAAAAATAACAAAACAAAACGCAAGCGCAAACAAAACAAGTAGAACAAAACAAGATACAGATGAAAAGGGAGGGGGCAGGTGGACTATGGGTAGGCTGAGGTGAAGAGATGGGTCTTGAGGCGGGACTGGAAGATGGTGAGGGACTCAGAGGTGGGATCTCTTGGGGAGGGAGTTCCAGAGCCTGGGAGCTGCTCTGGAGAAGGCTCTGTCCCCAAAACAAGCAGGTTGGACTTTTGGATGGAGAGGAGCCGGCTGAGGTGGATCTGAGGGACCGTGAGGGTTGGTAAGGGAGAGGAGGTCAGTGAGGTATGAGGGGGCCAGATGGTGGAGGGCTTTATAGGTGAGGACCAGGATTTTGTAGGTGATCCGGTGGGAAATGGGAAGCCAGTGGAGTTGGTTTAGGACTGGAGTGATGTGGTGCCAGGATTTGGAGCAGGTAATGAGGGCGGCGGGAGTTCTGGACCAGTTGGAGTCGGTTGATGTTGGTAGAGCTGATGCCGAGGAGTAGTGAGTTCACGTAGTCCAGTCGGGAGGAGATGAAGGCGTGAATGAGGTTCTTTCAGCAGCGGGGGTGTGAGAGAGGGTCTGATTTTGGCGATGTTTGCAGGAGGTGAAAGAAGGAGGTTTTAATGACTTGACGGATGTGAGGCTCAAGGGGGAGAGGGTGGAATCAAAGATAACGCCTGGGGTTGCGGGCCTGGGGAGATGGGGAGACAATGGCCGTCGATGGTGAGAGTGGGGTTATTGGTTTTGCTGAGTGTGGATTTGGAGCCGATCAGAAGGGAATTCTGTTTTGGCGGCTGTTGAGTTTGAGGAAGTTGTGTTGCATCCAGGTTTTAATAGCTGACAGACAGGAGTTGATGTGGGAGAGGGGAGGATTGTGGGGGATTTGGTGCTGAGGTAGATCTGGGTGTCGTCCAGCATAGCAGTGGGAAGTCCAGGTTGAAGTGGCGGAGTATCTGACCAAGAGGGAGGATGTAGATGATGAAGAGGAGGGGGCCAAGTACGGAGCCTTGGGGAACACCTTGAGTGACTGTGGCTGTGGCAGAGGTGTGGTTGTGGAGAGAGATGAAATGGGATCTGTTGGAAAGGTAGGAGTGGAGCCAGCTGAGTGCAGTACCTCGGCCGATACCGAGGTCTTTGAGTCTGGTGAGCAGGATGTTATGGCTCACAGTATCGGAAGGCTGCACTCAGGTCGAGGAGGATGAGGATGTTGAGGGAACCGTGTCAGCAAAAGGTGAGGGAGGTCGTTGAGGACTTTGAGGAGAGCGGTTTCTGTGCTGTGTAGGGGCGAAAACCAGATTGGAGAGGTTCGAATAGGTTATTGGCAAGAAGATGGGTTTGTAGTTGTGAGGCGACTATGCGTTCCAGGGTTTTAGACAGAAAGGGGAGGTTGGATATGGGCGGTAGTTGTTGAGAGAGGAGGGATCCAGACCAGGTTTTTAAGGATTGGGGTGACAGCGGCAGTTTTGAAAGCAGAGGGACAGTTCCAAGGGACAGTGAGGAGTTGAAGAGGTTAGTGAGGTAGGGGCATAGGACCGGGAGGCAGGACTTCAGAAGTGGAGTAGGGAGGGGTCAAGGGAGCAGGTAGTGGGTTTGGAAGAGCTGATGAGTTTGGAGATTTCAGGAGGAGTGACTGGGTTAAACTGGGAGAGGAGGAAGTGTGGAGGAGGGTCGGGAGGTCTGGAGGGATGGAGAGAGGGGTCCAAGGTAGGTGCTGGAGTAGATCCTGGAAGGTCAGATACAGGGGATAGGGATTTGTAAATGAGATTGATTTTGTCAGTGAAAAAGTGGAGGAATGAGTTGCAGAGATCGGGGTAAGGGTAAGGAGGCTGTTGGTCCGAGGCTTGATGAGGTTGTTCAATGTGGAGAAGAGGGTTCTGGGGTTTTGGCAGGGGTCGGGTGAGGATGGTGGAGAGGTAGGCAGATTTGGCAGCAATGAGGGCGATCTTTGTAGGTGATGGATGGGATTTATAGGCTTCATGATGGACTGTGAGTGGATGATTTCTTTGTCAGACGTTCAAGTTGCGGCCAGTTTGTTTCATTGTAGTGCAGGTGTGTACCAGGGTGAAGAGGTGTTAAAAGTGACGAAGTTTTGTTTTGAGGGGGGCCAGGGTGTTGAGGGAGGTAGACAAGGTGGAGTTGAGGTGGTCTGTGAGGTCATCGGGTGAGGTGAGGGTTGAGTCCAGGTGGAGAGTGGTGGAGAGCAGGTCAGAGAGAGGTGGTGGGATTGATAGATTTGAGGTTGCGGAAGGTGATTTCTCTGAGGAGGCGGGGGGGGGGTTGGAGAAGGGATGGTGAACCGTATCAGTTTGTGATCAGAGAGGGAAAGAGGCATGGATGGAGGTCGAGCACTGGTTGGTTGGTGGAGCAGACCAGGTCGAGGATGTGACCTTTTCATGGGTGGGGAATGTGACATGTTGGGTGAGAGAGAAGTTATCCAGTAAAATTTTGAATTCTGATGAGAGCTTGCATGTGGGGGAGTCCATGTGGATGTTTAAGTCACCGAGTAGCAGCAGACGGAGAGAGAGATGAGGCTAGTGTGAGGAGTTCAGTAAAATCAGAGAGGAAGGAGGGATTTGGTTTAGGTGGCCGGTAAATGAGGATGACTGTCATGGAGGAAAGAGTTTTGAAGGCGAGATATTCAAACGATGATAATGAGGGAGGGGTGAGTTCTGTGATCCGGAAGTTCTGATTGAAAATGACGGCGGGCCACCTCCACGGTGGGAGGGGCCGGGTTTGCAGATGTAGTTGTAGCCAGGGGGATGCTTGGTTGAGGGAGAAGAAGTCGTTGGGTTGTTGCCAGGTTTTCGTGAGCAGAAGGAAGTCAAGAGTGTTGTCGAGGATTAGTTCATGGAGGACAGGGGCTTTATTGTTGAGCGATCGGTGTTGAGGAGGGCAAAGTTGGCATGGTGAGAGGGTGGTGGGATGGGGGCAGGCTGGAGAGATCTGAGGTTGTCCCGGTTAGCAGTGCGTGTGGTCGTTGGGGTGTGGGGGTATTGCAGTTGAGGGGGACAGTGAGCCGATTAGCAAATGATTGGAGAGTATGATTGAGTGTATGTGAAGTGGGAAAGCACTGTAGTCCGGTCCGGGTTTTCTGTGTAGCCTGATGATGCGTTCAGCCCTATGTGAACCAGTGGGTGAAGCATTCAGATGACGTGGGACAGGTGCAACAGAGCGGCAGGTGACCAGATGGATGGAATGGATTGTCCGTGGTGGAAGAAAACAAACTTGCGGGCGAGAGCTTCTGTGGATGTAACGGCCGACGTAGAAGTCCGAGCTGTTTGATGACTGGGATGCAGGATGGAATGGAGTAGTTGACGATGGACCAGTTGCAGAGTTGAATATTTGATCATGATGCCGAGCGGAGGGACGGAGAGCTCCGTGATAGTGGTTAGCCGCTGGGCTAGGAGCACAGAGGTGGAGGTGGGAGATGGATGAATGAGGTGATTGCCAAAATGATCCACAGCATGACCGAAGGAGGGAATGTCTAGTCTTGGTCGCGCTCGTATCTGGTGGAGGTTGCCTATGAGGAGGAGGTCAGCAATCGGGTTAGCCGCCAAGCAGCTAGAATTTGCCGCCACGTTTGGTGAACGGGGCAGCTAGCTAGCGGCTAACCCGACGAGGCAAGAGTCCGGTCGTAGGAGCCCCAGGCGGCCCGGGAAACCAGCAGAGAGACTGTCCAGAGGTACAGAGGCTGTCCAGAGGTAGGGGTACAGCGAACACAAACACAAGAGAATAGCAGACGAATAGCAGATGAATAGCAGACGGAGAAGCGAATAACCAGCGCCAGCGTCCTCTCACGTCGGTTGGAGAAAAAAAAAAAAAAAAAAAAAAAAAAAAAAAATGGGTCTTTTTGCTTTGCACAGCAGTCCTTGCATGAGATGTGGTGTTGTTGCTTTACATTAATTGTGTCACTGGTGTGGGGTGTCAGGCTTAAATATGTAATCAGTGTTGGGACATTTTTCGGAGTCTCATTTTTACCAAGAGTCATGTTAACATGCAAAATTTCATTTCTTGCCTTTTTACAAATTCTAGTGCTATCAAAGAGAAATAATCTTGTTTCTTAAAGCATGCCACTGTGAAGTTGCATCTGCAATAACTGAGAGGTATTTGCGCATTCCTGTCAGATATAAACCCATCCAAAGTCTTCAGTCAAACAAAGCTGTCTATTAAGTTGTGGATAAATGTCTTATTCTGGAGTGGAGGGTAGCCCGAGAGCCTGAACTTTCAGGAGTTAATATGTTCCTTTCCAAGGTTATCCACAGGCCTGGATTTTGCAACGGGTTTTCAAATGGGATTTAGAAGTGCTAGCCAATATTTTGCCATGTTCTCGTTTAGTTCGTTTACGATCTGGATCCTCATGCCATCCACCATTGCAAGCAGCTTTACACACACACACACACACACACACACACACACACACACACACACACACACACACACACACACACACACACACACACACACACACACACACACACACACACACACACACACACAGGCATGTGCGCACAGTTGCATACACAAAATCAGACTTACCCTCAAGTGACTTACTCACAAGTGTGCACACACATCAGGGCCAACAGAGGGCATCTCAGGAGAACACACACACACACACACACACACACACAGAGCGCTGCCCCACCTCCAGCCTGGCTAGTTGCTGCCCGCGTGCCCCACCAGCCGTCTGCCAACAGGCGGGTTAATATTGCCACCAGCTGCAGGGGGGGTGATGTCAACCAATGCCAACCGGCACCAGGCCCAGAGTGGCCACACAGGAGCCACTGTGAGCGTCTCCTCTCTTCTCTTCTCCTTTTCATGACACTGTTTATTTTTCTGTTTAAACTGCTTTCTTCTATTCTGCTCCTATTCAAAGTGAAATTTAAATATAAAGTGGGTGTGGGCGGCAGTGCGGAGCAGTGTGTGAATGCATGGATCCAGGCCATTTGAAGGCGGTCATCCATCTCCATGAACAACACTAGACAGTGCATTGGCTGCATGCATGTGTTGGAGAAAGAGGAAGCATAGGACACGATACTTGCTTATTGCACCTTTCCTGTGAATGTGTCGCTCATGTTCTCGTGTGTTTGTCTAAATCCACAATCTCATGCTGAATTACTGTATCTGTTGCGCTATCAAAGCTGCTGTTACCATTGGTCGCTTTCCGACCAGAGGGATTTTTGCAATTCCTAGAACCTTTTTTTTTTAAAATTTTTTTTAAATTTTTTCTCGTGTTCCGACTGGACCAATTTGGGGATTTTTTTAAGTTCCTCTGGCCACAGTTCCTGTAACTCTTTCAGCTCCTACTTCAGGACAGGGTCTTTTCGCTGTTCCCTTTTCAGCATAGGGACCTAGTTCAACGGCCGGTTTTCCGGTACAGACAGACCAAGGTCATTGTCACTTCTATGAAGATACAGGTTAACATTACTCAGAGGGTTGCAGAGAAACTAATGTACACACCCACTATTTCATCAACACATGATGTCTGTGGTCCTGTGTCAGACTGAACGGATGAGGATGTAGCATTGAGGTCAGGCCAACACCATAGCATAGCAAAGAACCAAAAGGCAAAAGCACACAGATAGCATTTTTTATTCCCGGTTTTTAATTTGACTATATGAGACACATTTTCTAGTGTTGGAGGGTATTACATCATCATTGGATAAAATGTCACACACTGTTTTGTATTATTTTTCCTATTATAATTCAGCAAATCAACATTTTTGGGTTGATTGATTAGCAAAAGGAAACTACTGTCAAACCACAAACCCATTGACACCAATATAGAATTACTATAAAAACGATAAAGTACAACAACAAGTAACAAAGCACACTTTGGCAGTTGTAAGTTGGCTATCACCTGGGGTTTCTTTTTAGGGTTATTACTTGCTTTTCATGCATGGTTTTTGTTGCTTATATTACCCACATGGCTTCTAAACTGTCACGATGCATCCACAATGCACGGTGGTAGATCACATTGGGGAAAAATGGTGAGTGTAGGAAAGTGTGCGTGAGAGAGACGGGTGTATAAAGAAACATAACATGGGTTCTTATCGATTGAAGACTCACCCTCACAGCAACAGACACCGCCATTTAGTGTATCTAAAAATGAATAAAGATTGCACTGAGACTGAACTTCTTTTGATTGGGAGCGATGGTTGAAGGGCTCGGAGATGAGATGGGGAGGTGCAGAGGCCATGCATATTTTTTCTCCCTATTCTGCATCTGTTAAATCTAAGCAGAGATGCAAGCATGATTCAAATACTCAGTGGCTGACAACATTTTAAGCATCTCTACGGAGAGCAGGAGATGCTTATGAAGTGGCTTCTTTTTTCACAAATGTACTCCTTTTGCGTTAATCTAACTTGTGTCATTTAGCTCTTAACTTGTGTGGGCAAGTGGCATCCTTTTTCACACGTTCAATATCTATTTATGTCCTGGTTGTGGAAAGGGGAATTAGTCTTTCTAGCAAAGCAGCTCGTCTGCGCTCGTGCAAAGTTCTGCAAGGGTAAATTAGTTTAAAACCTCAGGCTATGAGTTGTTATTGTGTACGTGTGCATGTGGGTGATGGTGCTTATGTGCTCCTTCCTGTCTGATTGTTTACAGCATCACCTAACTGGATTCCAGATGTAATCCTACAGTCTGTCTGAGGAGTCTGACTATCCAAAGCTAACAGGGAGACTTTCCAGAAGTCCCCCTCAGGCGTTGCTCTCACACCAGCTTGCTTCCATACAAATGGCATCTTCCACTTGTAGCAGACAGATGCTGCATAAACTGACCAGAGGCTGGTGGTTCTCTGTATATTCGTATACGCCTGCCAGCCTGCATGCTGTTCCTGTCAGAAAAGGCATGAGGCTAATGAGGTTACGCAGTTTCCTGTTTCTGCTGTCCTGTCTCCTTCTTGTGTTTGTGGGAGTAGGACTGCTTGAGCTCTGTGACACGATATGTCTACATGCTGTAACATAACTTGCATATGCTTTGAAACATTAAGTGTGGATGTGTTACACACACACACACACACACACACACACACACACACACACACACACACACACACACACACACACACACACACACACACACACACACACACTCAGTAAATATTTAACACCGTAAATATTTAGCACAGCATGTCAGGTCCAGTAATATCTTAAGACAGTCCTATGATTGGATCGACACGCTTTACTTGTCTAACACTCCTCCAAATGCAAAAGAATGTGTCAAGTGTTGCCGCATATAAAGGCCAAACCTGGCAACCTGGTAGCTGGGAAAGCTATAGCCTAGTTTCTGGTAATATATCACTACTGTCATATAAAATAAGCTGAGGGAGTCCAATGTTTGTGGTTTTTACTTGAATCAAATAGGGGGCATGCTCCTAAGCCTGCCTACAGTAGTTAGTTGTATAACCCTGGAGTGCATTAAATGCACCCAAAACCTATTACAAGAATCAGTGTATTTCCATGTGAAATAAGATTTTTGTTTATCCAACTCAGTGATTTTAGATGTCTAAAGACCTTGCTCATAAAGAAAGAGAAAAGGCAGTTTGCTGGACAAGATTTTTTATATTTGTCATCTAGATACCTGTGTAACAAATGTCCGTATTGTGACCTCTTACCGCTCTTAATACATGTGAACAAGTAGGTTTTAAGATTTGACATCAATCTGAGGATTTTCATAATTTCAAGTGACCGCAGCGCTCGGTGTCATATAGCATGGGTGACAATGAAGAGCACATTCCTTTGGCTCTATAGAATCTAAATAAACTATTGCTATTGATGTTAGAAGTCAAACATCATCTTTCTATGTGCAGCACAGCCGGTGGGTGGACGAGAGAAGGTTAGAAATGCAGCTCTGTGAGGGATCAGCAGCAGTGTCTTTCAAGGCTCCCGAGGGAATAGCACGGAGGCCCAGGAGCCACTGCTATCATGATTAATGACCGCATGTTGGGGAGCGTCGTCGATCAGAGGTGTACACAGGACTGCAGCTTGTGTTTGTGTGCATGGGCCTGCAGTGCAAGGGGATTGAGTCAAACCTCTGGTCAGCGGAAAGTAGCCAAAGTGAAAGTGATATTGTGACAGAGTTGGAGGGCAAGTGTGTTGAATGAGGCCGTTACTACTGAAGGGGATCCGTTGTGCAACCTTGTCAAATCCGAGTAAGAGCACACACATGCACACAAGGACTGCTTTATACCATATTTCAACACCCATTTCTACCACGAGACCTGTATTTTAGTCTATTGTAAGACCAGACGAAGCCCAGTCCTCTGCCTGAACAGTCAGCACTCTCAACCTGCCAAATGTAACTTCAGAATATGAAGAATTCTCCTCAACCGAGCCCTAAAAACCATGGCAACAAGGCTGTGAAACTGACAGACATGGCTGCTAAGCTGATATAACGCTGTTACTTTATCATTTCACTTTATGAGAGACACTAAAATTCCCACAACAATCACACCATCCTTTCTTGGCTTTGTGGCAAGGAATGTACAGGAAACTCTTTACGGTAATGCTCCTCTGGTGCTGTGCGCCGTGTTTGCACGGAGGCTGGAAGCAAACCTGAAGAAACTCCTTCCACTTACTGTTAGATAATCTATCAATACTGCTATAACAGTCAGTGCTCCAGCAATGCAATAAACAAACCAGTTGTACAGATTAGCTAGGTTTAAAAAGATATTCTTTTCTAATTATTTCCTTCTTTTACTTTTGTTTTCTAGTTTTTAATTGACTGTTTTTAAGGACATCTCTCAAAGTTAATATAACATGTGGCTGACATTTGGTGAACAGATGGCACACATAATCAATTGATTACATTTTGAGTATGTTTCCAGTTAAACAATCGACTTTTTAGACACTCATGATATGCTGCATTCCAGTGACAGACAGCTGGTTCATTTATTTGTCTACAATCAAACCTGAAAATAAACAATGTAAAACAAATACATGAAATACAGCTTAACAAGTTGGAGAATTTATCAAGGTTGGTGAGGGTTTGTGTTCGGTGCCGTTTGTGTGTTTAGGGTTAAGGGTGAGAACAGGGGTCAGTTGGTCACATAGCGAGTGTGGGTGGGCACCTCAGTCACTTTACCCCCTTTTATTATGCTGCCAGTTAGGCCTCTGACACACACACACACACACACACACACACACACACACACACACACACACACACACACACACACACACACACACACACACACACACACCCTGGTTCTTCAAAACTATGTGACATTTATTTCTTTCAGTAAAAATAAATTTGGTTACTGTCTGTATTTAAAAGCTCTCTCCCTCCCTCCAGCTCTCTCTCTCTCTGCTCTACTTTTTACCAGCCTGATGGCGATTTATGCTCGACAGGACTGAATGGCGCTGGCAGTCTGTCACTTATGTATGCTCAGATAGATTCAGACCGTCCGTGCATGCGTGAGTGAGTGTGCAAATGCAGACAGCTGATATGATTGACAGTGGAGTCACGGCAGGTTTGTCTCTGTGTGTGTCTGTGACACTGAGCTCAGCAGGAGAGACCATCACGGCCAGGTTGCAGACAGAAAGCAAGCATTGTTGTGAGGGAGAAACCTTTTTATCTGCTGTAAATGTAGGTACAGGAAGAAAAGGTTGAGAGAGAATGTGGGCATACACCCAATTTCTTGCATGTTGACAATTTAAAAAAAAAAAAAAAAAAGAAAAAAGGCTCTTTTGACACAAAGTATCTGTCTGCATCAAGTTAATATTTGGAAAATGTGTTCAATAGACTGTCTGTCTGCTTCTGGAAAAACTGTGATTTAAGTCGTTTACATGATTGCAGCCATTCAACCCTTGTAGCGTTCCTCTCAACGCCTCTCCTCTCCTGCAGATGGAAGTGTTCTGGATCCCTCTACTCTAACTGTTGGGGCTATCCTAGCATGGCTAGTTTAAAGGGAAGGCCCTGTGGCTGCACACGCACACGCACGCACGCACGCACGCACACACACACACACACACACACACACACACACACACACTCCGATGTAGTAAGCTTGGGGTGTAATGAGGCGATTATATAGGGCCTCTCATCCCCAGCAACCCCACAACCTTGTTCCATTCGCCTATTCTGAGTTCTGAGCTGAGCTAAGCATCCGGTCTACTTGAAGCCATAAGGGACATGGGGACCAGGATGTAGTTAGGATCGGAATGTGAGTTTTGTGAGCAAACACGTGCTTCATAGTTGAGGAAGTTGGCTTGGTTTTAGCCACTGCCTCAGTTGTTTGCAAATTTTGCTGACTGCTTGTCATATCACATCACATTTGGGAAACAGTAGCCATCATTTACATCAAAAGCGGGCAGTGGTCTCAAAAAAAATCTGGACTGACTAAGTAATTTCCCGTCAGCTTTCTAATGAGTCACTTCTTTTCAAAAAAAAAATGCTGCTTAGGTGTTCTTATTTGCATCTTTCACTCACAAGATTGCTTTGAAGAGCCCCCCATTATTGTGGAGGCATAATTTGGACCTCTCGCTGCATTGTCTAGGCTTTCTTTGATACTTTGCAGTTGTTTTTGTTTTCTCCACAGGGTCATGATCAAGATGCCTTTTTAAATGTTTCTAATCCACATGTTTGGACATAACCTCAGCAAAGGTTACAGTGATGTATTTGGTAATTAAGTGATTGTTATCGCTGTCATCTGCACCACTTTTGAACCCCTTACAGCCAGTCATCTGGGGCCCATGTGTTGGTGAATGAGTAAGAAAGATCAAGATGTGCACTAAGGAAGAACAGCGTTTTAGTGGGGCAAAGACAGGACTCCTGACTACTGGATACAATAACCCAAGCTTTGTTAAAATAACATTTCTCCTCCATTGATCTAGCCATCCGTCTCTCCGTCCCTCCACCTAAAGGGAAATGTGTGTTAGAATAACAGATTTTGGGCCGGTTTTGTAGAGCAGATCGCAGCTGGCGCGTGGCCCACATTCCTCTACCATGACATCCGCACAGTCTGCAGCAGCACAGCGCTATTTTTAGAATGGCTAGTGAGAACGCACACACACACAGATATGTATGTATATGCAGATTCCCAACTGTGTGGATGTATACATGCGTTAGCTTGAAGGACAATTCAATTGTAAAATAAAAACTGAAACTCCTACAACTAAATGTTAGAAAAAGGATTTGATCACCTTTTTAAATCTGTGGTTTCCATCTGTCCTGTACAGTAAGCCCTGGCACGTCTAAGTGGCAGAGCTGACACTAGTGTGGCATTCTGTCACGCTTTCTACACACCGAGCAAGGGCACAACACCTAGGCTCTGATGTTCTTAAAGGCACAATGGGTCTTTTTCAGTGAATGGTGTAATAAGAAATTTCACTTAAATTTTCAGTATTACAAAATGCTGCTGAAGTACTGCTGAATCTTTGGCACGGGGGTAATCATATAGTCTCGACGTAAAACTTTTGGACCACAAAAAAAAGACTCCCCAGGAATATTATAGTTTGGGAGTTAAACATGGACACATTTGCTCTATTCCTGGAAGAGTTGTAACACGTGTTTGTTGTGATTGTTCTGTTCTTAGCAGAACTCGGTTTTTCAGGTATTTATTCACTGGATCTTTTTAATCTTCTTCTGAATTTTAAATTTCCATATATTCAATATCTCACAAAAACATTTGCTGGTTTAGAAAGTAAGAAACTTTAGCATGACATTACATAGTTAAATGTAACAATAATTAAATGATGCTTCTCAGGTGTGTGTTCAGTGATATTTTCTCCCATTGCATTCCATCTTTTAGAGACGTTTTATGGGGTAATATGTCTTCATCCTACGGTGGCCGAACCCGAAATTAGCTTTTTCCGTCGTTTACACGCAGCTGTTCTAGCCACTCCAATATTAACTTTGGTCTTTGCCAGTCGCGTTGTCGTTTTTAATTCTGTTTTTCGCTTCCCTGGCGAGTAATCTCCCCCTTGCATTCGTCACGGTGCCACAAGGTGTAAGAGGGCGAAATGCGGAGGTATGTCCCTCTTTGGCTAATGTATTTTAAAGATGGAGGCACTACATGGCTGCCGTGATTTGAGCGAGTCACTCCTATTTATTCTGAATGGCAGATTCTACGCTTACGAGAATACTTTGATTAGTTGGTGGAAGTAATTACACATGAATGAGTACATATTTGTGAAAGAACAAAGGTTTTTTTGCTAAGAATAAACTCAAAAAATTACACATTGTAGGTTTAAAGAAGCCCAACGGGATTCCGAGTAGATTTCCAAGCACTTCCTGTCTGATTAATCGCATGCAGCATGTGTGTGTGACAGAGAGGAAGATGCATACTTCTTAAGCACAGTATCCCTATGGATGCCTCAAATGTGTAAGTCTGTGTATTTGTGTGGTTGTTGCAGGTTGGATTACCTGCGTATTCCATAAAAGTTGGGAATGGGGTTGCTGGGTGACAGTAGGCACACAGCGTTCTTGATGCCTCACTTGGTGTCACACACACACACACACACACACACACACACACACACACACACACACACAGAAAAGGTCTCTGCGCTCATTAGTGGGATTTCACTAGCCTGATGGGAGCTGGTCGGGTTGTAGATGTGTCAGTGCCAGGTAGCGCTCAGCTGGCATTGCTCTGTGTAAGAGCTGTCTCTAAAGAGCTCTGGCAAAAACACACACACACACACACACACACACACACACACACACACACACACACACACACACACACACACACACACACACACACACACACACACACACACTGTGACTGAGAGATGCAACACAATTTGGTCTTATTGCTTATTTGAGTAGATGTTTCCCCTCCTCTGTCATGCTACACTTACCCTCTGGCAGGCAGTGTCAATGTCTTTGGAGGGATTTTGCATGCTATTCCTGTCCATCACGTCTTCTTATTTTAACACACATACGCACGCACGCGCGCGCACACAGGACCTGGCTTTTGTGACCACTGTGAAAGCAGAGCAACACCCTGGCATGAAACAGATGGCAAACTACCCCTAAGGTCAGACGAAATAGTTAACCTACAGTTGAACAAAGGTTGCAAAGTGATCTGAAGTTATGAAGAACTATTAGTGAGGTTTTGGGCTACAGCAGCTGCAATAGAGCTTTAACACTCTTTCCCACCCAGCTGATGAAAAGTCAGTCAGCATTTTTCCCCCCATTCTTTTTCAGACCTTGTTTCTATGTGTACACGGCACAGGAAATATCTGTGGCACGCTGCCAACAACTATGAGGAACCCAGAGAGAAAGTGAGAGAAAAAGAAATGCAGATTAACTTTAAGGTCAATTTTTGGAGGGGAGAATCTTTTCTTCAGTTTTTTTTTTTTTTTTGTGTGTGTGTGTTTGTGTGTGTGTGTGTGTGTGTGTGTGTGTGTGTGTGTGTGTGTGTGTGTGTGTGTGTGTGTGTGTGTGTGTGTGTGTGTGTGTGTGTGTGTGTGTGTGTGTGTGTGTGTGTGTGTGTGTGTGTGTGTGTGTGTGTGTGTGTGTGTGTGTGTGTGTGTGTGTGTGTGTGTGTGTGTGTGTGTGTGTGTGTGTGTGTGCATTTGGCCTTGTGACACCATGAGGGAAAGAGTGCCAGTGAGCTGTCTAGGTAATTGGTGCTTACCTGGCAGGCTTTTGCGCACATACACAGAATGGATTAGATGACATTAACTACAGGAGAAAATGGCATAATCGAATACTTGCACTACTTTCTCGTGTGTGTGTACATGCGCGCTCACGTGTGACAGTGTAATGAGGGACTGCACTCTATATATACACACACACACACCACGCATCACACACCCTATCAACCTTTGTCAGAGGCTGCAAACCATCAGTGCACTGAATGGAATGTGTACTGTATGCAGGGAGACGGGGCTGTCACCCATCAGTTCCATCATGTGCAGACACCCAGCTTTTAATCTTATTCACCCCCCCCCCCCCAACAAAAAAACATGGTGAACTGTGAACCATCACAACACCTCTGGTAGAGTATACTAGACTGGGGATTGCAGTACTGAAAGCAAGACATTTATGAGCAGTGGTCATTTCAGTAGCATTTTATTCACTGGCTGTGGGAGGATGCATAATATTAGGATAAGATTACCTTTCTCCCTTTCACACACTCGGACAGAAATATAAGCTGAC
Source organism: Perca fluviatilis (assembly GCF_010015445.1). Taxonomy (NCBI): domain Eukaryota; kingdom Metazoa; phylum Chordata; class Actinopteri; order Perciformes; family Percidae; genus Perca; species Perca fluviatilis. Next base: position 18,857,717 of record NC_053124.1, on the reverse strand, counting down.
TCAGAGACTCAGTTGTGACTGGTATCTTGTTACAGCAGCGATAACGCATCTCAGCCAAGCCAACTCTAATGATCAACTGGATGATCAGAACGTGCACTCACATACGTTGCTTTTCCACATCTGCTCTCATTACATTGCATTTGACTCAGACAGAAGGGAATGTGCTCGCCGGGATGAGCCAACACGATCAGAAATGTGTTGTGTTTAATTCAAATAATTAGCATACATTAGCTTTTTGCACAAAGACGGAAAGTGTTTTTTCTTTTTTCAAACCTTACAGCTGAAATCCACTCACCCCATGGCTTGACTAGAGAAAAGCTATTTCCAGTTTCCATTATTTATTAATACCTCTTTGTTGATGCTCATGTCCTAATCTCATTTCCTTTAGTCATTAGCGTTGTTCGACATCAAACACAGCTGCTAGAGCAATGAGTGTAGGGAGAGGGGGGAGAGAAGTATAGTTATTGCTGTTGGACACTCACTAAAGACAGTTAAAAATGCTTGTTGCAGTGGAATATTTTATTAATCTGTTAAAATTCTCTATGCGCTGTTTTGAATGAAATGCAGTTTTAATGTGCTATACATTCTGCTGTCATGTTTGTTGCTCAGATTTAAAGTGTGTGTGTGTGTGTGTGTGTGTGTGTGTGTGTGTGTGGACTGACTGACTTCTGGTGACCTCTTTGACAATAACATCTTCTGTCTCAGTCTCGCTGGGAGAGATTAGCGACACATGAACTCGCAGTCCCATGATGCTTTTTTTCATTCGCTTCCTATCTATTCATCACCATAACACTCCTATGATGGCATTGTGGGGAGATGCAGTCCTTCGCGCATTGTTATGCAAATGCATTGCGCTGTGCCTAGCGGCAAGCTAATGCTATGTTATGCTAATGTTGTGTCATGCTAATGTCACGATATAGTGAGAAATGGAGGGGAAGGATGCAACCGTAACAATATGAAGGGAAGATTCCACATTATACAAATGTCTGTTTCTCTTTACCAAAGCTGTCATAACTTTCCGTGAATTCATGCGTGGAAATGCGGACATTAGTTTTTTCAGAAGTATCTGAAATGTACTTTCCCAAGTGCAAAAATAATTATTAAAATAGGTGAAAGAAACCACTGTTTGGTCCGTGACAATAGTTGTAATCTCTCTTTCTTTCTTTCTTTTTCTCAATGTTTCCACAGGATGACAGTGATGGCATACCGTGGTCAGAGGAGCGTGTTATGCGGAAGGTGCTTTACCTCTCCCTAAAGGAGTTTAGGAGTGCACAGAAACGGCAGCTGGATGGCGACGGAACCCCGAACTCCAATGGTAAGTTCATCCAATTTAATATGGGAGTTTAAAGCAGTGTTGCGGACATTACATTCTTTTTGTTTTAAGTACTTTCATTTGTCCTGCACCTGCCAGAAGGTGGGATGTGCACACAGTTACTTTTATAAAAGTTCATCCAATGGCCTTAAATATCATCCTTCCACTTGTGTATTTTTACTGTGATAGGTCTGGCAATGCAAGACTAATCTCCACAGCGTTGTGGAATATGGTCTGGCTCCTCCACACATACATTCCGGGATAGGAGAAAAAAATAAACTCTGGGTTGTTTGCATTTCTTAAAACCAATCACAATTGTCTTTGGCGGCACTAAACTCTGATCGTAGAGACAGTGGCTCTGCAAAATAGTCTCAGGAAGGAACTTGTGTTGGTGGAACATTTGCACCCTGCAAAAGAAAACTCCACGTACAATAATAAATGAAGTTAACTGTTGACACAATACAGTAACGTGAGCTATATGAATTAGCAGGATACATTGTTAAGCGTAATTTGCTCTTACCAGTGCATCGGCTTGTGCATTTTGTATGGCAAATCCCCACCAATCGGTCCCACAACGTCCCAGTCCGATAGTAAATGCTGTAAACATATTCTTTGTAAATCTTTACAATCATTCCCCAAAAGAACCAAGCAGGCCTGCTATGTTGCATGATCCAAATCTTCTTCAAAACTTGCCATTTTCAGTGCAAGCTTGAAATTAGTTGTTTCCCGAAGAGAACGGCGTTAGATCACGGCAACACACATCACTGCAACATCCGGCTGCTGCCAACAACGCCAAAAACAACTTGCCTACCACAGTTTAGTTAACATGAAAAAGTATCTTATTTGTCACCCATCCCATACCTTGGGATCTTAGAAATCTTTTTATTTAGCTGAAATTAGGTCAATTTAAATGGAACAAAACAAATCTCTTGCAGTGTACTGTAAACAGCCCTGCAACAAAATTAAAGGATCTCTTGAAATGTAGCACTTCGACATGTTGAAAACTTTCACTTTGTTTTGACTAAATGAAATCGAGGAAACTGCTGAAGTAGCATTTTGTGGAGTAAATGTTAAGAGTTGCCAATTTTGTCTGGCTTGTCTGACATTTGCGTCTCAGTCTCGCTTCTTATTCCGTTAATTGAAGGCGACATTTTTATTAGTGGAGACTGAGCATGTTTACTTTGACAACGGAGCCTGATTTTACTTAGCATGGAGAGAATCCAATGAGAACCGATGATCAAGGACTCTCATTTTGCTTTTGTTGTGGGTCAGCAGGCAGCGAGCTGCAGTCTTTTACTTTGCTTGTTCAGTGTCCCATTCTCAAAGGAACCCTTGAGCTGAAAGTATTTCCCACTAGTTTTCAAATGTTGTTTACGCCTCAAACAGAGGGGCTCTGATGAGGTCCTTCACAGTGCCACACACAAGACAAATCTGTGTAGAAGTGTTATTCTTTTCCAGCTTGGACATTTACACTCAATTAAGCATGGGCTAATAGAAACCTTGGCATGAATTAATACTTAAAGTTGCTTAGTTAGACAGAAATCCAATTCCAGGTAGAAGCCTGCTACAGTAACAGTTTAGGGCTTTTTCCTTTTTTAGGCTGTGTAAGCCTGAAACAACACAAAAACAGTGAGAGCACAGGTTGTTTTGAACCAAGCTGCCACCATGTCTTTGTTTGACACTGGTGCTCCAACACAAAAAAAAAAAACCTCTGCCATCCAGCAGCGGAGGTTTTGAACTTCACACGTGCCTCAGAAGCTATTCTCAGCTGACATTAACACAACCCAGACACGGGGAAAAAAGGAAACAGGAGGGGAAAAAAAGAGCCTCTGAAAGTTCACGCCCAGCCAAAGAAGCCAGCCAGCTAGGCAGAAAAGGAGACAGGCAGGCAGACAGACAGGAGGGAAGTGTTTTTTGAAATGTAGCTGATCATTTATACCTAGCGTCCCCCGTAATTTTGTTTCTTTATTATATTTTTTTTCACACCTTGATTTCTGCTCTCTCTGTCTGTGCCCCCCCCCCCCATCCCTGTAGCTAGTGTATCTCTGTGTGTCTGTCTGGCATCTCATAGCTGCCACTCCTGAGCTCCTCAGGGCCTTTTAAGCCGCCGCGGGTAGCTGACCTTATCGCCTGAATAAAAATGACTCATTAGAAAGCGTCGGCAGCCCGTCGTGCCGGGGGTAACGACAGCAGCCCGCGCTGACACAAAAGGGAGCCCGGCTGAATAGACGGGCCCTGCTGTTTTAGAGCTCCGTGGGTTAGCAATGCTTTGGAGGTTGTGCGAGCGGCACGGTTTCCCGTCTCACATAGACGTTGTGGTGAAACGGTCAGCCATTTTGGAAGATCACACTCAGCGTGCGTTACATCCTGAATGGGCAGCTCCTGCTGTTTTAGAGGACTGTGGGTTAGAGAGTCTGGGCTTATGTTGGGACCAGACATGTGCCACAGTTTTCAGTCTCACAGGGGCATTATTATGAAGCTGACAGCCATTTTGAAGAGCCAGACCTTGACATGTACATGAGAGTTGCAGAATAGGATGGATTAGAGATAACGGTCATATCTACATGATTAGTCAGTTAATGGATTACTTGATTGCCAGAATAAGCAAAAATGGTTTCAGCTTGTCAAATTGAGTATTTATCGCTTTTCTTTGTTTATCATTATGAATTTTATTTATTTATTTTTACCGTTGGTTGGACACAATAAGCTATTTTAAGGCATTGCTTCAGGCTCTGTGGAATTATGATTGGCATTTTTAGTGGTTTTTAATGACATTATTTATAGAAAAATAATTGAAACTAGGGTTGTAACAAACAATTGTTTTCATTGTCAATCATTCTGCAGATTATTTACTTGATCAGTTAATAGTTTGTCTGAGAGTAGTGAAAAATGGCCATCATACGATTCCAAGGTGATGTCTACAAATAGCCCAAAACCCAAAGATATCCACCATTTTGGGAAATAGGTGTCCTCTCATTGAAGGAGGTTACAGCAATACCTCCTTAAAGCAGAATTTGTCTCCCCCAGGCATCCGTATCTCCATCTTTCTATCCCCACAAATCTCCATCCATCCCCAACCTCTCTCCTCCTCATCTCTCCGTCACTGTGTGGCAGCAGTGGCTATCTTTGGGTGTGTGTGTGTGTGTGTTCTCCCTGCCCATATCCAGCAATCATGCCATCTCCCCAGCCGCTTTTCCTCTCGCTGCTGGCAGCCGTCCATCTCTGTGTCCATCACACTTCCTGCTTCTCCCGCTCCCTGCCTGCATTATTTAACAAATGACACTATGCCCTTCTGGGTCCCAGCTTCCGCTTGTTCACCCTTCTCCCACTCCACCATGGCCACATTCTTCCCTTTCCTTTCTCATCCATGTCTTCCTCCAGCCGTCTGTCCTTCCGGGTGTCTCTCCCCCGATGCAGGGTTTCATTACACATCAATAGGATTCTGGTTACTGCCTTCTCCGCAAGCTCCTGTCTTCTCTCTCCCTCCAGCTGCTCAATTTCCTCGATTATGTATCTCCACACCCCCGCCCCTCACCTTGGCCTCTTTCACCCTCCTGTTCCCTCCATCGGTTTCTGTCTCCCTTTTTCTCACCATCTCCCTCTTTTCAGCTTTGTCCTTCCTGTCCTTTGCCCATTCTGTCTTAAGTACCTACAGTGCCTGTCACCCAAACCCGCCCTCACTCTTTTTCCATTCTTCCTTCATCACCACCCTTCCTTCCTTTCCCTCTGTCCTGTTTCCAACCCCCTGTTCTCCAAATCGTTACAGCTGCATCTTCTTCCTGTACCTCCTTACCTCACCATCTCTACCCTCTAGACTTGTCTATACCTCTTTTCTCCCTTGCCATCCTTTCCTTTCCTCCCTCTCCATTTTCCTGAGTGCTGTTGATGGAGGAGCTGGCTGCTGGCCTAAAAACAGAAGGGGCTAAGGAGAGAGGGCTCCCTGTTTTGCCCATTTCTCGGACTGTCCCCTCTCTTTCTCTTCCTGTCTGTCTGCCCGTCTCAGGATCTGCTAGTCCTACCCTTTTTTTTAATGCCTGTCGTCCCTTTTCCTTCAGCAATCGCTCTGCTGTCACTCTGCTGTCTGTCTGCATTTCCCATGCCGCCAGCCCCTTGCATGGCCAGGGTGGCGGCTAAAACACTGTGTGGGCCCTCTATTCTCTCTCTGGAATACCAGCAGAGAGAAGGTTTTCCCTTGCATGCTCTTTTTATACAGATCAAGCAATTACAGAACCCCATCTTTCCCTTTTTTGATGCTTTAAATTTACAACCTTGAATGGCACAAAGCAGATGCCATGTTTCTGAACTGCACATTGTTGTATGCTTTTGTTCTGGCTTGTGGTAAGCGTTGTTGGGTCCAATTCTGGAGGGAAGAGCAATATATTTTGAGCCATTTGAAATCCTCTCGCCAGGCAGTCAATTTTCGTATCTGCATCTACTCTGAAAAGCTTCTGGGAATGGCTACTATGGGGAGTTTCCCTAAAATAAAACTACCCATTGTTTCTTTTTATATTATCCGGCAATTTTAATTGTATACAGGCACAGAGGATTACTTGAACAAAGGGCATGAAATAGAATTTAAGTGCTCTTGTTTACAAGAGAGAAAGGGAGATTAAAGTCTTGTATAACATTAGAATTCCTACTGCAAATGTACAAAATTGTTCATTTATGAGACCATATATCTGCTAACCTAGAAACAAGTAAGCATTTTATTATAGCTATCTACATTCATGGGTCTTATATGGTTCCCTGAACATTAGGTAAGGCATTGCACTCTTTCTCACATTAAGCCTGTGTTTGTAAGTGTAATATAGAACCTATAAGGTCCCTCTTTGCCCCCATCATGATTGTCTTTCCTCTGGCATGACTGCTCTGCTATAGTTCCACTTATTACTGCAGCTCACACTAATAGGCTCCTCTCAGCCCTGTGATATGCTATGTTACGCTATGTACCTCTGCTCACTCCCTACTGCTCTCGAGAGAGAGACTTTGAGGTGAACATAGTGAGGAGATGGGCTTAGTTAAGCACGCATGAATCTGATTAGGACCCCCCCCCCCCCATAGGAGCAGCTATTGGGATAACATATCCCTCGGCTGCCACATCCCATCACAGCCTTTACCTTTCACACCAGCCTCTTGTTTGTAGGCCTCCACCAGCACCAGGAGCTTGAGTTTAGGCACTAGGCTTTGGCTCCCTGCCTGTTTGCCACACTCATCCATCCCAGCCTTCTGCCTTCCCAGGATTCTAGCTCTGGCCCTCAGATGGGCATTCATGTGCAGCCATCATATGTCAAGCAACTCTTTGGAGGAATGGGGGTGGGGGCTAGATGGAGGGAGGGAATGGAGAAGAGAAGAAGAGTGGGCGGTGGATTGGGCCTCTGTTTGTTTGCATTCTGTGGGGACATCATGCGTCAGTCACTTTCTGAGCACAATTAAAGTTAATGAGCTATTCCATTTATTTTTTTTGCTCTGGTGTTAAGTTTCACTGCCAAAACATACTGTCCATAAGTCATGATAAGACTCTTTGTACCATCTCTTTCTGTAGTGCCTCAACTAATGATCATTTTTAATCAATTCCCTCAAAATTTCTCTAAACTTTTTTTCTTCTAGTGAACATTTTCTTAATCTGTTTTTAAGCTTTTGAATTCATCTGGAATTAAATATTTTCCAAATGCATTTTAATTAAATTCTCTATTGCCATATAGAGGTTTTTTTGGAATTTTGGGAAATGTTACTTTTACTCGTAAGGAGAAACTTTTTTTGGGGGGGGGGGCTTTTCCACCTTTTTAATTTGACAGGACAGCTAGGTGAGAAAGGGGGGAGAGAGGGGAGGACATGCAGTAAATCGTCACAGGTCGGATTCGAACCCTGGACCTCTGCGTTGAGGCATAAACCTCAGAGTATATGTGCGCCTGCTCCACCCACTGATCCAACCCGGCCATCGTAAGGGGAAACTTCAAAGTTCTTTAAAGGAAACTCTTGATTGATTAAATACAATCGGATGTGCGCCTTTCGTGCTAATCATGACATTGTAAGGTAGTGATTCACCCCTGGCCTATAGACTTGGAGGCTCTGCAACACCAACATACAATGGCCTTACTCATCACGCCGGCGCCTGTTAACTTTCTGACTTCAAAGCTGCGTGTCTGACTGTACCTCCTGCTTTCAGGTACTGACCTGCCCTGCGTGTGTGAGGTAAACCAACTGCCAGTGTGTCTATGCAATAATAAAGTGTGTGTGTGTGTGTGTGTGTGTGTGTGTGTGTGTGTGTGTGTGTGTGTGTGTGTGTGTGTGTGTGTGTGTGTGTGTGTGTGTGTGTGTGTGTGTGTGTGTGTGTGTGTGTGTGTGTGTGTGTGTGTGTGTGTGTGCGCATTCAGCCCAAAGCACATTTATAAATCTCAGTTAAATCAAATGTTTGAAAACTACTTTTACCTGCCCCACAATTGCTCATCTCCATCCTGTCTCCTCCGTCATTTGATCTTAGCAATGCCTTCCCGGCCCTATCTTTCTCACAGGAGCCTGGGCTTGTTCAACAGTAGCCTCCTCGCTAAGAGGATATCATTCAAGTTGCCACTTATCCTAACCCGTGCTCCACTCACTGTCGTTATTATCTTAATTTATTTTCCTTTTGACACCCACCATTAGGAGTTATTCGATGGTGATTGACACATCCCTCCAGAGCATCAGTCAAATGAAATTTCACTGGGTGTGCTGGGAAGGCAATGAATTAAGACTCAGCCAATGAGAACATGACATGCCAGTAGAAAGGTGAATGAAAAGGTTTATGACAGCAGCATTCTTGGTTAAACAAACCGCTGGGAGATTGAATGTTCAGTGAGTCATTTGTTTTAGCAAAAATGTGAATAATTGAGCGACCTTCCATACCAAAGTCCTGTCAGTCATGTAAACTTGTCAAAGCGGGTCAAATTTGATGAATTACTATCAGTGTCAAATATTAGATTGTTGCGTTGCTCACTTGCTAATATAACGTACATCTTCAGTTTCAGCTCTGAAAAGTGATCTTACATCTGCAGTTTTAAACATGTCTGCAGTCTCCTTGGCAGCTCCTGTGTTCTTCCGATAACTTTGCTCGTGCACGTGCTATTGTTCAATCAGACAGGCCTGTATGGCACGTTCCAAGAATTGCAAGAACTGCCCATGAGGAAATCAAGCCTTGTGATATCCTGTTTAATTTGGTTGTCTCCCTTAATTACCATTGACTTCCACTCCTCTGTTTGACCTAATTTGAATTCTCTGTGCCTGTTGTTGCTTTTGAGTTTAGAATCTGTCTGGGGGCTTATTTTGTTTGTCTGAGTTGTTTGCTAAATATTTAATTAGGGCTCTGTCAATTGGGCTCACTAAGAACGTCAAGTCCAGCGATATCTGTCTACTTCTCTCACTGCCTTAGGGTTGGTATTTATAGTTTCAAATTCGTTGTCAAAGGGCAGACATCACGTACGTCAGCAGAGACAAGCAATTGCACTTGACAAGGGGAATTGTGGAGAGGAAAATGAATAAGTAATTCTCTCCTTACTCCAAAGCTAGCCCCCAAGACGCTGCAATAGTTGGCAATACGTGATGCAAAGGACTGTATCTTAGTTTGTCATTTAGTCACAATCACTGGATGGACAACGTGTCACTATTTTCGCAGTGTCTGCTGTGCACAGGAGCTCAGTGTTTTTGTACATTCTGGATCTCTCTGTATTTATCCCATTCTCTCGTTCTGTCTTTCTTCTGTTTTCCATGTTCTGTACAATATCCGATAAAGCAGAGCTACCATAATCTTATCAAAAGAATTGTATCTACTCTTCTCTTAGCCCTCTCTACTGCATCAAACCAAAGACAAAAACCGAAGGCTTTATTAACACTATCAGATAAAAACAGTGTTTGTTCCCCAGAGACTCAATATAAATATATATATATATATATATATATATATATATATATATATATATATATATATATATATATATATATATATATATATATATTTATGCAATATATGAAGCCCCTGAATCATAAAATGTCCACAAAGAACCATGCTAGGACAGACAAAAATATTAGCTGGTAACCTTTTCCGTGCTTCTCTCCTCAGGTTCCCTAGCCAATGGGCAGCTGAACGGCTCGGGGTCAAAGGGCAGCCACAAAGAACATGGGTCCTTGCGCTCTCAGGGCCATGGCAGCCACGAGTACTGTGAGGACGGTCCTGCAAAGAAGAGGTGAGACTGATGCGTGTGTGTTTATGTGCGTGTGTGCCCTGAATCTTGTGTCTGTGTAGAATTGTGAGCCCATCTTGAGTTCATACCAAAGGCTGCTGATAACTGTGAGTGTGATGAGAAACTTGGCACACATGTTATGGACTGTAAGTGCAGCTTACAGTAGTTGTGATGAATTTCCTGAGCTCTGAGGGTTAAGAAGTCGCCACGTGATACCAGATGCTTTAAAGTTCGCCACGGTTTTTTACACACACATGCTTTATCTTCCTCCTTATTTTCTTTCTTTGTCTCTGTGTAATTCATTCTTTCTGTCTCCCCATGCGTCCCATGTACAGTATTCTCTCTAAGAACATCCCCAGCAAAATGAACTCAAAAAGGTTTCAGTGCTACTTTGTTCATTGAATTGATTTATATACTTAGTGTATACACACTCTTTTTTTTTTTTCCTTTTCTGACTGTTCTCTCCCCTCCTCCCTCACTCATACTTGTGTGCAGTAAAAATTTTGGAGAAGAGCAAGTTGTCCATTAGTTCTGTAATAGAAGATGATGGTCAACAGTGAAGTGTAACTGGTACCACCCTTTTTAAAAGAGCGCCAAGGGCTTTTAATGAACACACCCCCTCATCTTTTAATGTAAATGCCATTGCAGTCATTTATAATGAGCAACTTCAAGGAATGTTGCCATGCTTTTCCAAATGAATCCTTTAAAAATTGAACTTGTTGCAGAGTACAATACGCTGTTTATTTCCAGATGGCATACACTTTTTTTTTTTTTTAAAACAAGGCACTTAAATCACAAGTAAATAATTTAAATAGATTTTGTCTGTGAAATAAATAGTAATTTTCAGAAAGAAATGTTTCAGAATCGGAATCCGAAAGAGATTTATTGCCAGGTAAATGGCACTTACTAGGAATTTGTTTTGGTTGAAGGCGTATACATAAGAACAATGTAAAATGTACAATATCAAATAACACATACAGACAGTACAGACAGACACACAACTAATCTCTTTATAAAAAAATTCTTGGAAAATGGAATAAAGGGTGTTTGGCAAATATGATGGTTCTAATGCATTAAGCATGAAACAGGTTTTGAAATCACAAGCTGGAAAATATGATTTACAAATAATCATTCTCCATAGAGTGTACAGCAGATTAAAATGGCTGGTGTGTCCCAAAGCTGATGTTTTCCCTCTGCCTCAACACCACATGCTCTCACACAGTACACCATTACATTCACGCTTATATGTTCAGCTGCAATACACCTTTTGTTTTATATTTTTATTCTCGAGCAGCCGGCTGTACGCGGGGCGTGTGCGTGTGTGTGTCACACTGACAGGGCATCAAAGCATCAGTGTAAAGCAAGGGGTGGAGTCTGGGGGCCGGACAGCAGCAGATGTCCCTCTGTAATGAGCAGCCCATACAGGCTCCATTCACTGCGTGTCAAGCACCTGCCTAAGTCCTGCTAGCTGTCATTCGATACTGTAACCTCCAAATCTGAGCTCGGTCATTACAAGCTTTCATCTACCTGGCATTGAAACAGAAGAGCATGCCTATGAAGCAGCTGATAAGAAATTAAAGTATTTCAGCAGGCTATTCCATAGACGTAAAAAAGTTAGAGACCTTGTAGACTTTGGAGTTTATGGAAGTCATATAGCCTTGTCTATGAAATAAAGGTAAACATGTAAAAGAAAAAAATTGTAGAAAACATGGTTTTGAAGTCAGACAGGATAAATGAGGTTGGATGGTACACTTGGAGAATAATTGTAGTGGGGATGCCCTGACTGACAACAACAGAAAGTATTGAATTGAAACCAAGTGACCCTCTGGCCGTTGTTATAGCGAAGCATAAACGCTGTACTCTCTACCAACTGAGAAAGAAAAGCACTGAAGGAATAATGTATAATGATGCTCTCATACTTGTATTCTCTCTTGCTCTAATGGCCTATAGTGCTGTGTGTTGAGTGGAGTTTAGTAAGAGGCCAGCTTTCTCTGTGGTTTTCATTAGTTCATTCCATGCACACACACAGTCAATGCTTACACGCAGCAGGACTGAATGAGGAAAGGCTTGCTATCTGATGCTAATGAAACACAAGCCTAGCCAGTACTTGGTAATGCCTCATGCCCTCTTAAATAGCGTATTTTATGTGCATGTGTGTGTGTGCTTTATGTGTGAAGGATGACTCCAGTACCCTGGCATGGCTGGCCCGCACTGTTCCTGAACAGGACTAAGTGAAATGATGCCAGGAGCTTTTACACCTGGCACTGGCCAAAACAGAAGGGAGGAGCTGTGGCCATTGCTGGTTCCATTTTGAGTGAAGAAAAAGTTTTACACTGTGGAAAGAGGATGAAGGGATAGACAGAAAAGGAAAGACTGGGGAGGAGCAGCAGAGAGAGAGAGAGAGGGGAAAGGGAGGCAGAGACAGAAGGACAGGTGCTAGTGATTTTTGGCAGGAAGCGGCTGCCTTTAGAAGTCTTTGAGATCAACTCTGTGTTTGCCTTCCCATGCTCCTGAGATTGGTGGAGAGACTGGCAGCACATCCTCTCAAACATGCCAGCTCATTGTAGCCCTCTCCTACCGGCATGACCATATTCTCCAAATGGGGTTTCTCCTGCCAAGAGTGGGCCCTGCACACACATGCAAACGTACATTCACAACCGCACGCAGTCTCATCTTCACTGCCATGGTTTACTGACCTACTTATTATATTCCTGCACCTCTGTTGCTCTCCCACATCTGATTTACATTAACAAAATCTGTATTTAACAGCCACTGAGGTGTCAAGACAAGTCCCAGAACAGGCTTTTAAATAGTCTTTACCATGATGTTGTTGTCCTGGCTAGCAGATTATGGAAGGTAGCCTCATCCTTTGCATTTATGATTTACCCACGAAGGAAGTCTTCAGTTCAGCCATAAGACATTCTGCTGCCACAGAAGCGTCTTCTCCAATATATTGTCATAATTTTGCCAGCATCTTGTAAAGTCATAAATTAAATGAGTAAATCATTCATTGGAATTATAATTCAGTATCGCTGCTCTCACATGTCTACTATGTCACAATCTAAACAGGACTCAAGTGTGGTTTCTTTTTCATGATTGAGGACATTTCTGTGGCTTGATTGTCTGTCTGTAACTTTGGAGAATATAGGTACAGGGTTCTGGTTTTGAATTTGTGGGAAACATTGCTAAGCTGGTAGTCATTTTGTAGCTTCTAAATGTCAAGCAGATCTTGGGCACCTAATGTGATTTTTAGAATGTCTTATTACATCATCATGCATCTCATTTCAGCTCATCTGATTAAAGGAGAATTCCGGTCGATTTCAACACGCAGCTCTGTTTGTAAATTTGAATGGCAGAACTAAACAGAGCTGAATTAGCTTGACTTTCATGCATTTCTTTCACATCTACTGCAGTCAGATTCACTGTGTTCACTCAGAAGGAATCACTTCACATGGGTAGGCACTTGTAATGACATTTCAAACATGTTAAGAGGCTAAAAGCATGTTTAAAATTTGCCCAGTTTCAGTCTCCTGGGTGCAAACTGTAGCAGGAGGATAAGATGATGTAGGCAGCACAGATTGTTTTAGTTTTTCTCGCTACTGACAGCACTCCAAATTTCCAAACAGAGCTACGTGTTGAAATCGACCGGAATTCTCCTTTTTAAAGCGGAGTTAATTTAAATGGCGTTGCTCCCGGCAACTTAGTCAACTGTGTGCGAGTTTGGAAAAACTAAAGACAAACTTATGAAACACTGCAAAAGTGTGGTGTGTGTGTGTGTGTGTGTGTGTGTGTGTGTTTGTTTGTGGAAGTTGAGTAGCCCTCTTAAACAGGCTTTTTAACTTAATTTCTGTGTTCTCTCTCTCTCTCTCTGTCCCTCTTTTTTGTGTCTCCTTTTTTCTCTCTTTCTCTTCACTCAACTGAACCCCACTTTTGGCTCTGTTTGAATCTGCTCTCTCTGTTGTCTCAGCCAAGACACACACTCTCACACTCAGCTGCTGCCGCTTGTTTTGTTTTGACTTAATGAATGCCAAGTGTGTACACACACAGACGCGCGCACACACACATCTTGTCTAGCGTAACCAATGACTCCTGTCAGTAATGCATAATCACCATTTCCATTTATGAGGGATTACATGCATTACACACTGCAAATATGTATGTTAATAGAAGGCCATAATGTGTCTATTGATTTACTTTAGATGTGAGGGAACCTATATGCAGTGCAACACCTAGCTGTACTACAAACACCTAATGTATTCATCCATAGTGGAGTACTCGCATGCACAAACAAACAGGCATACATTGATCTTATTAGCTGGTAAGATAGTTCTCTGAGCATTTAGCCAGTCGATTTAGAAAGGCATCTTTGGTTTTGCAGTCAAATGGTGGCTTTGTGTGCCTTTTTTTTTATGACCGAACAAATCAAAAAACAGAAATCTGGAACACCACTAAATACTGTGTCTGTGCTTATTCCAGTACAGTTTACACTGCGTCTCTTTGTTTCTTCGGTCTTCACCCTTTCTCTGTCAGTCTGTCAGTGACTCACCCCTGCATGTCAGCATGTCAGTCTCCAAAATCTCCTCTAAACTCCCGTCTCATTGTCGCGGGCTCGCTGCGGCTTTATGAAAGCCTTCCGAATTGGCAGGGGTGAAGGAGTATTAACCATCCACCACAGTGCATAATGTCACTCAGCGCACAGAGTTGCTCACATGATCAATGTCAAATACAAGTGCTAGCGCTGTGATTGTAGCACAGATTAACCATGTTACAACTGGTTTGCGTGGTGCTTCTTGACAACAAAATGGTTGACAGGATTTTTCTGTACACTGTTATTTTTGTATCTGGAGCAATTTGTGCTGCCATCCTAAAGTTAGAAAAGTGTGTGTGTGTGTGTGTGTGTGTGTGTGTGTGTGTGTGTGTGTGTGTGTGTGTGTGTGTGTGTGTGTGTGTGTGTGTGTGTGTGTGTGTGTGTGTGTGTGTGTGTGTGTGTGTGTGTGTGTGTGTGTGTGTGTGTGTGTGTGTGTGTGTGTGTGTGTGTGTGTGTGTGTGTGTGTGTGTGTGTGTGTGTGTTGCAGAAATCTGTTGTAAGCCAAGCCGTTAAGATGCTGTTAAGATTGTATCAATATATTAAAAAGATGACTCAGAATACTGTATCAATATATTAGAATAAGTATAGGATTTTGCAAGAATATCTTATTTTGAGAAACCTCTCAATAAGAAGCATAACCTTATATGTCAAACTGTGTTCTAGTAAAAGCCAGAAAGTATTCCTTTTTAAAGATAGCTGGATAGGGGTGGCCTCTAGGTCACCCAGTAAGAGCGTTTGCCCCATGTTGGCGGAGTCCTGCAGCGGTGCAGGTTCAAATCCGACCTGCTGCTTTTTCCGTGTCCTCCCTTCATCTCTTTCCCCCTTTCATATCTATCCACTGTCACTATAATAAAAGGGAAAAAGCCCCCAAAAAGTATCTTAAAAAGATAGCTGGATAAAGCCAAAGGCAAGCAACACTACACCTTGCTGCACTATTAAAGCCAGAGCTCACTTGGAAGTTGTGTGTGTGTGTGTGTGTGTGTGTGTGTGTGTGTGTGTGTGTGTGTGTGTGTGTGTGTGTGTGTGTGTGTGTGTGTGTGTGTGTGTGTGTGTGTGTGTGTGTGTGTGTGTGTGTGTGTGTGTGTGTGTGTGTGTGTGTGTGTGTGTGTGGTGTGAAAGAAAAATGTTTCAACAGTGAAGCTCCATTGCAGAGTGAAGTGACCCATTGGAAGGGTGTGTTTGTGGCTCAGATCACCATGCTTGTGTGTACAGGTGTACTTCATTTTCTTTCCAACCTGTCTGCTTAGTTGTACTAACAGCAGCACAACGGGATACCAAGATACTTACATTGCATTTGAAATAGTATACCTATAAGAAAAATGTTTACTATTCAGTTTATGTACCTATTTTTTATTTTATTTAATCCCAACTGTACCCCAATTGTCCTAGATCTTTTGTTTGAGCCACAGTCTCTTGTGTTTCTAGCCCCAAGGCCTCAAGTTGACTCAAGGTCTCTGAAGGTCTACATACGGGACTCTGGCTTAATTAGCCTGATTGCTGAGCACATACAGAACCATCTTTGATGTTTATTGACCTAATCTGGCTGTGGTCAGCCACTCCCAGGAGTGATTTAAGGAGGACTGCAAGGTCAGAGGTCATAGGGTTTGAGTTCAGCATGTTGTGAAGGGGGCGGGGGTGGCAAATAGCCCTGAGCATTGGACCTTGACTGCTAACAAAGCCTGCATTAAAGTGCAGTGTTTTATCTTTTCTTTGTGGCCATGATGGGAAAGGAAGCAGTGCAGGAAGTACTGTATCATTCTTTTTTTCTGACATGTAATGAAACACAAATACAGAACCTCTAGCTACATCTGTACGAAGCTCTATTGGTCTTTTGAAGTTATTTTAGTGGCGTTTAGCTTAAGCACAGCGCCACTTTTGAACATTACCATTCTTTTCAAAGTGACAAAGGGGACAATGGCTAACTTCCACCTGACCTAATATAGCATTTATATATTCACAGAGATACAGCTAAGCTTGATCTATTGTCAAGATGTCTTTTCTCTCCACATCTGCCTATCAGGCCATCTCCCCTCTCATTGTATACAATAAAAAAGGGGTGGTGACTGAGTGAAAATCCAAGGTTATATTTAAATATGCACACAGGCCCTGCTATATCTTTTATCTCAAATGAATATTGGACTTATTGTGACTGCTTGAAGCATATAGCTGTCATGGCTGATCTGGGACACACACACACACGCACACACGCACACACGCACACCTCTGAATAACAACATCACATTTATCTTGATGTCGACACAGAGATGTTGAGTGTTAAAACCATATGCTGCAGTGTATATATACATTACTATCCTAGTTATTAAGGCCTGTTCCAGTGGACTACTGTGTGTACTTTTCGGTCTAATATAGTGAGCAATAGGTGGACTTGTGTCCATAGTTGTCCTCTCAGCGGCCTTGGCTCATTGTCTAATGATGGTGTTTATTTGCGCCTGGTGTGCACATGCTCACTGTATATGTGAATGGGGTCTATACAGGGGCTGTTTGCATATGTGTAGGTTACAAGGTCAGTGGGTCAATTCACTGCAGTGCCTCCACTCCTAAATGCATGGAGACAGAAAAGCAATAAACACATTGACATGAATGATGTGTGGTTTTTTACAAAAAGGTTTTTGCAAGCTCAAGTTGAACAATCAGTATGCACTTTTAACCCTGGTAGTTGCTCCCTACAAGTATACCTTTTTAGTTTGGCACATTATAAATTAAAGAGCTCTAAACCTGCGTATCAAATGAAGAAAATGAATCCGCTGACCTTGACAGATGTTACTCCAGTGAATACATGAATGCAATACAGAACAGTTTGCTAAAACATAGCCTTGGAGCTTTGTCTCTTCAATACACATGCTTTAATGCTCATATTCACACATACACATGGTGTTAATTAAAGTGTGATCATTGCGCATATACACAACTTCTTTTCACTGTTTTATTTGCTGATGGATTAGATCAGAAAAGACTGCCAGACAACACACAGAGAAATAAATATAGATAGAAACATTGATTAAACACTTAATCCCTGCACATAAACATTAATACACATTTCACTCTTATGTACATAAACATGTACATTCATGTTGCTCTGATTTGGACAAGATCACACACACACACACACACACACACACACACACACACACACACACACACACACACACACACACACACACACACACACACACACACACTGACAGAGCCAGCTGCAGCGAGGTAGTCTTTTATCAGGACCATGTGGGCCATCTGGAGCCAATTGTTACAGCCCCTGAGGTACAGACTCTGGATCAGTGCTGTTCTCCTCACACAATAACCTTTACCATGGGAGGGAACACAAGGTCTGACTCGGGCCCAGCCTCATGCCAACATCTATCAAACCTTGGGACACATTGTGGACAAGCTCAGGACTTGATTCAAATGTGCCACATTTCTACAAAACGATGAGAAATAGAAGCCCGATTTTGACTATATGCTGGTATTTACTGAAACCGTTCTGATTACTGAAACCTATAAATATACAACATTCAAATGTCTATGCTTTGTTTTTGTCAGTTTGCTCTCTCTTGACAGTCTAGTTATCGCAAAGGATAATTTATATACAATTTTATACAATTATTTTCCAATTAATACTGCATTTTTGGCATTGCTGGCTACAACTTGTATCCAAAGAACTTCACAGCATTAACAGTGCATAGTTCTTTAAAAGTCAAGATGCTGTGGACGAATAGTCAATTTTGCTTAGGAATGTTCTTATTAGAGTGAAATGACCGGAAGTAGTTAAGTAGCTGCCATGATAAGAGTCGTTAGAATTGTTTAAGTGATAAGGAAAGGTGCATCAAAGCTTCCTTTTATTTCCTTTAGCATAGGATACACCGGACCATCCTTTATGAAAGGAAAGGCAATAATGCTGCCCCACAAGTCCTTGCGGCAGCAAAATTCAAAGCATCACAATTTGGCCGTTCATATTCAGAACATCAAGGTCCGCAGTAGTGCCGTCAGCCCTAATCCTCTATACACCGTGCGTACGTTTTATTTTTTGTGAGACATTGCAACCCATCTAATAATAATGATAAAGTACATTATGGCACTGTTTGAGTGGTTTAATAAACTGGTCAATGCGAGAACTTTACTCTAGTCTCCGACGTGTAAAATTACAGCGAGCTTGTGTTTACAGAACTGTGAATGAATGGATCGCTGAATCTAAAGTTACACAGCGCACTGGACATTGGTCTATTTTTAGCCCAGAGCAGCGTCTGAAACAAGTTCATCCGCTCGCCACTCGGTGGCTTTTTTTCAATATATGTTTTTGATGAAGGTCACTACTGATATGACTACATTATTTTGACCATGTGTGAAAGTAGGAATGTTATGTAAGAATGCGCGGATCGGCTCTGGCGGCATCCGCATCAATTACCATAACTTCAATCATCCACCACACCCACCCAAATAGATTATATTTACTCCCCCTCTTCAGTCCCTATAGGCTTTTTCTTTTTAAATGATGTATTGATTTGTGAGCATTCTTTAAATATTTGCTTTCAGTAACTGTAAACGTTTCCAAACACGCACTAATGCCACTGCAGCTAATATCGTGGGAAATTTAAACCGTAAAAAAAAAACTGTAGTTATAAACTTGACAGAGAAAACATAACTTCTGAAATAATCAATGTAGTTATGCTGCTGTCTGCTGTCCTAATGCGTAAATGCGCACAGCAGCAGTGAACAGCTCTGCTGTGTTTACGGTTTAGAGAATATTTTCCTCAATGTTGTATTTCTTTCACCCACCATGCAACCATCTAACCCATATAACATATGTACTGTAGATTCATAGGCCTAACGTTGTGCTTATCTTAATTATTTTCATACAATAATTGGGATTCATGTGGCTGAATGAGTATGCAGGAGTGAGCAACCAATAATGATAATAAACTGTATTTGCATACAACACCTTTCATACAAGAAACAGCCTACAGCTAAGTGCTTTTATAATAACGAAGTTACATGTGCTTCACATGTAGAGACAAAATGAATGCAGAATAAGGTGCGAAATAAAATGGTGAAGAAGTAATATTTTCCACCGGGTTGTCCACGTTTGTAGAGCCCGCATTAAACGACACGGTGCAAACACACGGGATGAAGTATCCAGATGCGCTTTCTGTAGTCCACCTTCGGAACAGCGTAGTTTCACCGGCAGACCCACGTCAATAACATCCGCCGTCGCATGGTTGCGCAGCAGAGTGTAAGGGCAGTCAAATTCTCCTTGCACCGGGGTTGTCTTTTCCTAATTCCTTTTGAATTGTCCTTCACATCTTTCCTTGACCTCATGCCGTTTACCATCATGGTTAAGGAAAAGTGGTTAGTAGTAAAGGATTTAGGAGGTCTTTTTTTTTTTTTAAACATTTCGACCACAGCCAGAGGCTGAAACAAATCAACACAAAGACTTCTACCTCATGTTCTCCTCGCCAACCTTATCCAAATGTAAGATTACAGTGGTGCAGCAAAGGTCTGAATCCAAACCAGACAGCGACTGCCACACATAAGTTACAGCCATGGCTCCATTGTGGAGGACCCAGGCATCGTCTACTAGGGACACAGTGTACAATATGTGACCTCAGGACCAGTGGCACACACCTCCATTAAATGCCCTCTCACAGTAAGGTGCTCAGTCACTCAGTGTCATTAGATCCACTAAATCATTAAATTCATTAGTTCCTATGCTATATTTGGTGAAAAATGGAAAACTTAAAGTAGAATCTGGCTTTAAATGTCCATTTAATCAAAAGAATCGGTTCCACATCAAATTGAAAGCGGAGTATCAGGCTTCATGTCTAACTTTAGAATCTGAAACAGGCTTTATATATGGTGTTGGTAACTTGTTGCAAGCTAGATTTCTCCCATTAACACAAATGCCAAGTACAAGATACAAATGTTTATTCAAGCTTGAACAGTAAAAAGTCAGTCATCAGTAAGATGCTGTTAAGTCCAAGTCTCGACACGGTTTGTATCTCTTTGTTTGTCCCCTTGCTGTTCTGTTACTTGTACTTGTACATATTGGACTCCATTCAGCAATATTTAATATACGTAAAGAATTGAAAGGTGCCAAGCCAATAGCTTATTCAATAAATCAAAAATGCATGGGTGACTGCTTTTTCAACTATCAGTCCTGCCTAATGGCATTTAAGTATTTTTCCTTTGCATCTATTTTAAGTGTTTTATTCACAAATGAGTTGAAATGCGGTTTAATAAATCAGCTGTTGTCAGCTTTATACACACATAAGCACACATCTGCTTAGTCATCTAGTTTTTTGCACTCTGCACCCTGCCGATGTGCTTTGGCTGACAGCAAACTGGTTTAAGGAGCCAGTTGTGGTTGGACATTTCTATTTGTGATACTCTTCTTCTGCACTGACGGTTTTTGAGTTATTGACTGAGTTTTTTTTTGCTGGCTTCCCTCCGCTGGTAGAGACCAGAGATGAGGGTCAGTTACTGATCAGCTTGCCAATGCCCTCGTATCATAACTCGAGATGACCACATCAGTGAAAAGTCATAGCAGTTCCCATGGAAACTGCCATCACTGGAAAGGTGTTGATAAGATGGAGACTGAAGAAGAGTCTTTTGACAGCTTCCATGTGCATGTGTGTGGTCTAGTGTATGTCACTGTGCACAACTGTGCTGCCTCAGCACACAGTGGCCTGGCTTTGGCTAAGTAAAACACATTAAAGTGGCTGTAGCTCATCTTTCTCTCTGTCCCCGTGTCCCTTCATCACCACCTCCTTCCAATTTTTCATCTTACTTCATTTTATGTGTTAAAGGGAAGTCAAACATGGCCCTTTATCCTCTCCCTTTCTTCTTCCTCCTTTACCCGGATTGCTGGCAGACAGGATCGTCAAATTTTCTCACTTTGTTTCTACCAGAGATAATCAATGCTCTCGCAG
The DNA here is from genome assembly GCF_010015445.1 of Perca fluviatilis. NCBI lineage: Eukaryota > Metazoa > Chordata > Actinopteri > Perciformes > Percidae > Perca > Perca fluviatilis. The sequence continues at coordinate 18,836,663 of NC_053124.1, read as the reverse complement.
CCATGGTGGCATGTTTAATATTAGACATTAGAGCAGCCCTTTGAAGGGTAGATGGCTGGGGGGGGGGGATAGCAGGAAGGGATGGATGGATGGAGGGAGGAAGGGATGGATGAAAGGTGGATTAGAAAGGGATGAATGGGGACATCCTGCTGTAATCTCTTTACCTTTTCTCCCGCTATTGGATCAGTTTCCTCTTTTCCCTCCCTGCGTCTCTCCAGCCCTCCTCTCATTCTCCTTCAGTCAGGCCAATCACTCAAATTTTTCTTATGTAAGCCTCACTTACCTACCATGGCACCGTACTAATGAGTATTCTATAGCTTACCACTCTTGTGAACATAGTGTACCCTGACACACACAGTGTACGCTTGCATGCACACACACACACACACACACACACACACACACACACACACACACACACACACACACACACACACACACACACACACACACACACACACACCTCTTCTGGGCAGACAGAGGGCTAAATCAGAGACTTGTGTTACCACTGAGCCCAAAGCGCAAAGGCAGCACTTAAAATATGTAATGTCATTGCAAATTGTTCCCATGCTGATTTCTCAGTATTTACCTGATCCTTGGGACTCTGAAGTGTTTGTGTGCGTGTCAAGCCTTTCTCATGCATGCTTGATTGTCTCCTCATTTACTGCAACTCATGAGATGTGGCTCCGCATTGACATATTGGCAAACTTTGGGTATAATCTGTAATTTCAGATGTATCGGTTATTTGTATTTATTAAATATGTGATGTTACAAATGTTTCTCATGTACTAATTTCCTGACACCCTTAATAGTGATAAAAAACTGTAATTCTGTTTTGCCACCTGAGCACTATTTATCAAAAGAAGAGAGCTTTAAAGTTATTACTTGCTACTGAAGTTGTCATTTTTTGCAATGTAAGGTGATAGCGTTTTATTTATCCACTCTCCTGCCTTGTGGATTCACTGCCAGACCCTTCGTCATTACACCATCAGTGAAGCAGATCTGTTTTTATTACCTTTTTATTAGCCTCATCTTTGCAGCATACCAAAAGAAAGATGACAACTGATAATGCCTAGAGAAATGTACATAAACAAAATTTTGTCAAATTACGAGAGATTACCTGTAACCAGAAATGTATTTTCAGTGATTGTCGAGCCCCCCCCCCCCCAGCATATTTCCCATGTTAGTTAATAATAGGTAACGCAATCATCCCAGGAAAACCTGAAGCCCGTCTAAAGAGGCTCTGGTTGACTGTCTAGACAGGATGTGGTAAGCACAAAGCTTTATTAGCTCATCTGTCTCTGTCCCTATTCTTTTGCACAGTTGCTTGTGTTTTCCCTCTCACTCTTTTTAAGCAGTCATAGGCTCCTATTCATCTAAAGGCTGTTTTATCCTTCTGTGTCAACTCCACGCCCTAGCGACGCCGTCGCTCCTACAGCGTCGTGACCCATTCGGAGTTCTGCGACGGGATTGAACGAATTTCTTTCGTTGCGGTGCATTTCACCGCTAGAACGCTAGGGGGGTGATATTTTGTTACTTTTCCTGCTTTTTTTTCATTTCCGACAATGGCGAGCGAAAGAGAGACAGTTTGTTATGTTAGCAAGCAAACCTTAGCACAACTGCCCACAAAGTACTGCTTGCTGGCGAAGTGCTAATTTCAAAACGTTACTGACCTATAGACACTTCACAAACTGATAACCCCGTCATTGTAACCAAAATATGTCTGAGTTTATTTGCAAAGTTTATGTCTGTGAACTAGCATGTTTCTACTCTCCACAGTAGGCTGCTTTAAACACAGACTATCAACATGCTGGACGAATTGACCAATCACAGTCCTTCGCGGCGACGCGGAGGGGTCTGCGGGGGTACGCCGTTGATTTGACGCAGAAGCATAAAACAGCCTTAAGGCCGGAGCAATAAAACTATCCAGGGCTTAGCTTACCAAGAGGCTTTTATGGAGAGCTCTGTCTCTCCTCCGCTTACTTTTTCGAACACCATGAAAGTGGAACTACAGCATAAATGCCATGCACTTGACTTAGTTTTAATTAAATAATGAAAATAATTTTCAGATATTTAGGTGTGTGTGTGTGTGTGTGTGTGTGTGTGTGTGTGTGTGTGTGTGTGTGTGTGTGTGTGTGTGTGTGTGTGTGTGTGTGTGTGTGTGTGTGTGTGTGTGTGTGTGTGTGTGTGTGTGTGTGTGTGTGTGTGTGTGTGTGTGTGTGTGTGTGTGTGTGTGTGGGGTGTGTGTGTGGGGGGGGGGGTGGGGGGGTGGGTGTGTGTGTGGGGGGGGGTGTGTGAAATGCCAAAATGGATGTGGTGGCATGTTTGTGGTTAAAGTTACCTAACTCTGATTGCGTTATGTGTATTTCCTTCCCCTCTCCATCACTTATCTTCTTTTCACACACTATATATTTGCTGGTCTTGCAACCAAGCAGACTTCCCTGCTTCCAGCGTACCTCTGCACACCCCCCCCCTCACTTTCTGGCTTTGTCCTCATCCAAACCCTACTTCTCTGTCAGTATGCCATGCACTCTCCATCCCTAGTGGTCACAACAGAAGCAATGTTTTGTTATGGTGTGTGTGCAGACTGCGAAGGTAAATGTTTCATTAGGACAGACTTGAAGTGAAGCGAGGGTATAAGTATGTATTTTGTGTCTTTACGTGTGTGTGTGTGTATGTGGAAGGGTTTGCATTTGTATGTCTACATGTTGAGTCCCTCGAGTCAGGCAACAACAAGAGGCCAACCTAATGGACACAATGTGAATGTGTGGAACAAAAGAGGATTGTGCTTTACCTCAGTTGTGTTTGGACAAGGTCCAACGCCAAGGGCCAGGGTAATGGCTGGGCTCCTCCAAAACAACTTTTCTCTATCAAACACTTTTTGCTGTATCTTATTAAAGTTTTCATCAAGTCCCAAAAGTCTTATAAAAATTCCACAGGAGTTAGCCGGAGTCTGATGTGAAAAGAGTTTAATGTGCTCAAAAATGTTTGACACAGCTTAAACCCGAGTAGAGATCCGGATTATATATATATATATATATATATATATATATATATATATATATATATATATATATATATATAAAATATATATATATATATATATATATATATATATATATATATATATATATCTCTCTCTATCTCCCTCGTGGGCCCCACTCAAGGGGAAACTCTCCTCCTATTTTTAATATTCTTCCAATCAATTATGTTTTTTATGACCTGTTGCAAAGGTATCCAATTTATCTCACTGGATGCCGGTTAATTCTTAGTACTGCCCATTTTAACTGTTTTTCTGCAACGTCTGCAGTTTTTGCTCACTCTGAACTGATCCTATGAATATACTTGCATGACTGCAATTTGACCCTCAGTCACACACACACACACACACACACACACACACACACACACACACACACACACACACACACACACACACACACACGTAAAACACTGTCAGCCTCCTCTCATGGCCTTCTGCAGGCCTCCTCACGCATTCACATAGACACGACTTCAGTCTCTTCAGCTGGCATGGCCTCTCATGTACACACACACACACCTGCGGCCATGGCTTCAGTGCTCCTCTGCCACTCTGCTTTTCGCCTCTACGTGAGTGACGTTGATATTCTGCTATCAGTGCTGAGCACTTCAGAAGGAGATATAAACAGAGAGGGAAGGCTTCCACCTTCTCATAGACTTTCAGAGTTATATAGCTTTTTATGTAGAGTTACACAGATTATAGTGCAAAACCGCTCAGTTTATTTTGTAATATAGTACCATTTTACCAGATTTTCTCACTTTTCTCATCCTTTGTCTCTCTAGTTGTTTGTCACACTCTTCCTCTGTAACTGGCCTTGACTGGGTTATGATTTTCAGTGGTTTATTCACTGCATAGTGCCGGTTTTTGATTTCTTTCTGACCTTTTTCCTTCTCTATATCCTTTTCTGTCTCTGTCATGTCCATTCTTATTCAGTGTCACTTTTTCTCCCTTTTATTTACTACTGTATACCAATATAACCTTCATCTAAACTGGGTGGCAACCAGAAAAACTCAGCTTCTTTTCTTATCAGTTAGTTTTTCTCTTTTTCTTTCTCTCTTCCATTCTTTAGTTGTATCTGAATTGCTTCCGCCTTCTCGCCCTATCACTTTTTTTCTCCTTATTTTGTAAGTAAATCACAGGCTTGTGTGAAGTGACACCGGTCTTCATTGTGTTGTTGTGCCTCTTGAATTGTCACATTGTTTGTTCTGTATTACCTGGGGAAAACATCCTCTATGCACCTAGCTTTTAAGTGAATGTTGAAATAAGGCAGCACTGTAATACCTTCTGTTCAGTAAAATGAGTAAGTAAACCTTTCACCGTTCAGTTGTTTGTTCAGTTTTCTCCTACCCCACATCCATATGCAGCGCTTTGCCAATGTGCGTGCAATCATCTTGCAATTTCTCACATATTGAGCTTACACCCATGTCACAGCAGGAAATTGACACGTTTTGACACCACGCTGTTCTCTGATTGAAGTGTAATCGGTGCTGTGCACCAAATGCATTGTGGGTGTTCTCCAGACATGATCCTATCTTCCCTTACTTCACAATCCGGTCCACGGCAAATTGACAAATAATACCAGGATGTCACATTGCTTTTATCACTACCCCTCAACATTTATGGCATAGCTCTCTGCACACACACAGCAGCGTGTGTGTGTGTGTGTGTGTGTGTGTGTGTGTGTGTGTGTGTGTGTGTGTGTGTGTGTGTGTGTGTGTGTGTGTGTGTGTGTGTGTGTGTGTGTGTGTGTGTGTGTGTGTGTGTGTGTGTGTGTGTGTGTGTGTGTGTGTGTGTGTGTGTGTGTGTGTGTGTGTGTGTGTGTGTGTGTGTGTTCACACCCAGGTGTGTGTGTTGCGAGGGAGGCGGTGTGACATGTAAGTCCATCGCTTTCTCTCAGACACCCACTTCTTTAATATTCTCCTCCTTCCCTCACCGCCACTGACACACACTGTCAAATAGAGAAAAGAGTCAAGCAGAGAGAAAAATGAGAGAGGCACCTCAAAGGCTTTGTGCACCACAGAGAAAAGTAAGCATATCTTCGAGGGGAAAGAGAAAAGCGAGACAATATAATGGTAGAAAAGTGAAAATGAAGTAGAAAGAAATACAGAAAAATGGCAAGATGAGTAAACTTGAGTTGTTCTGTGACAACTTAATTATATTTGGCTCAGTGCGGTATCTGTGACTACACACATGTAGTTTTTTAGTGTAATTTATTAATGTAAAATACACACATTCACATGCATACACACCCACATACTCACTGGATGACCATGTCATCCGTTGAGTGTGTGGGTGTCAGCATATCTAAGTGATCACTGTAGCCTGAACAACTGTGCAAATATATACACACACACACACACACACACACACACACACACACACACACACACACACACACACACACACACACACACACACACACACACACACACACACACACACACACACACACACACACACACACACACAGGTGATCAATTCTTCACTACAGGATAATTGTTTCAGCAATCCACTCTACAGTGAGACAATAGCCATCGAGCCACAGTGATAAAAACAATGCGTGAGGTTGTGTGTTTGTGCATGAATGTAAAACTGCAAATGTGATTTTAGTCAGCTGCAGTCTTCTTTGTCTTTGCTGAGATTTATAGTGATGAATGATATCCGCACCACATACCTGGTACAACATTTGGGGTATAATCTGCTCTACCTACACTGGGCTAATATAGTGGTAACTTCTATGTGTGCATGTTTTTCATGTTTTTTCCTGATTGTATTTGAAATCAATGTGATTTATCTTACATGTAAGTTCTGTAGTGCTCATTTCCATGTAAACATAAAATCTGATAAAATGTATTCACTTTCCTATTATCTCAAGCAGTCATGGCAGTCTCCTTGCAGTGGTGGCCGACTGCAGTGTTTAACTGTAATAAAATAATACATATTATATATACTGAAACTCTCTCTCGCTCCCCCTCTCTCAGACCTCGGCTCCAGGCCCAGAGGAAGTTTGCCCAGTCGCAGCCCAACTCGCCCAGCACTACGCCCGTCAAGGTGGCCGACCCAGGCAGCCTGAACAGCACCCTAGCCACTGTGCCCTCCACATCCCTGTCATCGCTCTCCTCTTCGTCCCTGTCCTTGTCCATTCAGGACCTGTCCAGACGCAAGCCCAAGACGGAGGACTTCCTCACCTTCCTTTGCCTCAGAGGTAAGACGCACCAGAACGGAGCAGATGGAGACATAATTACAACCAGCGGTAGACACGGAGGGATATTGTTGAACAAGAAAGCTGCAGATATTTCTTACTCTAATATTAGAGGTTTTCATTCGGGTCCAAGACACGGATCTCTGCTAGAAAGCCAAACTACACATTACACACACTACACTGAGGCTGGACAACAGGTTGCTTCTGTCTGGCTGTTTTTGGGCCTACACTATGTTAGCTTCTAATACCAAGCTTATGAACACACCCAGCATTTCTAAGACCTGTTGTACAGTATATGTAGCCACGTGCGGATATTGTCAGACTGAGATGGATATATATGAAGATGTAAAGGGAAACCCGAACTGTGGTTAAACACTTTGCTCTGCTCCTTATTTTAGGCACACGTGCACTAAAAGATGCATACATAAGCAATTTAACAGCACATGTAGTACGTTTTGTTAGTTCAGGTTTTGATCACCCACTCACACATAACCACACACATACTACAAATAACTGTGTACTTGCCCAAGGCTAAGATTATCTTGCATTTCATCAGCTAACACATCTCCCCCTCCTACCTTTCAACAACTATCTGTCTCTTTAACACCCTGCCTATCACCCTCTACCACAGCAGCTGTTCGTGCATATAGTACTGTCACCCCCACACACACACACACACACTATGCAGGTTCATCAACACTATGTAGCACCTTTAATATTAAATGAACTGTAAAAACCATGGAGTAATTAGGTGTGTGTGTGTGTGTGTGTGTGTGTGTGTGTGTGTTGGGATTCTCTTAACTGGAAAAACTATTTGGGTTAAATGAATGCAGGCACTACCACACTCACACACCCATATAAACTGCCTGTGTATAATCCTGTTCTGTCTTCCTCTGGAGTTAATGAAGGAATCATGTTACTTATGAAAAATGCTCTGCTGGTCAGCAAACAAAGAAGGCTAGTCTGCTGCTAGGACACTGCAAAAAGTTTCTGTTCTGCAGCTCTAAAGTTCTGCTTTCAGTTTCTTTAAAGGTTTCTAGACCAAAGACCCATGTTTTAAGACCCAAACCCACAAGTCCTCTGTAAAATCTGTACTGAGCTTGCAGAAAACTTGGTAAAAAGAGAGAGAAATTAAACTTTAAAATAACATCCACAAAATGACTGAAAAACGGCTCTTCAAAATAAGATCACCAAGGGTCACTATGGAGGAAGTATTACAGATGTTCCATGGTAAAACACACATCTGTTGAACAATAACATTCATAGTGGTCTTAAATCACCCTTTTTTATAAAACATGAAAGGAGAGGGAGTGACAATAATAATAATAATAATAATAATAATAATAATAATAATAATAATAATAATAATAATAATAATAATAATAATAATAATAAAAAAACGTTTTTAGGACTATTTTCTCAAATGACCTTGGTTGTGACCTCTCTTTGCTATCTTCATTTTATCATTTGTTAAATATCCTATTCCACTTTTTTTTTTAAACCTGTCCTCACAGCCAGAATTAACTAATTTGGAAGACAAAACCCCTCACTTCAGATTCATTTGCTGTTATCGTCATTAACCTCTGCCCATCTAACAAAGTAGGCTAAAGACTCAAGAAAGGCAAATTTAGATTCAAGTCTGTTGGGACCTGATGGCTATAGGTCCTACATTGCTATTCTGACGAGAATTATGGAATGTCATTTTAACCTTACAGGGCTCATTCAATAACGTATAATTGGAGGTTGCTAAAACTGACTAAAGCCTTTGGTGAGAGGGGCCTTTGATTAGCATATATAGGCCAGGATGTTACATAGGCTAATGATATAATGTCTCATATACTTTGAAGCTGAGATTATTCTGGGTTTTGGGTGCTAAACTAACTCCACCCTTACATGTGGAGTAGTAGACTAATGAGGTGTAGGTGGCTGGTCCTGACTCAGTTTTGCTGCTTTCTCTCTTTATAATTAAGGTTAGGAATGGTGCCTTGCAAGCTGATTGAGTGTGTGTGTGTGTGTGTGTGTGTGTGTGTGTGTGTGTGTGTGTGTGTGTGTGTGTGTTCGCGTGTGTGTGTGTGTGTGTGTGTGTGTTCGCGTGTGTGTGTGTTCGCGTGTGTGTGTGTTGTGTACTCTTGTGTACTGCGCTACTAATGCTAATTTTAGAGCTAGGCTGCTAAGCTAACGATTGGATGGTTTTCCACTGGGCTTTTTCCACTCTGCCGCTCCCTGCTTTACTGCTGTATTTATAGACCCAGTTTAGCTCTGTGTGTGTGTGTGTGTGTGTGTGTGTGTGTGTGTGTGTGTGTGTGTGTGTGTGTGTGTGTGTGTGTGTGTGTGTGTGTGTGTGTGTGTGTGTGTGTGTGTGTGTGTGTGTGTGTGTGTGTGTGTGTGTGTGTGTGTGTGTGTGTGTGTGTGTGTGTGTGTGTGTGTGTGTGTGTGTGTGTGTGTGTGTGTGTGTGTGTGTGTCTACTATCCATGCTGTGAGGATGACATTTTCCAGTGCGGGCTTCTTCTGCTCATTTTTCCCCTTGGCCTCTCATATGACCCATACGCAGGGACCCTTACCAAGAGAAGGACATGGGAGAATGTCAGCTGAGCCCTTGAGGTTGTGTGTGTGTGTGTGTGTGTGTGTGTGTGTGTGTGTTCAAGCGTGTGCATGAGTGCAAATCCACGCTCACCACTGATGTTGCCTGTTCTGCTTATCTACTGTGGGCCCCCTCGTGTGTGTGTGTGTGTGTGCGTCCAGGGTATATGACAAGACACAGCCTACCGTGTTAGCCTGGTTAATCTTTTCAAAGGGATTCAACTCTTTGATATCGTCTGAAACCCCAAATCCCTTTTTAGATTCTGATACATGTCTCTCTGGTGATCTGACCACCACACACATTAGGTTGCTTCATGCCTGCTACCAAAATGCCTCTGACAGGATCTCTAGCTATATTATGGAAATCTCCAATCCATTATCTCCCTAATTCTTTCTTTTCAATTTTATTTTGACAAATTTTCTTAAGTTATAACGGGACATTTAGCAGTATTTCTACCCTAAAGCCCTATCACTGGTGATTTCTGGGATACGTCCCAGGTCAAACGTTCACAACGTGTAAACATACACCCCCACACACACACACACACACTCACACACATACACACATACACACAACACACACACACACACACACACACACACACACACACACACACAAACCCACTGCTGTGTTTGCTTTTCTTATCTGGTAAACATTACGTATCCACCTCAAAGGCTTTTATCCATCACTCGTTCAGACAGCTACATAAAGGCAGTTAAAACATGAAGAATTTGAAGCTGTAAAAAGAAACCAATGTTGTGAAGTTGAACTCTTGTCTCACTCCGCATTGTGAATTCACGACTAGGTTTTCCATCATTCTGCATGTTACTCCTTTTGTATCCAATTGGGAGTTTGTAATTGACGACGTCTTATTCTTTTGGGATTTTTTTTTTTTTCCCTGCCACACAAATGAACTGACTGGCTGCTGGTGGTGTTGTTGTTGTTGCTGTATCCGAGGAAATAATTCTGATGCAACGTGGGAGTAACGGACACAGAAGTGAAAAACAAGATTTCTGTCTACTGTATGGAAGGATGCACACCATGTTTGCTCACCACCCACACTGTCTAGGGCCTATATTCTGTATTTATCTCACTTCTCATCTCTTTCTCCTGCACACACACACACACACACACACACACACACACACACACACACACACACACACACACACACACACACACACACACACACACACACACACACACACACACACACACACACACACACACACCCCCTTGCACACAAGCTGAGTGCTCACTCCTTGCCTGTGCTCTCAGAATGGTGTTTATGTGTGGTCCAGGCCTGTAGTTGCACTGTTTATATCCATGGAGAAAGCCATTTGGGTAGTAGCCAGACAGTCTGCCTCTGGCTCTGTCTGCCTCTGGTAACCTACAGGGTGTAGTGCTGTTGTTGGCAGGGTGGGGGCAGCACTCAGAGGAGCAGAATGTATAGATTCAGATCTTAGTGCTCAATGTTGGCCTGCTCCAGGTTTTCCAAGTCATGAAGGGTTTCATTCCAAATTGAGATACCAATAAATAGCACTATCTTTCATGATTGTTGTCATGGGTGTTAACTGCACAACTTAAAAGTGGTACTAGTTTCTCTCTGACCGTTTACTTTAACATATTCAACAACAAATTTCAGACATTGTTTGTTTTTTTGCATTTTGGAATGAAGTCATTTACTGAAGTTTGTTCTCATGGAAGCACAAAAACATCACACATGCACACACTCCCACACAAGCAGTTTTCACATTGACATCGATGAGATAAGAATAGATTAGGGAGTAAATGAATAACGGCCTGCACACACTCTTCTGGAAATGGGTCTCTTGCATAAGTGTGTGTGTGTGTGTGTTTACCTCTTTGCCCTCTGAGTCTTCCTCAATGTCTGCGAACCCCAGCATGGTGCGTCTCTCTCAGGTTCAGTGAGTTGAGTTTCTCTGCTCTGCTTACATAACCTCCCATCCCTGACCCAGTGAACCAAAGACCTCGGATTCCCAGTGCGTGATTACACATTTGAGGCAAATGTGGACTTATCACTAATTGCTTTTGAAGAAATGACTGGCAATCCTGGGAACTGGGCTTGGGACCTCTATCTTTGTAGCTAGATTGTTTTATTTTGTTTTTATGGTGTTTTTATTGTCTGACAGTCTCGCTTAACTAGAAACACATTTTCACTCCTGGAAATATGATTTCAAGTCCGACAGCTACTCATGTGTCTCCCATTGTTGCTGTGACAGCTGAATTTCCTTCAGGGATAAGGTACTTTTCTTTCTCTTTAATGCATGATTGCTATTTGATTAAAGCCTGGAAACTGTATGAGGAGGAGTTGTGACTTTGCTGTCACTCATGAAGCTGTGCAGAAGACGCCAACTGATTCTGCATTCTCCTCCAACTGCAGAGCCACTGTTTGTGGGGTTAATTGTTTTGCTGACGTCTAGGAATGTCAATTGGAGATGTAATCCCTAATCCTCTCTCTCTCTCTCTCTCTCTCTCTCTCTCTCTCGCTCTCTCGCTCTCTCGCTCTCTCGCTCTCTCGCTCTCTCTCTCTCTCTCTCTCTCTCTCTCTCTCTCTCTCTCTCTCTCTCTCTCTCTCTCTCTCTCTCCCTCTCCCTCCCCCCCCTGAATTTCTCCCTGAGTGATGACGTTTTGGCAGAGCTCAGCTATAGGAGATAACTTTTGCTCTCCATGCCAGGGAACCTAAATGGGTCTCCTTTTCTGACCTTCCCCTAAAAACAGCTCTCACACGTCCTGTGCACACATGCGGCACTTTGTTCTAAAGCCGGCACGTCCACATGTCCCCATGGTAGCTAAACCCTCCTGATTGACTATTTAAATTGTCCTCATTGTTTCAGTTCCAGTTAAGGGGACAAAAGAAGGGTAGCCAGAGAATGGAAGGTTTGTAATTATGCCCCCCCACACACCCAAGAGCCCCGTTAAAAATGACAATCCTAATAGATTCTTTCAGACCTAATTATGATTTGTCTGCAGTCAGAATGAGGTGGATGAAAAGATGGTATAATTGGGGGATTGGGCTGGAGCCCTGTTTGAGGTCTTGAAGAAGGACTGGGTTATGTTTTTCTTTCACCACGTATGTGTGTGTGCACATTCATGTGTGTGTTTTCTAGGAGCTGATGGATTCAGGGTCTCTGGTACTGCAGCCACTCCTGTAGTCGGGATCCCAGTGGTCTGTATTGGACCGCTAGATCAGTTTGGCAGGCTGGCTCTGTGTATCTTTTCCCTTCTGCCTCTCTAAGATCTTGAATCTTGAATATATTAGATGATACAGTTGTGCTGTTGTGACATCTGTTTCTGTCTTGTCCTTATCTTTACCATTCTGCTTCCTTCTGCATCTTTAAAAAAACATTTATTTGGTCTCTTATTTTCTTTTTCCCATTCACTGTCTGCTTCATCTCTCTTCCTCTTTTTAGTTTCTACTCCATATGAACGCTTACCATAGCTCTGTGAACCTTGTATTGAATGCATTTATTCCCAAATCCTTACCCTGTTGAACTTGTTTCCCAGAAGGACAGAAGTACACACACACACCTCCTCCCTCCCTATTTGAACATTTCATCTTCACTTCCCTGCACCCTCAAACACACACATACTCCTCCCTCCATTTCTGCCCCTGGGTGCCCCTGTGGTCTGTTTGCCATTGGCCCTCTGACCCCTGTTCAGAGCAGTAAATTACAGCCATTTAGCTAATGAAGCAAGTCATTAGAAGCTGATTGGGCCAGTGTGTGTGCTGCCTCTGTTTGTTTGGTCTAAGAGAGAAGCGTTTGCTCTGTCGCCAAGATAAATGAGGTGTGTGTGTGTGTGTGTCTAGGTGTGTGTCTAGGTGTGTGTCTAGGTGTGTGTGTGTGTGTGTGTGTCTAGGTGTGTGTGTGTGTTCGTGTGTGTGGCTTTTTCTATCTGTTGGTTTGTATGTGTGCTGCGGTCACCAAACCTCCAAGGGCTGATCCGCTGGTTAAAAGCCAGAAGATTTTACGTTGCTGCAAAGCGGCACTGCTGCACTGTTTCAGCCACTTTTGTGCCACAAAATAAACTCCCACTGGACAGGGGTTACGGGGGCTTCTTTACTGCATAGAAACAGGCCCATGGGTTACTATGGATTATATAAAAGCCATATTTCACAGTTGTTGAACGGTTACTTTTTGCCCTACAGATCTTGGTGAGAAGTTAAAGAGAGCAGGTAAATCTCCAATATTATCTGTTCAAGGAATCTTCTGCTACTACACTTTTATTTTTATTTTTTTCTCTCCAGCTCTCTGAGGAGATTATTAGAAACTGGCAGAGCTGCTCAGTGAAAAGTGGGATCCAAGGCACAAACATAGATTCATTATAACCAGGCTCTATCTTTTAGTATTTAAGAAAGCTTTGATACAAGTATGAAATTTAAACTAAGCTTTTGAAATAAATGTGATGTGACATGCAGTAACCATAGATCCCCCAACTGGCCAATAATAGTTGTTAGTGTTGTTAGTCACTTCCATATGCAATATGACTTACAGTAGTTTGTTAGTCGGGAAAGAGCAGGGATGTTTTTTAGTTTTTGCGCTCCAGTGTTCCCTCAAGTACTCTTACTTTCTATTCTTCTTTTTCTTATTTAACTCTGCAGTGTGGGCTATTTAAAGGACAGTGCTTCAGTATTCAACAGTACCTTGGTCTGCATGGTACTGGTTAGCACCAGTTAAGTCCTCTCCTTTGTCATTAGAAAAGCCCAGTCTTAGCCAGGGTGTCAACTGAGTATTGAGTGTATCCTCCCATACACAATTTTTTTTCCAATCCAAGCTCCATTGTCCACTTACATGTGTTTGAGTCATATTGCACACACATTGATTACATTTATTCATTTATTTATTATGTTCAATCTAAAACCTGTTGTCCGAATAGAGACCCTGTGAAGTATTTGAAGTTTTGCTTCCATTTTCTGACTTTTTCCGATATGTATACAATTTATCCCTTGTGTAAGTTTATTAGAAAATTGAATTATTTTGGTGTCGTACTTGCGTTATCTCTATTTTTAAGCCACTTGATAAGGTATTGAATGTGCAAAATCTAAGATAAGTATCCTGCACCCTCCAAAACAAGAGTGCTAATTAAATAATTGGTTTGGCTAATTTTTTATTCACTCTGTGGAAATTTTAAGTGGTCTGTATAGCCGGCTAGTTAAGTTCAGTCTATTTTTCAGAGGCTTAACATTATTTTAATTGACATGCAATCCTGCATTGCTTCCCATTAATGCCCTTAAAGCACTGCAGCCCCTAAAAGGGTAATAAAGACCACAGTAGTTGTTCATGCTATGCTATCGATTTATAAAGGATTCATAAAATCCAATGTTTCCTGCTCACAACCAGATTTAATCAAAGCTATTGTGTTGCATAACCACACAAATCAACAATCACAAACACACAGTTATAACATTACAAAGCCTAATTGTACAGATTGAAAATTATTTTATTAAATTTTGCCAACTCTGCCCTTTTCTAGTCTCCCTAACAAAGAATCAGCTGTGTTGCCCATACTTCTATGTGTATATGGAAGGGTCATGGTTGCAGAAGTCTTTGGTCTTCTTCTTCGTGGTTATTGTTTCATTTGTAGCCACAAGCAGCCTAGTGCTGAAAATATTTTTAGGTTTTTGGAAGCATGATGAAGCACAATTTTGTGTGTGTGTGTGTGTGTGTTCCCAGTCGCTGCTGCTACACTGTAAGCCTGCATTAGTTGTTATTCCTGCATCTGTAATAGTGGACCAGCTGTTTGCACACTGATTTACGAGTGCAACATTATTAGATTTAATAACATAGCTTTGGGCTTTATGACCTTTTATGAGAGTGTGTGTACATTCAGCTAACTGAGGTAACATTATAGGCTATCCACTGCCAAACACCATTTACCTCCTTCCAGCACGTATTGAGCTAGATTTATCAAAGATGACAATGAAAGTGATTGAGTGTGACAGAAAACGGAAAGAGAGAGAACATTGGCTTTCTTCTCCAATAGGGGGAGAGATTGACAGTAATCCTGTTTTGGAAGAGTGAAAACGGCAGATTTGGGATTAGCTCAGCAGTGACTCTTTGGTTTTCTAAAGCAACTCTTGTACGGAGTTAGATATTTGAGCACATGTACAGTATATATGTCTCAATAAAACCGTCAACATCAAGAGTCTCTGTGGAAAGATGGCCTGTTTCATACTCCCAGTGCTCTGGCTTCAGTTCTGGCCATCAGAATATGTTGCAAGTCATCCCCTCCCTTCTACACTGTATATAGTAATGCCACTCATATTGCTGGAACCACCCCTACTAACATAAACCTTAACAAGACAAACCTCAGAAGACAATGGATAGCCTGATTCAGGCACAGTATAAGTGCTGTTAAAGTAAAACTGTCATTGCTTTACATATCAGTTGAACGTTATGCTGTGCATGTCCTTGATTATGTTTGTGCCTTTTTAGTGTGTGTGCGAATGCAACAATGGAGGCTCAGAGCAGTTTACAAAGCATCAATAGGCCACCAGCTGGGATAAAAAGAGATGAAAAAACAGCAACACAATCACCATTATTCACAAACGCTTGAGCAACTTCTATTTTTACATGAATATTTCACCACTCACATATTGATGTTGATTCATCTGTAATGTCAGAGATTAGAATGAAAAAGTAAGTTACTTTTTCTTTTTTTTCATACGTGGACAGCTTGGGGTCTCAAAAAGTGTTGAGTGGAAAGTAGACAGAATTACAGTAAAGTGGTGTTTTTCAGTGCTTTTATCTTATTTCAAATAGTCATTTTTTCCTCTTCCTTTCTCTCCCTCCTTCCCCAATCTACCTCTTTATTATTCATCTCCCTCTCTGTGTCCCTTTCTCCTCCTTTCCTCCACCTCTCTGCACTCAGGTTCATCGGCCCTGCCCAGCAACATGGCCTACTTTGGCAGCTCCCAGGAGGAGGAGGACCTGGAGGACGATGACGAGGAGGAGGAGGAGGAGGTGAGGAACGGAGGTGGGATCCACTCTCACAGTGGGGGAAGCAACAGCCAAGCCTCGGCCTCCTCCTCCTGCCACTCGACACCCCGCAAGGGCAAGCTCCCCGCCAGGCAGCCGCTTAATGGGCATGGTAAGGATGCGATTAAAGCTGGGAAATAAGCCTACGTAGTTGACTCCTTTCCTACATATTTTTAGAGCTTGATGGGAAATGCAGTCATGAAGAGGAGCAGTTTTTTGGTAGAGACAGAATGTCTTCAATTGGTCTCATGGGCCACAGAGATCCTGCCTGTGTTTACCGTCTGAGGAGAAGGATGAGTTAATGAGGAAAAATAAAATAGAAGAGGCGCAGGAGTGCCGCTTGTGGGGGATAAAAGTGAGAGAAGAAGAAAAGATGGGGTACTCTGAGGGAGAGAAATAGATGAAAAGTAAGGTGAGGAGTGAAGGATCATATACGAGCAGACTAGAGAGGAATGGAACAATCCATTTTGGAAAAAGGTTACGGAGAGAGTAAATTATGGAGAACTGCAACAGAGGAAGAGAAAAACTTGGACCGAACAGGAGCACAGAATGTGTCACGGCACAGAGGACAGAGTAGCAGTGCTTGTTTCTCTGTGTGAATGTGAGCAATTTCCTAAGTTTGCACTTTTGTTTTCCACTGCAGAGACAGGGTAAGTCACATGGGATAGCAGAGCAGCACATCAACTCTTTCCACCCCAATTAACACTTAGCTTGCTAAGCCCTAACAAGGTGTTTATGCACGCACTGCAACAGCTGGCCGGGGCCCTCGACACACATACAACGCAGTGACAGCATACGTGTACCCCTTGGGGCATGTAGACATTCGCACGCACGCACGCACGCACGCACGCACACACACCATTTAGGTAATTGCATGCATGCAACTGAGCCCTTGAGAACAGACTCATTCCCAATCCAAACATGACTATAAAAAAACAGTACACTGCATCTTAAAGTGTTTTTTTTTTTTTTTTTTTTATCCATAAAATAAGACTTTATTCTAGAAAATCCTTTCATTTATCTCATTTATAATCTCAATTATGGATAGACATTGATTAGATGGAGACTTTTTTTCAGTGTATTAGGTAAAATTTCAAAGAATCCAAAATATTGCTCGTAGTGGTTTTTACAGAGCAATAAAGAACTGATTTTAACCCGGAGACCCTCCCTCCCTCCCCGGCAGACTTCGGAGACATACAATCCTTCCGGCCAGGCGTTCCCCCACAAAACAACCGCTGGATTTCCTGGATCCTCCTTTTCGCCCTCCCTGACTCTCTCCCTCCCTCCCTCCCTTTAGTGTGTAGAATCGCCGCCAGAAGGTGAACGCTTTGCTCAGCTCTTTCCTCTGTCATCTTCTCAAGTGGAATGTGGAGGAGGAGGAGAGAGACAGGAGAGAGACTGGTGGGATCAAGAGAGAAAGAGGAAGAGAGGTCCATAGATTAGCTTGAACTGAACTCTTGGAGAACTGTGCCCTGCCTTTGTATAGTTCACTGACTGTGTCTACCCCCCAAAACAAACATAGATACATATACTTCCCTCTCATTCTTTCATGAACATGTGTAGCTGCAGCTTGAAACTGTACATATGCACGTATCTGTATGAGGAGCACGAACTGTAGGATAGTGAAACCTGTTTGAACAAATCCAGGCTTGTTGTGTGCATGAGGACAGCTTAGTCTCCTTTCTTATCTCATATACCAACACTGTTTGCAAAGCAGCTCGGCGCCTTCACTGTGATATGCTAAATAAATAGATAAGAAGGAAATAAGCAGATATACTTTGTAGGGGACAATCGAGATGAGGGGGTTACAACAGACGTTTACATACATGGGTTTGCGCACACAGTCAAGGCTGGATCATTGCTCCAGTGTTGACAGTGGTTGTGCTGTGTTGGGTATCAGGCACACACACAAAGAGAGCCAAACACACACACACCTCAGTACATTTTGTGGTTTTAAGATTGGTGTCAAATGTGACACTTTAATACGCAGCTTGGGCCACTCTCTAGCAGGAGAAGGGTTATATGGGCTCTGAGGGAGGAGTAGTTGAGAAAAAGGAGAAATAGAATTAGTGAAGAAGAGAGAAACATTTAATTCTGGGAGGTAAAGAGAGACAGGAAAGGCCCTACATTGTAGGCTCCGTCTCTCCGCTTCTCTCTCACTCGGCCATGTGCCATGTTGACATAGCTAAATTAAACAGCTTTTATTGGGCTCAGTTTCTTGCTTAGCTCACTTCTCAAAATGTCAGGATTTCTCTCATTTTTCATAGAGCCGGGTGGCCCGAGAGACTCGCAGACGCTCACTTGTGGTTATGAGTGGATACGCACATACAGTATAGCACATGCACACTCCTGCAGACTGAAACATGCACTGATGTTCAAAAATGTACGCACAAAATCATACAACACACTCCTTGCATTTCAGAGTATACTGTATATGTTGTGCTGTAAAATCCTTTTTCCATACAGCCTGTTGATATTAAGACGCCATGAAACTTTAAATTGAGCCTCATAAAAGCTGAAGAGAGAGCTATTGAATATGTATGTTAATTGCCTCGCTGCCGTTCAAGCCGTTTAGCATGATCCCCTGGGGTTGATGCAGTCTACGTCCATTTTGAACAGGTTTATTGACATTTAGTACAAAGACTTTTTTATACATACCTTAAATCATGCATATTTTACTGATTGAGGGCTATATATTAGCCAAAACCCTGTCGCTCCAATGTTTGTGCGTGCTTTTCCACTTGGTCGTTGTGGTTTGGTGCCAAGGGTTTATATGCCATTCTGCACTACAGGGGGGTATTGAGACTTAAGTCTACATATTGGCATTGGCATAGGTAGACGGTAGCCTGAAAAAACATAGTATATGTCCTAGGGTATTTATGCCTTGCTACCTGATAGGAACTTTCCACAGTGTCCTGTTTACTTAACGGTGGCTTCAAATTTTTTTTAGATTTACTTTTGACTTGTGCATATTAGGAATTGGAAAAACTTGAACTTGAAAAAATAAAATGTGTACATACAGTATACTATATATATATCTCATATCATATCATATCATATCATATAAAGCTTCACTGCAGAGTCATGCTGCTGCACTCCTAGCACCGCCCTAACACTAAGGAACCTCAAGGTCTCTCCATTATCTTCAGGAAGTATAGGAAGACATGCGTAGTTCATATACTGAGAGAAGATAGACAACTAAAACCAGTTAGCTTCATCAATTACCACTGGTCAAGAAACAGTACCATATTGCCTCATTATTTAGCTGAACATTTTCCACGTTAGTTTTCTTCTTAAACCATTTTCACAAATGTAATTTCAGCTAATGTGAATAGCCACTTAAAGTTAATAAGAGAGCCGTCCGTTGTATTTTATATCCTCCTCTCCCACATTAATTAAGAGTCATAAAGGCAACACACCTGATTCTTCTGTTTCTCCCTCTCCAGTTTTCAACACCCATGGTAAAGCCGGGACCAGGGAGAGTCCGAGGCCCAAGGTGGGAATTCACGGCAGGGATGCACCTGCCCCGCCACTGCCACCTCCTCCGCCTCCACCTCCACCCCTCCTGAGGGAGCGCAGTGAGCGGGCGGAGGCACGGGAGCACGCGAGGGAACAGCAGGCCCTGGCCAGCAGTAGAGGCTCAGCCAACGGGCTCCCACCGAGGAGAGCTGCTGAGGAGCTACGCAAACAGGTACTGTATGGGCAGGAGCACCCGGTATTGGAATTTCAAAGCCATAACATGCTAAATATCAAGCGGAAAGGAAAAGGACGAAGCATTTCTATAGCTTCCTCAGAATAGCTTGAAAAATGTGACTGTAGCATTCAGGGAAAGGATTCCGTATTAATAGGCTCCAGGTGCAGAATGCTTGTTTGGCTATTATGCCCATTTGGAATCCTCCCCTCTCTTAACGCATATTTTCATTTACTTATTTGACACATCCTCTCTTTATTTTCCTCTCAATGATCATCCTGTGTCTTTGTCATCTCGCTCTACTACTTTCTTTTTATGCTGATTTCCTCCTTTGCCCTCTCCTCTCCTCTCCTCTCCTCTCCTCTCCATTGTGTCTGGGAGAGTAATGATTGTGTTTTGGCCTGCTGCGACTGCAGCTATATTTAGTAGTGCTGGCTAGGGGCTGTGAAAGCCTGCCTCCCTCTCCATGGCACTTAGCAGGTTTCAAGAAACCCAACAAAGTGAAAGAAGGAGGAGATGGAGGAAAGGGGGCAGAGGTGACTTTAGTCAGAAAACTGGCATCCGTATGATCACATTAGCAAGTCAGAAGCAATTGTCTGCTGAGGCACCACATTTTACTCTTTTTCGCTCTCATAATCTATCTGCTTCCTTTCTGTATTTTTCTTCCTGTTGACTGGCAACCTTCCATCCAGTGTTATTGTTGTGGTTTTTGTTGTAATGTGCTGTTGCTGATGCAGACTCAGGCATGCGCTTCAGGTTTTCAAAGTGGCTGGAATTGTCCAGTAAAACCAACAATGAATCTCAATGAGAGTGACTGAGTGCGTGCTAAGACAAACTTCAGCCTCTATCACTCCTCCTCGACTTTTTCTTTTTCAATTCGCTGTCAGCCCTCTGCCTTATTCCTTTGACTCCTCTCACGCTGTGTTCGGTTTTTTCCTCCTGCACTTTCATTCCACCTTTCTCTCATTATATCTTCATCTATCATTTTTTCTTCTCTCTCTCTCTCTCTCTCTCTCTCTCTCTCTCTCTCTCTCTCTCTCTCTCTCTCTCTCTCTCTCTCTCTCTCTCTCTCTCTCTGCTCCTGTGTCCTGTGTGATCTTGCCCTTGACAACATGGCTCCAATCATTTGGAAGGATTAGTGCTTTTTTTTTTCTTCTCCTCCCTCCCTCACTCCCTTCAATTAGCATGAACAGTATGTGTGTTAACCATGTGTGTGTTCAAGGATCACACACATTTATACACACGACCAACTGCGAAAATACAGGCTAAGCCATATAAAAGGTTAAGTGATTATGTAGCCGTAAAACGAACTAGGGGTTGTGTGTGTAAAACCGAAGGGTAAAGGCATTATCATAATTCAATCCACCGTGATTCAGTTCTGCTTAATTTAATAGCGGCTTGTATCAACAAAATACATGCACCGTAACAGGACTTTTTTTTTTTTTTTTTAAACAATATGATTCTATCCATTTTAATTAAATAAAAGCAGAGATGTCAGCAAAGCAGCCGCACACAGCAGCGAGCGCAGGTGGGGTGTGCAGTGCCAAACCATTTAGCCGACTCCGCATCATTTGAAAAGGACTCTGCACTTTCTTGTTTAGTTGTTTGTCCTCCGCCATCCTTAATTAAGCTCCCCCATAATATTACAATAGATAAGAAGTCTCAGTGTTTCTCTCCTGTCTTTTGTCGCAAGCCTCTTTCGCCAGCTACTGTATGTAGATCTCTCACTGTTAGTTTATAAAATGTGTGTGTGTGTGTGTGTGTGTGTGTGTGTGTGTGTGTGTGTGTGTGTGTTGTTAGTGCCAGGCTGTAGTGACCTTTCTCTAGCTGCTTAAAAGTCATCCTGCCCAGGGCCGCATAGCATCACTCCTTACTAAGACAGCAGAGGGGGAAAAGGCTTAAGCTGGATTTATTTTATGCCTGGCCGTTGAGGTGTTTTCCGGCATAGGAATTGAATTATAGTTCAGCGTAGCATTTAACCAGTTGATAGTCATCGCACCACCGTAACACCGATAACCGATGGATATGTTGCACGCCATCAAGCTATGCGATGCATTGACTATATACCCCAAGTTGCAATGTTTACATGATTTCATATTCCATTTCCTCTGGTGATAGAGAGCATCATAGTGAGGAGGAGGTTTGCACAATGGATATGCTAGATCACAAAAAAGAACATTACTGGGCATTTATTTGTCTTGCCACACTTCACTTCAATGAGCTCAACCAGAAACATGTTGGAGAAATCACAAAATAGCCCTGATGTGTAGTTTCATGTTTAATGATGAATGAAGGAATGTTTTTTAATGAGGTGGCTTTCAGCACTAGTGGTACCTCAGGTTGACCAAGACTTCTGACAAAGAAGTAGAAATCTGGCCATTTGTGATTTTAAAAATGTGCGCAACTTCTTCTACATCTCCCTTCCTTTGTCAGTCAGCAGGGCTTTGCAAGGGTTAAACTTTCTCCTGTCGTCTTCTATTTGGCTGGCCTTCTCTCGCGGTCTGTCTTTCTCTCCTCCCTCTTTTTCTCAGCCGGCCGGCTCCTGCAGATGTTGCCTGTTAAAAAATCTTCCTGCCAGGCCTCAGCTGGGCTATAGCAACACATGATGTCATCTAGACCCACCTCTCTATCCCTCCCCTTCCCCCACTCACATGTGACCGAAATCCACTCCAGAACAGTCTCCGGCTGCGTGTGTGTGTGTGTGTGTGTTCTATTTTTTTTCCCTTTTGGCTTCATTGTCTTTCTTGTTCTGTTCATCACCCCTTCTCATTTCTCACCGACTTCTCTCTGCCAGTGGCTGTTTCGAGTGAACTTCCATATCCTTTTTTTTTCTTTATTTTCCTTCCTTCCCCAGCAAAGTATCTAAACTAGCCTTGCCTCTTCACTCTGCCTTGTATTTTCTCTCTTGCCATATCACCGCTCTCTTGCCATCCTCCTTTGCCACCAGACCGAATAATTAAAGAGAGAAAAGTGATGGAGACATGCCGAGCCTGAAGAGAGCCGGTCCGCTGAGCCCTCCTGTGGCAGGAAGCGGTCATGACAGTGTGTCAGATCCAGTGCTTTGTCAGCAAACTGTGGCTGGAGAAATACAGTAGTTATCTGGACAACTGCTGCTTTAGCAGTTAGTTACTATGTCCGCATCAGTTTAACACTAAATAAACTTTGTATTGATTTTAGCTGAGGAAACTATTAAAAATAAGTCAGTTTTTAAACTTTGTGAGATAATGCGTCAGATTGGTAATTATTAAATAAGTAAAATCACAATGATTGTGTGCAGCTTTTTTGTGAGAGATGCACATAATGTGACACAAAATATGTATCAAATAACAGTAGTGCTCTTTAGGCAGCTCTTGCTGTGCAGACTTGAATTCGCTCTTTCAGTCTTCCTTTCATCCCTGTCCTCACTCATTCTCAACACCCCTTCTTTCCTCCTTCTCTCCTTCTCTCCTTGTCACTGTGTGTGTGTGTGTGTGTGTGTGTGTGTGTGTGTGTGTGTGTGTGTTTAAAGATTGACGGAGGCAGGGTTTGGTTTCAGTCCCCCCTTATCTTTTAATGGCCTGGTCTTTGTGTCGGCCCCCCGCCACCTGAGACGAACACAATACAAAACATGCGCACACACACACACTAGTGTGACACGAGAGCCCTTCAAAGGCAAACCTGTCAATGGGCCGGCTGTCACGTCCCTCCTGTGGCGCCCCGACTGTGATTGATAACTCCATTTCTCCCATCCCTCCTCCTTCCTTTCTTCTGTGGTTCACTTCCAGCTGGTCTGGACAATAAGACACACACAAACTGTAGTTGGATAGCAGCGAAACATGATCATAAATTCTCTGACAGTCAGGGCTCCATGATGGGTTATGTAGAAGTGTGTCTACTCCCTACTTTGCGTGCGTCATTTAGATAAATAAAAACCTAAAGAAGAGTTTGTTTTCTCTGAAAATAAAAGGGTTAGGGGGTTAGGGTAGGGTACTAAATACAATAGGATGAGATAGCCCATTTTTATGTTAATACAACTACAGAAACATGACCTCCACCTCAAACCATTCAGATCTCTGCAGCCAAATACTGATCTTTAACTTTATAAGATCTCTTAACACTGTAGCCGTCTCTCTCTCACACACACACACACACACACACACACACACACACACACACACACACACACACACACACACACACACACACACACACACACACACATCCACCAATGAGCCAGCGAGAGATAGAGAGGGCAGAACAAAAAGGAGAAAAAATCCTGTCAGCACTGAAAGTGGGCCATGAAAACAACATAGAGCAAGAAGAGAGAGGAAGAGAGAGAAGTAGATATTCTCAGAAATGCATACAGTGGAAATATAAGTGGAAGAAAGTATATGAGGGGAATGGAGTAAAGACTGAAAAAGCTAAACACAATTAAATTTTACGCAATGGATTTTTACATGTAAAGAGCCAGCTGTAAAGCTCTTTGCACTGAGGGAGAGGGTGACCATGTTTTTTTCCCACAGCTGTAGCCAGTGGGCCAGCAAAGGAACCAAACACCACTTTACCAAACCTCTGATCTACAGCTGGGGCTCAAAGACTTCACACACATGCATGTAATCATACACAGTCCCTTTCTCTATCTCTCTCAAATACACACACACACACACACACACACACACACACACACACACACACACACACACACACACACACACACACACACAAAAAAAAACACACACACACAAAAAAACAACACACACACACAGGAGCTTTATTCATAGCACATTCAATTATAGCATTTAAGGAAACCCATAGCAAATAAAAGGCTGTTTTTATGCGCCCGGATGGGATTTGATTCCGTCCCAATGACCCTGCCTCATACTGTCCAGCCATCTGCTAGCAGAAACCAAGGAGCCATCCCTGCTCGCCCTCTCATGTCATCTCTTCGTTTTTCTACCCGTTCTAAACTGTTGTTTATCTCGGGATGTAGTGGTTTTGGTTTGGGTTTGCACATAGAGTATCCTTTTCTAAATCTCAGCCTTTGTGTTGACAGCAGTCTGAGCTGCAGTTTACAAAAGTGTACTACATTTGAAAGTATAGTAATCAAGACAGTTGATTGGTTCTCTAATGAATAGCGTAGGTTTCCACAAATAGCTTTGGTCTGACCGGCCAAATGTTTTACTGCAGTGTTAGCATCTGAATGTTTGGCCTCTTCATTGTGGAGTGTGGGTGCGCCCACGCCCCTGCATGTGTCTTGTCGTGCTTTCTGATTATGGAATTTTATCTGTGTGTGGGAACATTCTGGAAAATGTGTTGCTATATTTAATGCAATAGTATTTTTAACTTGTAATGTCATGTGTTAACCTTCAGAAATCTGATCAAACTGGATTCTTCCAGAGATTTAAGCTTACAACCTGCTTTCCTTTCAAGCAAAGATTCTTGTTTTCCAATACATTCCCCAATTACTTCAAATACGTGATTGATCCACAGCATTGTGATAAGATTCTTTACCCTACTCCTCTAACGTGTACTATCTCTCTCCCACTTTTTCTGTTGATCTCAGGTCTCTAAAGTGAATGGGCTGACGCGGGCGGGCACGGCACAAGCTGTCGGTGCCAAAAAGAGCCGCGACTTCCGACTGCCGTCCAAAACTGTGAAGAAATACACAGCCACCGTGTCCAAGGGCCACGTCACCTACACCAAAGCCAAACAGAAAGAACTGGGCAAGAAAACCAAACTCAGCAGCAGCAACAAACACAACAGCGCCGCCTCGACACCATCGTCAGCGAACAATCACAATCAGCACAGCCAGCCAGCAGCCAGCAATGGGCTGGCCAACTCAGGAAAAGCAGCGGCACCAGCCCACCACAGCAATGCAAAAACCCGCAAACAGGTGCTATTATCCAATGGGCTGCACAACGTGGCTGCCGGCGCCCGCCTCAACGGCAGGCTAAATGGGCAGCGGCACAACACCTTGACCAGGGAGGACGGGCAGAGACAGTGTCAGCAGGGGGAGTGCCCAGGTCGAGAGGGACTGCGTAACTCCAAGCGGCGTCTGGAGGTGGTCCTCAATTCTGTGGGGACAGGGATTGTTGATCACAAAGCCAAAACCACTGGCACTGAGGCCAAGAAGGCCAAGCTTCAACCCACACCTCTGGAGACACGCAGCAGCAGCAAGAAGGCAGCCAATCAAGAGAAAGCTGCCACACAAACCACCACCCCTACCACTCCAGTTTCTAATGGACATGAATCAGACACACACCCTTCTCCTAAACAAACTCCACCTGTTACCCCACTTCCACCTCCCACTCCCCCTCCTCAACAAACCCTGCCTCCTTCTACACCAGCAGCCAATGCGGAGCCGGTAAACCAGCGACCCAAGCGGGCATCAGCCGGCAAGCTGATGTTGATTCGACAAGCGCAGCAGCAGAGCAGGTCTCACGGTCGGAGCTCCTCCTCCTCTTCCCCCTCATCAGGCCAGAATCAGCCACAGAACCCCAGTCGTGCCAGCACTACCTCAGACCCCCAACAAACCTCTGTGTCCTCCTCCACCACCTCCTCTCTGCTTACTTCCACCAATAACCCCGGACTCAGGCCAGCAGCTTTTCGGCCCACTGATCGTGACAAGGAGTGGGAGCATGAGAAAGAGATGGCGCGCCAGAAGGAACGTGAGCAGGAAAAGGAGTGGGAGCGCCAGCGGAGCAGGCCAGATGGCTGGGCAGCTCTGGGTGAAGCCCCTGTCTTCCGGCCAGTGCCGCGGGAGTTCCAGGACCCTCTGGTGTACTTGGATGCGGTGAGGGAACAGGCCGAGGTTGCTGGCATGTGCCGCGTGGCCCCGCCACCCGACTGGCGGCCAGAGTGCAAGCTGAGCGAGGAGATGCGTTTTGTTACACAGGTGCAGAGGGTCCACATGCTAGGCCGGCGCTGGGGCCCCAACGTGCAGCGGCTGGCCTGCATCCGCAAGCACCTCAAATCTCAGGGCATTACCATGGATGAGCCTCCTGTCATTGGTAAGTGAGCCAAACCGGTGAACACCTATATGTATATGTGCACAAGGCAATTTAGTCTACAAAACTCTTTCTGAATTGATAGAATTAACTAAGCAGTAAGCCACAGGTTTATTCCTGCAGGCTGCCACAGAGGACCAGAGCTATCGATTTTACGGGAGTGAATTAAACCCAGACACCCCGTTCCAAACTGAGGCCTCGTCTCAGCCCTGTCTACACAGTTTCTCTTTCACAGTTTTTGTTGATTGTAAAGATAAGAAAAGGTTACAGATACAGTATATTAAAATATCATGTATTGTAACACAAAAACTCAGTATCCTGCAGCTTTTAAACTGTGTTTTGTTACTCCTGTTGGGCTCTATAAAGTCGAGCAGGCATCACAAATGTTCCTATTTCTATTGGTGTCAATGGTGCTCTGAAAGCTTCAGTGGCATTCCGCCCAATTTTATCTTCCTGTTTATAGATGACAATAACAATTTGGAACAATTTGGCAAAGGGCCTGGCAGGCCACAAAAACATTTCCTCCAAATTGTCTTTTACCTTCCATTTCACACAATTACATCAGCATTTTATGAGCCTCAGTTTAGACAGACACTCTGAGTTTTCTGTATATGTATGCACCCCATGCACATTTAGTTATAAATTTGTATTAGTTTTGCACTGGCTAGTGTTGTGCAAGTGCAGTGCTGTGTTTGTTGCTTTTATATACCACTGTATTCAGATTAGCCCAGTGTGAGAACATTTGGTATGCGGCTGTTGGCCAGAGAGACCTGGCAGCCAGTGAGCCGCAGTGGAGTGGCTTCAGCCAGCCAGGATACCCTGGTTCCAAATGACTTCCTTTAATGTGCCCAGCAGATCAGTTTTAAATTGACAAAATTTGTGTCTCGGTTTGGCACAATGACGGTCAGATCATTTTGAAAGGTGATGGCTCAATTGGCTGTTTCAAATCAAATGAACTGGGCTCAACGGAAATGCATGTTTAGCCAAAGTTGCAGATTCTCCAAGATGGCAGTATTCTTGATTTGATTTGTGTTTTTTTTTTTTTTTTTTCAAAATTTTTAATTTAAGTGAAAACATGCAGCACATAGTTCACATACATAGCAGTGTTGGGTGGGCCAAACTTTTTGTTATTGAAGATGACAATATCACCTTTGATTGAGTTAAATCAATCAGAAGTTACTAAGAGACACATTGAGTCCTATTGGAAATGTCACAACCACACTAAGCTCACTCCTTACTTTCCCCCTGAATCAATCTTCTCTGTGTTCTTCTGCTCCACGCAGGTGGCTGTGAAGTGGACCTGTCACGTTTTTTCCAGCTCATTAATGACATGGGCGGCATGCAGCAAGTGATGGACCTGAAAAAGTGGACCAAGCTAGCTGACCTTCTGCGCATCCCTAAGTCAGCGCAGGACCGGCTGGCAAAGCTGCAGGAAGCGTACCTCCAGTACATCCTCTCCTATGACTCGCTCAGCGCCGAGGAGCGCTTGCGACTGCAGGCCGAGGTGCTGCAGGAGAAAAAGAACCTGGAGTTGCGCCGGGGCCCTCTGGAAGGACTCTCGGACTCCTCAGCACCTTGTGCACTGGTGCTGCCACGCTATGAGCCCAAGAATGGGCTAGTAGGTGGGATAGTGGGAGGGGCGACAGGGAACCACCACACCAATGGAGTGTATCACCATCTGAAGGAGCTGGAGGCTCAGGTCAAAGCGGGCCGGCGCCGGCTCTTCGCTCAGGAAAAACAAGGCAAAGAGGACAGGCAGCATGGAGAGGAGCAACAGCAGCAGGACGAGGAGGACAGGGGCGTTCTCAGTGACCAGCACAAATGTATTAACAAGGTGAGGATGAGGGAGACAGTTGCTGTTTATGCCACTTATTTGAACCATACAGACAAGAGGCGCAAGAGTGTTTCTTTCTAAAAGAGGTTTTATGATCTTAAGTTAAGTCATTAACTAACAGTTAACTCTTTTCGACCACGGGGTCAGTCCATTATGGGTGGGGGTGGCAGTAGCTCAGTCCGTAGGGAGTTGGTCGGGAACCGGAGGGTCGCTGGTTCAAGTCCCCTTACGGACCAAAGTACGGAGCGTGGATTTGTAGCTGGAGAGATGCCAGTTCACCTCCTGGGCACTGCCAAGGTGCTCTTGAGCAAGGCACTGTACCCCTCCCTGCCCTCTCATTGGCCTGCCTGCCTCCTTATCATGGTGACCCTTGTTTTCATTTTTGTCTGTGAAAAGACTACTCAGTAAGAAAATGTTAAGTCACAAGATGGATGTGTGTGTGTGTGTGTGTGTGTGTGTGTGTGTGTGTGTGTGTGTGTGTGTGTGTGTGTGTGTGTGTGTGTGTGTGTGTGTGTGTGTGTGTGTGTGTGTGTGTGTGTGTGTGTGTGAATATATGTGTCTGTCTGTCTGTCTATATCATTGTTTATTTATTTTGTGTATTATTATGTTGCTGTCCATTTTCAGGTTTGTTTTAGTCCTTCAATCTAACAAGCTGATGATGGCATGCATTAACTAACTACAATATGCACATTGTCTTGGTTATGTGTTAAATTCCAGACCTTTTGTGGCTTATTGTCAACACAGTCTTCAAAGGCCACATTGTTGCTCAGCCAGATGTTTGCTATCTCACTACTATCTGAATCAAGACTAAAGTCGCACATGAGGTGAAAACGGCCTACACTTAGTCATAGTATCACCACTAAAATGAAACACTAGAGTCTTTGGATATCTCTGTGCCTGTTAAGTGACAAAATATGCTCCCTATCTTCAGAAGGAGCTAAGCTATGCTATAAATGGTTACAACACACTATGGCTGGGCTTCTCTTAGAAGAATGTCACTGTGGTGTTGAGTACAAAGATGTACCTTGCATGTCTCGTGGTTTTGTTAATATGTCTGTGCAGCTGTGTGGTAAGGTGGTCAGGTGTGTGTGTGTGTGTGTGTGTGTGTGTGTGTGTGTGTGTGTATGTGTGTGTGTGTGTGTGTGTTGGCAGCTGTGTTGATTCTGGCTGGCTAAAATGTAGGTCAGAAAGAAGGCAGCCCCAAACCAGCCCTTCCCCTCACCCCTGCTCCGCCCCCTTTAAACCCCGCCTTTTCTAGCTTCTTTAATCCACCCCCATGGTTTTTCTCCTTCAGCCCATGCATTTGCTCTAAGCTATTTCCACACATCTCCAGTCCTCTTGCCGACCCTGCCTTTCTCGATCATGCCTGGTCCTTTTGCCAATCCCTCTGCCAAGCCCCTCTACCCACCAACATGTTCATCAGTGCAAAGGCTTGCACTTCTTTGTGTATGTTAAAAAAATCCACATGTGCAAACACATATGACACACTTGTTTTTTTTACAAAAACTGTGTACTTATTGTTAATGCACAATATTTATTTGCAAAGAGCTTTTTGTCATCTTGATGGGGTGAATCTGTAATTAAGATAACTTTGTTCTGTGTTGGCTCTCACACCGCACAATACTCCACCCATCTCTAATGTGGATCCCATTTTGATTCCCCCCCACCCCCCATCCCCCTCCCAGTTCCTTTGGTAACTAAATCCCTCTATATGACCTCCCTCTGAAGAACTGAGATATTGTCAACAGGCTTGACCCAGTACAGTCCATAGACCTCTGAATTATAGAAGAACTATTCAGCCTAGTGACATGTGAATGTCTGTCACCATCCTGACAGGACATACTTGTCTAAATATGACCCATCACTTTTCTCCACAGCTCAGATTTGTATGCATTTTTCATCAGGAGTGGCCCCCAAGAGGAGGTTATATTTCACTTTTTCTATCAAGAGAACAAAGTGCATGTCAAGGGTATAATTAACTCTAATTACAGCAGGAAAGGCTTAGATAAGTGCTGCTACTTACTAAAAGTCTTGCTTACTGGGTCAATACTATACTGTATCATTTAGCTGCCTTATTTTACAACCCTGTAGCTATTGTAATACTAATAATACAAATTATTACAAAAAAATTAAGTTTTTGAAAACACCTGAATTATCTAAGAAGGAAAAAAGAAAAGAGACAAATTGTCACTGTGAGGATGAGGAATCTGCAAGGTCCTCTTTCAGCAGGGCCTTAATGTCTTAGCCAGCAGATTTATGGTAGCCCTCCAAGCTTCTCTGTAGGAGTGTCAATGCTAGAGGGGGTCAAGTCCAGGGGAAATGTATCTGTGGCTTGTAAGGGAGGCAAAGAGGTGGAGTCGTATAGAGACACATACACAAATGTGTAGAGTTGATACATTTGTCTGTGCATGTACATTCTTTTGACCGTAATGCTTTCCCTCTGACTTTTTTACTCATACAAACATGTGGTGGGAAATAGGAGAACTCGCAGTTCATTGATGTACAGCAATGTTTTCTTGGCTCATGTTTTATTCACGCTCCACTCTCGTTTCATGTTCCCTACAGTTGTTTAAGCATGAGAGAAGACCATAAATATATGGAGTGAAGTCTATAGCATGCTGCGCCTGTGACTCATAATGTTTAATACCTCTTTGTTGCAGGGGAAATCAGTGTCTTTGACTAACTTCTTCAGGATAGCCCGGAACACCATGACCATGTGCTTTAACAAGGAACCAGGGGCTGCTGAGGTTGAGGTTAGCACGCTAACGTCTTGATTAAACAACTTGTACTTAATGTAAACTACATTGTCTACAATAGCTTCTCGTAGCTCATCTTAAAATGTAGTCCCTTCCAGATGATGTTTGTTATTATCTATGTTGATGTAAACCTCATTCAAAAATTAAGTATTATTGTTTTTCAATTGACCTCAGCTAGCAACCTTGGTTTCGTTAGCTGACATAACCGAATATGAGGAACATCTGAAACCTGTATCCTACTTCCTGCAGCATTCGTTCACTGTTTGTTTTTCCTTCCTTTCTTCTTCCAGGAAGAGTACTGGAGGATTGTGGAGCAGAGAGACAGCCATGTGGCGGTGCATTGTGGGAAGGTGGACACCAGTACACATGGCAGCGGATTCCCCACAGGAAAGTCAGAGCCATTTTCAAAGTAAGTAGCTCATAGGACTTAACGCCGCACTCTCTTTAAAGTTTGCACAAAATAATCTGCCTCTGTTGCAAGTCTTGTTAACCGGAAGGCCACTGGTATGAATCTCAGATGTGGAATCTGGGAGTAACACTGTCCAACTTCTCTCATCTTTTCCTCAGACATGGATGGAACCTAACTGTCCTCCCCAATAACTCTGGATCCATTCTGAGGCATCTGGGTGCTGTGCCTGGTAAGGACATATAAAGGCTGTAGCTACTCAATAGCAAACTCAAAGAAAGAATAATTTGGCTGCAAATTGCTACAGGAAAAATGCATGTATAGGGCATAAATAACACTTCAGATTCTATGTCATTGTTTCTGTGTAATTTGCAGTTAGTAATAACGTATGTTCTTGTTTCTCTTTCTTTAAACCCATCTGTCTCCCCAGGGGTGACCATTCCCTGGCTTAACATTGGCATGGTCTTTTCTACCTCATGCTGGTCTCGAGACCAAAATCGCCTTCCATATATTGATTACTTACACACTGGTGCTGATTGCATTTGGTAAGGCTCTTTTTCTCATCATCACTGATATAGTGTATACATGATAACACTGAAAACTCTCTCGTAAATACTTAATTAGCCAAGAGGACCAATAGAAAAAATAACCGTCTCCTCTCTGTGGATAGTTTGCATAATGAGTAAATCCAACTGATCCTTTTATGTGAAGGAATGTATGTATGTATCTTTCCATGTTTGTTGATGTGTGTTTGTCCCACAGGTATTCTGTCCCTGCTGAGGAGAAGGCTAAGCTGGACAAGGTGGTCCATACACTGCTTCAGGCCAACGGCACCCCAGGACTAGAAATGTTGGAAAAGAACATCATGGTCAGTGTTTTCTAAACTTTCTGAAACGAATTTGTTAACAAGAAATATGCAGTTTCAAAAATGTAACACTGTTCTCTTTTTCTCTTCCTCCTCCTTGATCTTCCAGATCTCTCCAGAGGTGCTGTGCCGCGAAGGCATCACGGTTTACCGTACGGTCCAGCGGAGCGGCCAGTTTGTGGTCTGCTACCCCGGTGCCTTTGTCTCTAAAGTGTGCTGTGGCTACAGCGTGTCAGAGACGGTGCACTTTGCCACACCGCACTGGATGAACCTGGGTTACCAGGCCGCAAAGGTCAGAATATAAATAACTGGGTGGGCAGATCAGTACAAAGGCCAAGTGGAAAACAAAATGTACAATAAGGGATGAACATTTTTTATAAATATAAAATCAAAATGCTTCTTAGAGGTCTTTGGAATGAATATTTTGCCTTTGTATTACAGATTTTATATGATGTATTTGTTTGATTTTGCCTTGCAACACTGCCACCCTGTGGCAGTTAAAGCTCTGAGTAATGTGGAGTTGATTGAAACTGAAATGGGTCAATTAATTTAAAACTTAAAGCTTGATTCTCTAACCAGCCAGTGTGTTGAACTTTAAGGAGTAATTGCAGATGTAAGTATCCTGGGGGGGTGTATTTAGATTTTTTTATTTTATTTTTTTATGTGAACATGAGCAAGCCTTTGGACCATTGGACCTCATTATAACAGTAATAGAGGAGAAGATAATGTTCCTTACTGTCATTATGGGCATTATGGGGATGGAAGTACAAATACCATCGGCAATACCATCATAATAGCCACAGAAAAGATTGCTTTCAAGGGTAATATGATATTTATACAATGTACTGGATTTGGGTGCACTGCCTGAAACATTTTCTTCCAAGTGGTGAACATCTTTTACTTAAGAATGAGGAACAGGAAGGACAAAAAATACTGATCTGAGTGTACAGAGTCTGTGGTCTGTGGTTACTGCAAACTATTTCAGTATTACACACTGAAGGACATTATTAGCATGGTTGAAGTATCAGTCAACTTGCTGTACTCTTACTTCACAGAGTTAAAATATCTGTATTTAGATGTGTGTTGGGGAAAGGTGCTGTCTTTCAGATGATGAGAAAATATTACACAATAAAACATATTGAAACAGTCTGTTAGGGATTTAATGAGAACCATCATTTTAATCTGTTCTAATTTTGTGTGCAGGACCTGAAATGTCGTCGTATAGCCAAACCTTTTTCCATGGAGAAGCTACTGTACCAGATTGCCACAGCCGAATCCAAGAGGGACAATGGCCTTCTCCTCACCACTATCTCCGCCCTACTCAAAGACCTCAGGTAGGAAGCAGCAGTGGTCCTAGCATATACTCGTATTTACACTAGGGATGCACCAGAATCCAGGCTTCGGATTCGGCCGAATATTGGGCTTTTTGACGGTGTTTGGTTTCAGATGGTTGTCACTCATCTGGCGATAGCGATGTACTTTCCTACGATGTGAAAAGAGCGTGTGAATTAAAGTTTAAGTTGTTACATTTAACTATTTTAGAGGCTGTGGACGTTGTTTACCTCATTAAACTGTGTTAATGGACTGAGGATAGGAGTAGGATTCGGTATTCGGTTTCGGATTCAGCAGAATCTTAACCAGTGGATTCGGTATTCGGCTGAACCCCAAAAATCTGGATTCAGTGCATCCCTAATTTACACATATATATATATATATATATACACAAATACTACTACTATTCTGAACTATAGAATATGTTGCATTAAAATGTTGCATTAAAATGTTGCATTAAGGGTATATTCATACTGTATTTTCTATTCCTGTGTGTTATTTGATCTCAATAACTTTTATCCTTTGCAAATACCATTCTTCTTCATTAGAGGATGTCCGACTACTCATATTTTCGCAGAGCAATAAAAGGCATCCAACTAACCCTCTGGGGTCTGAGGGTATTTTCAGACACAGATGAGTTTGGCATGCTCTGATTTTAAACAAATGTAAGCAGTATTTTTAAAGTCACAAGTTCAGCTACAATAATATCTAAGTAGAATGTATATCATGATTGTACTTAAAAAAAAAAAAAAAAAAAAAAAAAAAAATTACTGTTAAATTAACTAGTTTAACAAAAGTAGTTTTAGAAGTGTGCTGGAGTTTGTGAAAAAAACATTACCTTACCCATTATGACGAACCGTTTTGGTCACTTCTTAGACTCAAGTCTTAGGTAAGTATCAAGCACAAACACTTTTATCTGTTCCATTATTTTATACAAATCTGTGTATGCCTGATTTGTGATCAAGAGTTGGGAGTGGAAGGAGGGCGAATTGCTTTTTACACTGAATGCCTCTAACTTAACATGCATCTTTCTTGTCCAACAAAAGGAACATAGAGATGCGCCAACGGCAGGAACTGTACAAGGCAGGTTTGCTTTCCTCTGCCCGCTACGGCACACATGACGGCAGCCTCGGGCCCGGTGAGGGACGCAAGAAGCCCCGCGGGAAATGGCTGACACTGGAGTCCTCGGAGAGACGCTGCCAGATCTGTCAGCATCTCTGCTACCTGTCCATGGTGAGAGCAGAGGGCACACGAGTTTAACACACTGTGGTTGTAAGATACAAGGACTTTTGCACACTGATAAGAACACATCTTGTGCTTTTTATGGCCCAATATTTCCAAATGATCTAAACCAAAGTATATCAACCAAATAATGAAATGTTATAATGTTATCGAATTGAAAGCCATGATATTGTTATCTCATTAAAAAATACTACTTTGCCGGTGGAGTGGAAGACGTTTAAATGACTTGTCAGGTTTCTCAGTAATAAGTCTTGTAAATTGAGTCTCTGGCTCGGTTTCTGTCTGTGCAGGTGGTTCAGGAAACTGATAATGTGGTCTTCTGTCTGGAGTGTGCCCTGCGTTACGTGGAGAAGCACAAGTCCTGCAGAGGCCTTAAGATGATGTACCGATATGATGAGGTGAGCTGCCCCCCCCACTTGTTTCTGCTGTGGTTCAGTTCTCTCTCTGTCCAGATGGGGGAGACATCAGCTCGGTTTACACTGGTCCTGGAAGTAGATTATTCAGCATGACTGTGTTCATGCTGTAATTCCTACAATGTGTGAATAGGTTAATGATGAGCAAATTATGTAAGAGAAGGTGATTTATGAAAAGACAAAAACATATTAATGGGTTCAATTTTTAATCTGTATTACTTCTGTGCTTTCCAATTAGGAGCAAATCAACAGTTTGGTGAACCAGGTGTGTGGCCGGGCCCTGTTAAAGAACGGAGGTGGTGGAGTCGTCGTCAGTGCAGTAGGGGGGGACCCCTGCCACGGCTTAAGCCCCGCCAAAGCATCGCCGGCCAAGCGTGGCCCCCGAAAGCGCACCACCGTGGAAGTGTCCCTGGCACGCCTGTCCTCCAGCCACATTCCCAAGGCCGCTGCTGTGTCCTGAGAGGGACGCCACAATATCACCCCCCAGTAGGCTGTGCACTCCCAAACGGCCCCATTTGTTTTACATTAGGCAGGATCACTATCAATCCCTCCTCCACCACATGGTTTTTAAGATTGTTTTTTGAGCTTTGAAAATCCCCTTACCTGACCTCAGTTCCCCCCCCCAAAAAAAAAATATTCACCTCCCCCTTAGTATGACAGGCTTGTTTATAAAAAAGAGAAAAAGAAAAGCAAGATGTCTTTTTTGCACTAGTGTGAAAGAAGAATTTGTTTTTATTCTGGATGATTCACCCCACCCCACCCCCGTCGCTCCTTAAGTCGTCCTTTACAACATTACAAGCATTAAGTGTAACGTTCACAAGAAGACTTGATGGGCCCGGTTTTACCCTTTACCTCCATCTTCCCTTAACTGAAATGGGTTGCATTTGTTACCTTCTTCTTGCATCACTCTTTCCTGCCCTCATCTCGTCCCCTGAGACTGAACCCCGTCCCTTCTCATCATGCGTCACACAACTGTGAACATGGGACAAATGGGGGAAAGGCGGCCATTTGTTTTCTCTCTCCAGTTTTGTGAAATGAAAATGACATCAAGTAGTTACCCAAAGTTTCTCTCTGTCCTTGGTTTGAGGAGGAAGAGTCCTTTTTTAACAATTGTATTCTTTTTTGATGCATCTCCTGCATTGTTTTATTTTTCAAAATGGGGGGAGGGGGAGGGGGAGGGGGGGGGTTGGTGCCGCGAGGTAAAAACTTGAAAGACAGACGTCGGTTTGTTGGTTGATTATTTTTCAAGTCCTATTTTGAATTTTAGCTTTGTTTTTTGCTAGTTTATTTGCAAGAAGTCTTCTGTGTATTTTATTTTTTTGTCATTGTGGATGTTTCTGTTCGTTGGTGGATATGAGAGGGGGGCAGAACTACAGCTGCTTGACCTGTGAAAGGTCACCGCTCAACTCACTTCCTGGTAGTATGGAGGGATCCCTCCTTCGCTAGCAAGTGAAAACTGTGCCTGATACGTGGCGAGGAGATCCATTTTATTGGTGCTGTTGGTTATAATTACTGTATAAAACAAAAATAAAAAAATCTGGGGGTTAGCGCCTGCTATCGGCTAACAGCTAGCTCACGCACCCCCACCCCACAGGGCAGAAAGGCTTTCAGGCTTTTCTGGTTCTAGATGTGCAATCGTGTTAACATTCCATTCTTCCAGTCCTCTTGTTTCATCTGTACCAGTAAACATTAATTATTATATTATATTATAATTATTATTTTGTGTTTTTTACTTTGTTGGTCTGATGTGTTATCTCAAGTAGAGCCACTAGTCAAAGAGTATAAAATGTGAAATCCAAGTTTTTTTTTTTTCGTTTTTTTTTTAATTGTCCTTTGTTTTTTGGCTTTTGCTTTTTTCCCTTTTCCAGATATATTATGAGTGATTTTTAATGAGAGGAAAAAGTCCAACACAAACAAAACATCAACTTTTTTGTACATAATCCTGTAAATTTCTTTAAATACTTGAGCCTTTTTCTGGGGTTAAGGAAGTGAGAAAGGAAGGAAGGAAGGAATAGAGAAGAGAAAAAGTTCCAGAGGAGAGTGGTTGATGAAGAAAAAGCCTTACATTTCCCTTTCTTCATCCATGTGAGTTTGACGCTTACAGGGTTGCTCTGGTAAACATGTATAAAAAATTTAAGTGCTGCTTATATCACCAAGAAAGAAGATATTGAGTAGCCAACAACTGCCCCCCTCAACCTAGTTTTGTTTGTTTAGCTTTACTTTTTTAAAGAAAAGGGAAAAAAAATGTTTAAAAAAATGGGTTTTTACATTTTCATTACTGAAAATTCAACAAAAATGTAGTAGCTACTCATGTTGCACTGAGCTTGCCAGTGGTGACTGTCAAGGAAAAATCCTATAATCCAGTTTGTTGGTTGTCGTCCCTCACAGAAGACTGAACTGTTTTAGGACTATTTAATGAAATACCAAGTTGGGTGTTTTCAACATAAAACAGTGGTTGTCAAGTTTTTATGGCCTTACAATATATTTTATTCTGATGGGATTTTGTTTTTCATTTTTTTTTGTGTTTGTTTCTTCCATTTTCTACAGTATAAACTACTTGCTCACAGTGGGGTCTCTGGTGACTTAATTTATTAGTGCCGCATCTCGGCCTTTCCCTCCACTCAGAAAGAGTGTCTCATGTTGGTTATATTGACAGTTTTTACTTTTGCAGTTTGTACTTAAGGTTTAATAAAAACTTACGACAATTCACTGTCATTCCTTTGCAACCTGCTTGTGTCTCTTTGTGTGCAAAAGGTTTTAACAGCTTCATAATTTAGATTTGAAGTTCTTATCTGGTTGAGTCTAGTAACATTAAAGGGCCGTTGTACCAAACTATTCTTTTTGCAGAGGTTTTCAAAGTGGGACCTATAAACTGTTTTAGGAGAGGCTCAGTAAATGGAAGTGAAAAAATATTACATTGGTTATCAAAAGATCACACAGAATAGCCTAAATGTGTGTGGTTTGGTTAAAGTGATAGTTCAGAGATGCAGTAGTCCACTTTCCCAGAGTCAGAAATCTTGCCTTTGTACAGATATTTTTATGTATTTGGTGTAGTCAGAAGTTATTCGAACAGTTCTATTTTAACAAAGTGATTATGATCCCATACGCATCCAGGAATTAAGCGAAACTAAGCAAGTAAACTCAGGGAGGCTGATGGGGCGCCTCTAAGGGCCTCCCCTCAGACGAAGCTCACAGTCTGACTTTGAAAACCCCTGCTCCTGCTCCAGTGGGATCTAGCCTGGAGCTGAAATGATAAATGACAGAAAATTAAATGTGATGGGTTTTCTCAGTCCTCTTTTACAGTCGACTGTATATTTTTGGGAGTTTTAGACTGTTGGTCAGACAAAACAAGGAATTTGATGATGTCACTTTGGGCTCTGGGAATGTGTGATGGACATTTATTTTTTACATGTTATGGATTAATCAACCAATTAATTACGAAAGTCATTAGTTGTAGCCCTTATTTAGCCATGCAGATAATCCACAGACCTAACTGTCAGCAGTCTTTATTGGAACCATTTATTTGGTAGAATGTTGTTTCAATTCAAACTGTTGACAGTGAGGCCTGTGAATTGTCTTGAGTTATAGATGTCTGAAATTGCTTTCTCTAGGCAAAAGGTGCAAACAGGCCATATGATATTATCAAGTTCCGCAATAAGCAGCAGTAGTTGTGGGATATACTATGAGGGGCCATTGTGTTAATTTAACCCAGAGCTTATTACTCTGTTAACATGCCGCAAATTGTACGCAAAACTGTTGGGGTTCCTGCAGTTCCTCATAACCTTAATTACAATGCAATGGAATGACTGTCAGGCATCAACACCAGCAATTTACTATTCACAATGAACCAACACATCTGCTCTTAGTCTTCAAATGTCATTTACTCTCGGCATAGTCTATACCGACGATGTTTCATTTACGGGATTGTTCCGTTGTCCCTCGTTTTCGGCCGGATGCCCCTCACCTTCCGCGTTCTTTGTGTTGGCGTTCTAAACTTGATTCCGGAAACCTCCTCCGAGCTGGAACCAACAATCAAATTATATGTATCTTTTTTTTTTTTTTTTATTATTCTCATCACATACTCAACAGCCATTTTAATTCCAGTTTAATTTCCAATTTGCAGAGGCACCCTAGTTAAAACCCATTTAACTGTAATAATGAATATATATATATAGAAAGCCACTGTATTTCGAAGCTTTCTCTATTTTACCTATCCATTCCCTATCCATTCCTTCGACATGTCAGCTTTCCATTTGTAAAGAGCTCAGGCAGGACTGTACTGTAAATCAAGAGGGAGCACACAGGGGAGAAACGCTAAATCCTGCTCACATGTCATTCTTTAACTTGTTCCTGAAATGCTCGGATGAAAATTAAACAATGCTGGGGGAGAAACATTTATTACCAACAAGTCAGAAACTGTAGGCAGGGGAAAATAAGAAAGTAAGGAAGGAGTAATGCTGTCACATCACACAAATATACAAAAGAGATCTGGATAAAGTTTAACCTTAGCACGCAGTCCAAACAGGGATTTGGTCCTCGTTCAAAAGGAGAAGTTCGCCCAAATATTATTGGTCAAAGGAATGGCAATGGGTAACTCTCCTGTGTGTGTGTGTGTGTGTGTGTGTGTGTGTGTGTTAAATCATTGATTTTATGGTACCTGAACGTCTCTCAGCTATACAGTACTAGGCTATGTGGTGTAGAACCCACTGCCAGGGGACTTATTACGCCATGTTTATTAAAGCCACTGGCAAAATAAGTATTTTCAAATTTGTTGTTTACATTTAAAATATTGCAGAGTCTGGCTCATAAACCAGTTAAATAAATGAAACAAGCTTTGGGGGTTTGCTTATCCATAAAGTCATTAAAAATGCATCTGTGTGCCCCCTGCAGATCTTTTATCAAGTGCTCTGTGCTAATTATTTAGCATTTGCTATATTAAAGGGTCACTGCACCCACATTACGAAAAAACAATCTAGTTATGCTAGGCTTTCTTAGTCCAGGTTTTGAGATATCAGAGAAATAGTTCCTGTGACAGAGAGGTCTGTGAATTATTCAGCATGTATTGTAAGTTGCTGTTAAACAAAAAGTCCTTTAAAAGCAGTTACACACCAACCAGACAGCCAACCATTGGTAGAAAACTGGTCGGACTGATCAGTCTCCCGGAGTTGGTCCAAAAAGTGCCACAGAACACACCAAAGAGACGAGACGTAATACGTCTCCATAACAGCAGGCGACCCTAATCTGTATTGTCGGCCAAAAAATTAAAACTGGCAGCTGATTGGACGAACGCGTCACATGGGTTTGTTTTCTCCGGAAATTCAAAGCCAGACTGTCATGGCGGCTTGTTCAGAATACGATCTCATATTGTACTAAAATAGTTCACTGAAACATGTTTCTGAAAACATTTTCAGTGAGAAATAGGCCATGCAGTTGCAGTCACGCTCATTCCGCTCGCCATTTCCGGGTGAGTCCCGACTGCCCCGTCTCCGACTGAACATGTCAGGTCGGCCAAAATGAAGGCAGACGGCTCCTCAGACGGACGCCGTACGGAACACACTGAACAGACTCGCCAGATTGTCCAACGGCCGATTATCGGGTAATGCTTTAAGCATTGAAAACGATATTCAGCAGCAGAACTTTCTGACGACAAATATGTCAAAACCTGGGCAAATAATACTATCTGCATGGCTAGATACAACAAGAGGCAATGGGGGGTGACAACATGCAGTTCAAAGAAGACTTACTTTTTCTCTTTAAAAACATGTTTTACTTATATGGCCTGGCCACAAACAACACAACATTGTGCCATGTTTTTCCTGCTCTTCTCTCCCGGGAACTTTACATGTTATTAACAAGATAAATCCTATACTCACATCTCAACTACAGAATTGTCTCAAAAGAAATGTCAAAGGTGAGAGCTTGCCTTGCTTTTTTGGTTCCTTTTTTTGTGTATAAATTAAATTATAGTTTTAAAATGAAAATGCCTTAAACCTGACAGAGCAGGAGATAGCCTTTTA
Organism: Perca fluviatilis; assembly: GCF_010015445.1. Taxonomy (NCBI): domain Eukaryota; kingdom Metazoa; phylum Chordata; class Actinopteri; order Perciformes; family Percidae; genus Perca; species Perca fluviatilis. Next base: position 18,795,296 of record NC_053124.1, on the reverse strand, counting down.
TGTTTGGTAAGTATTTGGTACGAAACACCATCATATATTCATATTCTGCAAAAGTTTCACCAGTCTCCAACAAATATATTGTAGTAATGCTCAACAGCTGCAGTTTAATGAATATGTAAGTGTTAGCATGAAAACATGAAAACAAAGAACCGCAAAATGGACACATGGATTATTTTAGTATATACTGGTACTTCCCCATCACTTGTTAGTAACAGGCCTCTCCTGGTCTCAACATGCACAAACACAAAAACAGAATATTAGAGCTTCCTCTGAATAATTTCAAACTATTTATGTGCACATTAAGCCATTCAATGCTATGATGCTAAAAGGAACTCTGACCTATTTTATAGAATTCAATTAGAATTGAATACTCACATCAGTGGTTTTAAGGCAAGGTCATGTGGCAGTTAGTGCAACCTCAGTGTCGTTTCTTTTACATGTTTTTCTTCAGTATGAAAATTTGAGATGGAAGCCAATATTGTTAATAATCAAAGTTTGATTTTACAGCTGTGTGTGTGTGCGTGTGTTTAAATTCAGTCCATGTGTCCTCAAACCTTCGGCCTGCTCGCCTCACTGTCTTTGCTGGTCTGGTCCTCTTGGTCCACCCCGTCCACCAACGCTGTATCTGGGTGCACTTCCTCTTCGTCCAGGGTCACCACCACGGGGGCCCTTCTCCTCCTTCCTCCAACACCTCCACCTTCTCCTTGCTCAGTCTCCTCGTCCTCCTCCTCGTCCTCGTCCTCCTCCCCGGCCTCTGTGTCCTGGCTGGCTGAGTCGGTGCAGGTGGATGAAAGGGAAGAAAGCTTGTGGCGTAGCTCAGCCTGGGTAGGAACCTGGAGGCTGATCTCTGTGGTGAAGGACTCAACATCTGGACCTGGGAGAAAAAGGAGTCACTTAGATAACGGTTTGAAAAAAGGTCACATAACCAGGAAAGGTTGAGAGGGTGGTAGGTAGTTGGATAAGTAATGCTGCAGTGGTATACTCATCTAGTCATTGAGGAATTGAACAATTTTCTCTTAGAAAAAACAAACAAGCAATTGTATAACTATCTTAGACAAACAGCTGCAACTAAAGGGAGGGTAACATTATAATTGTTGGAATTCCTTCATAGGTTTTGTTTAAATTTAGGATTTTCCCAGTTCAGTTGCCTATGTCTAAGAGATTTAATTAATATGTCTAAGAGATTTAATTGCATCAATTTATTTTTAGATGAAGATGAAGCTGTCAGTTAAATGCTGTGTTGACTGAATTTTTCCAAGCAGATGTGGACAGATGGTGTTGGTGTATCGTGCCTAAACACTGTTCCTGTCAATCTTAGGAGACACATATTTCTGCTTCAATGCATTCTTTGATATGAATTAGCTGTAGAAAGTTACTCCACTTCAGTAATTAAGTGTTGTATGATGTATGAGTTATGTATGTAGTAGTGGATGTAGTTCAGGTACTTAACTTTGTGTGTGTGTGTGTGTGTGTGTGTGTGTGTGTATGTGCGTGCGTGTGTCTGGAGATGACAATCCCAACAATAGATAGTTTTTATCAGCTGTGGGGAGTTGGTTTTTAAAAATCCATCAGAATGTTGCCAGTTTTAGAAACCTGCCACAGTTAATTAGCTGCAGTTCTTGTTGTTGGGTGGGTGGAGCTTTGATCTCTGTCACTAGATTCTAAAAGGCTTGATCCTTTGTGATGTAATACAACTTTCTTTATAGGACTATATAAAGGAAATTCATTCCATTTATATCTGCGGAGCTGGAAAAAGGTTCTCATCACTTACTTGTTCTCACAAAACAATTGTGTAGGCTACTTAATACCTTGTGTTGAAAATCAACACTTTTTTCAACACATTTTTCGATGCTTTTTTCAACATTTTTGATGGGTTTTTTTTACATTTGTGTTGCTTTTTAAAACATTGTTAGTGCCTTGTTGTTTGGTGTTTTTTTTCAAAGCTTTATTCTGCTGTTTTGTTTATGCTTTCAATGCCATTAGTCACTTTTTTCAGCATTTTCTCTTTTATGTCAATTTTAGTCAACATTCTTTGACATTTTTTTTAAAACATTTTAATTGAGAAGAGCGCTGCGTTGAACCATCCATGTTATTTTTGGGCAATTTTGTTGAAAGAAACTGATATAGAAAACTTTCAAAAGGGGTCAGACTTGACCCGAGGACAATAGGAGGGTTAATACCTCTTTCGATAACACTGCAAAAAATGTAAGAGTCCTTGGCTCACAAAATAGCATACTTGTTTTACACACAGTGCTGGTACATTAACATTCACGGAACAAAGACCAACACAGTTGGATTTTAAAATTATTATGTCTAACAGAACTATCACAGACAGAAGAAATGCCGGAGGTTTCAGAAGATACCGTTCAGACGAAGGGAGACAACAGGTCAGACAGGAGATGTGAAGCCGGAAGACACTGAATCAGAAAACATGAGACAGAAGATATGGAGCCAGAAGACACTGATGACTGCACTCACTCACCAGTCTCAAGTGTGGAAGCAGAAATCCCAGGGGGCATCTCACCACAGGACAGTGTTATTGAGATTTCAACATTAACAGCTGTTGAAGAAATACTCGTGGAGGAGGTGACTATGACCATTAATCCTCTTTTGGATGAAGTGCCAGACTCTTAAGTATGAGCTGCTGCAACATGAATGCGCTCGGGATATTGAAAATGTTGCTGAAGACATTTCTCGGTCAATTACTCAAATTAAGAGTTTGCTTGCAGGGACAACATGTCAAAAGATGCTCAAATAGTTCATAAAAGCAATAGAGAGCAAGATCAAGACCTTTTTTGCAATGCGCTTGGCCAAAGCTTGGTTTCATTGTATATTGAAGGATCTGAGGACCAAATTCAACAAAGGCCTCCAATATTGAAACTAAGCACGCAATGCAGGAAGCCATAAAGAGCTTTGACGCTCTGCTTCAGACAACAGACAGTAAAAAACCACAAGTTGGAGATGTGGTTAATTTGATTCCCAAGTTCAAAAACGTGTCCCTCGGTAAAAGGATGTTATTCACACAGAAACTTACCGACATCCTCTACAAGGACCTCATCCATGGGATGGCACCCGAGATGAGAAGGAGGTCATGCAGTAGCGTGATTGTTCCTCATTCACATGCTCACATGTACGCTGACATAAAGAACAAAGTGTGGAATTTCCTGGGACTGATGGGGTGATGGCTGAACACCCAAATAGATGGCCACAGTGAAAAGGTGTTAAACACCATATTAAAAAATCAGTCCCTGGCAACAACACAGTTGCCAAAGGGCCACATTGTCAAGAAGCCCATGGCAACTGCTGCGGCGTCTCGCTCAGTATGTGAGGAGACACGTAGCGCACCTACACAGGATGCAACGGCACAGGATAAAATTAGAAAAATGTCTGTGACAGTATTCACAGAGAAGCTGGTTTCGCAAATATTAAGGAAAGCAAAAGTGAGATGGACCACTGGAAACCCAAAGGGGACCGTTAGCCGTCTATTTGAAAGAACGTGGGCCAGAGTCAAGGGTGTAGATTTTGATACCAGCTGGAAGACCTTTCAAAACCTTTTCAAGGCCATCCTCCAGGACTTGTGTAAGAAGTGGGGCAGTGCAGACAAGGTGCTGGTCTCCAGGCATCTAGAGGAACCAGCACTGATAAACTGTATTGCCTCCTTAGTCAAAGATCACCTGATGACGCCACCAAAAAAGTTTAGCACCATCTCCAGGTTCTTCTCATTTGTGGGCAAAGCCATCTCCAACATCTGCGGATGTAGAGACAGGGTTGGTTGTATTTAAGTGAAACGTGGTGTGTCTGCTACATTAAGGTTTTCTCCGGGCGCTCCGAGTGTTTCTCCCATATTCAGTAAATATAAAAAAAAAAAACACTAGCAGTAGGGATGCACCGAATCCAGATTTTTGGGGTTCAGCCAAATACCGAATCCACTGATTAAGATTCTGCAGCAGTGTATTTTTCATTCAATTAATTCATTCTACGATTCAGCAGAAACCCAATATTCGGCCGAAGCCGAATACGGGATTCGGTGCATCCCTCCCTACATAGCAGTAAAGGGCTTCAGTCCTGCCTCACATCCAGGTTACAGTCTCCTCCACCGGCCCCTGTCCTTAAAGATACAGAGACCAGTGGAGCAGGAGGCCACCTAGATGGAGGGCAGGACCCGAGCTCTCAGCACCACCTCAGTGGTCAACAGTGGGAGCTCACAGCTAGAAGGTGAGGGTTTGGGTCTGTGTTTGTGTCTTGTCTACTGTGGTGGTATGTTTGGGTTTACCCCGGGTACTCCGGTTTTCTCCCACATTCAGTCCATATAACATCAAATAAATGATTCAATAAAAAATAAAAAGTAAAATTGGCTTATCGGTTTTATAATTTGCTGTTAGAGCTGTAAATATGCAATTCTGTTAAATAAATTATGTTAAATATATGAATTTCAAATACCATCCAATCAAAAATCATGTTACATTTAAGTTTCACACACCAGTTTCAACATATAAAAACTACATTTCCAGATTTCTCAATGTCAGTGTGCACCATTCCACGAAAGTCTGTTTTTAACTGTAAAGTAAGAATGACTTAGTCTAGAATCTTGGTAGGTCATTTAGTAAGGGCTCCTGCACACTGGCTGCGTGGCGTGAGCGTGGCGTTTCTGTTGCGTGTCAGTTGCTTGGCGGCTGCGTGGCATTTTCTATGTCTTTGCACGCCAGAAACGTGTCTGACGTGGCTCTTAACCTGCCGTCGTCCATCGTTGCAAACTCGAAGTGTAGACTTGAAAGTGTCCAGTTTACACTAGAAAAAAGTCACGTGATTTGGATCACCCTTGTTCGACATATGGGGAGAGAGTTATGGAAATTTACTGCACTCAAGCAGTAGTATATTTCATGTTAAACATAAATATATACTAATTTCATTACAGCATAGACAACATCGTCAGTATTGACGGCAAAATAGGCTAAAGAATATTTCATTCTGTATTGACAGGTGCAATATTTGAAAATCGATAATTATTTATATTTATATATATTATATATATATAAATGTTTATTTTTATTTATATATTTTATATATATATATATATATTTTTTTTTATTACATTTATATCTGCATTTATGTCAAAACCTAGAGACTTGCAAACATCAAACATCTGTGTTTTTGTGTGTTTGTGTGCATGTGCGTTGGTGTGTGTGTGTGTGTATGTGCGTGTGTGTGTGCGTTTGTGTGTGTGTGTGTGTGTGTGTGTGTGTGTGTCCACGTCCGCCTACCTGCGACAGGCGAGGCAGTACTGTTGTCCTCTCCCCCAGAGTGCAGAAACACATCCAGGGCTTCGTGGTCAGACATGTCCATCAGATCCATCTGCTCCAGCATGTCCACGTTCACCTCCATGGATGACATGCTTCCTATTGGCTCTGGACACGACATGAGACAGCAAGATATTAGCCTCGCACGAGATTGAGGAAGGCAGCAGCAAGGGGCTGAGTCCAGGAAAACAGTGAGTTTTTTTCGTTTCAAAATTTGCCAAGCAGAAGCAAATGGGCACATTCAAGCTGGATGGCATTTGAAATGAGTAAGCACATTAATAACATTTTGTTTACCTTATGATCCAAAGCATTACCACAATAATGAATTGCCAGGTGTCACTGTATGTGGGAAGCTGTATATGAAGGTGAAAAGCAACATCTACAACATCATTAAAGAATAGGTTCACATTTTTTTCAAAATGATCTTAATACTCTAATGCCCATATGTACATTGAAAGAGTAATTGGTTGTTGTAGTCCTTGCTCGTAGTCATAGTGGCCGTGAGAAGATCCCTCCCTGATGCAACAACAAAAGATGTGTGACTTAAATTCAGCTGAGGCTAATATCAGGCTTCAGCAGTTTGAATTTGTGGCATGGAGTGAGTATTGTCCAAATTTAATGTACAAATTTGAATACAGTTTAAAGGTACAGAGTTTAGTAAAAATGTCCCTCTTTGTGTTTCCTAGCTGAGCCTCTACTAACACAAGGAGGGAATTTCATACTAAAAAGACCAACTGGACGATGCCTGATTCAACAAGCTTAGACTGTTAAGTTTGACTGTTAAAAATTGCACAGAACGTTAAGTAGCATGAAATATAAATACTCAAGTAAAGTTCAAGTACCTCACAATTGCACTTACTGAAAGTACAGAACCTACATTCCATCACTTGAGAGGAGGGACAATTGCAGCAAACTACATCTGTTTCGATCTACATATGGGCATGTAAGTATTGATTTAAGACAGACGTGAGCCTATAAGTGGACAGATTTCAGTGGCTCAGAAGCGAAGAACCTCCTGAAAGAGAACTCAAATGAACACATTCATCTTTTACCGGTTGAAAATATTGGAATCAACCTTAACAAGTAAATCATTCTCATGGTACCCACATGTATATTTCAGGGCTGGGTAAAACACCTTAAAATTAAATTCATGTACAATGAAAGCACAGATCATGGCCAAGCAATGCAATAAACCCAGTATGCAACTAAATGACTGGAAACTCGTCTTCCACCCCCAGCTAACACGCTAACTACTACAGTCCTGGATTCACCACCTTGCAGGGGTATAAACGCCCCTGTTTAATATCATGATGTACACTGCATGCGTCACAAACAGCCAGTCAGTGCACTGTGGGGATGAAAGGGGGGTGGGGGCAGAGTTGCGAGCACAAGAGGAAGAAGGGAGGTGATTGGTCGGCGCACAGCAGTGAGAGAAGATGCCATTGGCTACCGTACCTCAAAGAAATGAGGAGAGCAGAGGAGGGCGGCACAGGGAGGGAGAGCAGAATAAAGAGTGAAGAAAGAGAGAAAGAAGGGAAATATTATTTTGTTGAAAAGTCTCCCCCCTGTCCTTTTAATAGCAACACAAGATCACACACAAGTGAGTATCATATTTTCAGATCACTCAACTTTGGCAATTTATTTGATTGTCCACAAATGTACGTAACACACATTTAAAGTGATTCTTAGGTATATTATGTACATATGTACATACATGTAACACACAAACCCAGATGGATTTAATGTGTATACACACAAATGGAAATGCTGTGTATCATTACTCACTCACACACATATTACTAAATTGGTGTGTAAAATCTAAAAAAAAAAATTCTCTGTGGTGTTTTCTGTGACACATCTTTAAAGGAAAAAGGGTCTAATGCTTACTAATAACTTCTCAGTATGAAGCCTCTTCTCATGTGCATTTCCACATCTCGCCTGTCAGCTCCGCAATTACTACCACATAGCAGCTATTCAGCCTCATAAAACTAATGGTGGAAGTGGAGTCAGTTTTCAGACCCAAATGAAGCTGTCTTTCCACCACATGAATACAAATGTGCACACACACACACACACACACACACACACACACACAAACCAACACTATGGCTATGTTGCAAAAGTCTTGACCCAAAAAGCATTGCGTTGAGATCATCATTTCCATGTGACTGCCTCCAACATGTTCTTCTTTTAGCCCTACTGTGACCTTGCCTAAAAGGTTCTCCTGCTGCGAAGGACTGTTTTTGCCTGTAGTGAGATTGCAGAGACTGTGTGTGTGTGTGTGTGTGTGTGTGTGTGTGTGTGTGTGTGTGTGTGTGTGTGTGTGTGTGTGTGTGTGTGTGTGTGTGTGTGTGTGTGTGTGTGTGTGTGTGTGTAAAACCCTTGAGATTGGCTTTTGATGGCTTAGTGGCTCATGACATCCGCAGCCCTTTCTCTCTTTTTCTCAACTAACTCCTTTCAGAAATTGGTCTGTATCTTTCCCCCCTCTTGTCTCCAGCTGTATCTTTGCTCTTCAGTGGCACCATCCTGCTGTAGGGATTTGTAGCTGTGTGAAGGATAACAAGTCGCAGTGTGCTGTGTGTTATTGAGCTCTCACACCATTGCCTTATTTTCAGATGTTTTAAACCAGAAATGTGATGCGAGCCCCCTCTGTGACTAAACATATTATGACTGGTTGATTTGAATTGGTCTGTTGTGGATTTTTATTGAGCAACCCACATGCTTGCCTTTGTACTGTGAATCACATAATTTGAAGTGTGAAGCCTAAATGTAAACATCTCCTCTGTCTGTTTTACTGTGAATGAATGTAGGCAACACGAGACAGTGACTATGAGCTTATGAGCTGTGAACATTTCACTCACTGCACCTTAAAGTGCTCATATTATGCTTATTTTCAGGTTCATAATTGTATTTAGAGGTTGTACCAGGATATGTTTACATGGTTTAATTTTTTTTTTTAAACACCTTATTTTTGTTGTACTGCACATTGCTGCAGCTCCTCTTTTCACCCTGTGTGTTGAGTTTTAGCTCAACACACAGTGTTGAGTTTTCTCACTTATGTTCCATCTTTGTTGGGAGTCACACATGTGCAGTAGCTAGGTAAGGACAACTAGCTATTAAGAAGCACAGTATGAGGGCGTGCCACGCTAGCAGCCAGGCGAGTGTATAACGTGTGTTACAAAGTGACGCACGTTTGTCACGGAAGTAAAGGCTGGACTACAATAGAGTTGTTTGGAGCAGTTTGTGAACAGTGTTTTCTGTTGGAGATTTTCACTTTGTAAACTTATAACATGCACAAAACAGATATATAACACAGTAAAGGAAAGGGAAAAAAGCCAAAAAGCATCATATTTAAACCTGACTGTGGTGACATATTTTGTCATGGAGATTATGAAAAACACAGCATTGAGTTAGAAAAAAAACACAGTAAAAATATAAGTCTCTCCCTCTCCTTTACTAAGTCTCTTTCCTTTCGCTTCACAATCCTCTCTAATAAGCCATTTCCAGAGGATTAAGGGAGCAGAATAGATGAGTAAAAGAAGAAGAAAAATCACATTGCAAACTCTGGGCAAGTAGAGTCCAATACATCTTTTAGTGCAGGGTCTCATGCAGTCCCTCATTTCAGCACATCCTTTGGGTATTTTAGCAAAGGCTTTTGGCAGTAATACATGGGGTAAACTGCAGCAATATTCTATTACAATCCCAGTGGAAGACTACATTTATATGGCACTGTGGCATTTTTCAAAGTAATGGCTCTACTTGTGTGTTTAGCGACAGGCACTCAGGAGTGTGGAGCCTCGCTGCAGAAAGCTATATATGGCTCAATCTTGTGATATGTAGTTGAAGTGTCGAGGTTTCAGGACTGTGGACCTAATTCATTTGAATGCTGGATGGCTTTGCATTCCCCCTTGAATAAGTAACAGACACAACAACGTAAACAATTATTTTACCCTTTGCAGGCCTCAGACCAAAAGAAATGCTACTTCAAGCTGTTTAAATATAATCAAAGAGCATGACTGGTATCTGAAGAACTTCTGACCTCGCCACTCCTCTTTCTCACCTCTCCTCTCAGCAATCTGCAGATAGCCAGTGGACAGGTATTGCTCCATGTCTTGCTGAAAGGCCTCCTCAAAGAACTTCTGTCTCTCTTTCAGCTTGACCTGGGGGGCTGTGGCCCCTCCTTGGTCTGCCCCAGAGACTCTCTGTGCATGCTCCGCGTCTTGCTCCACTAGAAAAAAAAAGAGAGATAAAGATTTTTAAAGTTTGCATATTGGGTTAGGTGCTGGACATAAGGCAAAACATGGAAAACAAACCACCAAAAATGAGCAAGTCTTACAAACATATCCTTAAACAGTCATGACCAACATATTATAACCTACATTATAATAATGCAGGGTAATATCAAACCTGAATTACCACCAAAATATAGTAACATTTTACTTGGGGCAAGTTCCATCTGCTGTCCACTGAAATTCACAAGAAACTCTTCATAATGTTTCTGACATACAAGAAGGGGAAAACATTGCCTCCTTTTTAAATACAGTCAAAATGTAATTTACATACAAAAGTTATCTTACAAATTTCTCTCACCCAAACACTTTCATCTGAAACTAGAAAATGCATTTCCTGCAGAAAATGCATTTGAATGCTGAAAGCTAAATTGCCAAAGCTAAACTGGATTGCTGGCATAATTGTGTAAGAAGAAGGTGAAGTAGTGATAATAGTTAGAAAAGTGGGAATGGTTTTGATTAGTATGAATTTCATTGAAATGTTGAATAATAGAAATAATGTATTAAACAAAACTGGAATATTTTAAGATTTTTTTGAAAAGAAAAGTCATAGTATAGGTATGTCGAAAAGTCTTTGTATAGGTTGTTAAGGAAAAACTCAGGAGCAGCACAACTAATTTCGCATACGTGAAGACCGTTCGGGAGACCTTAATGAATTACACAGAAGCATTTAATAAATACTCTAATGAGGAGACAATTAAGCAGGTAGTAAAGTATAACCACAATGTGTTATTGTGTAGTGCCATCCCAACTCTCTGAAGGTCCTGGTTGCTTGTCGGTAGCAGTGATAACCTGTAAGCCTGTAAATAAGTGATAAAAAAGTCATAGTATAGCATGTTGAAAAAAAAACATAGTATAGCATGTCAAAAAAAGGGATAAAAAAGTCATAGTATACCATGTCAACAAAATTGATTAAAAAAGTCATAGCATGCCAAGAAAAGTGATAAAAAGTCATAGTATAGCATGTCAAAAAAAGTGATACAAAGTCATAGTATATCATGTCAAAAAAGGTGATTAAAAATGTCATAGTATAGCAAGTCGAAAACGTTGATTAAAAAAGTCATAGCTTGTCAAAAAAAGTGATAAAAAAGTCATAGTATAGCATGTCGAAAAAAGTGAGAAAAAGTCATAGTATAGCATGTTAAAAAAGTGATTAAAAAAGTCATAGCATGCCAAAAAAAGTGACAAAAAAGTCATATATAGCATGTCATAAAAAAGTGATAAAAAATAATTGTATAGCCTTTCGAAAACACTGATTGAAAAAGTCATAGCATGCCGAAAAAAGTGATAAAGTGATATAGCATGTCAAGTGGTGAAAAGTATTATCAAAATGAAAATCATATCATAAAAAGATAAAAATATACATACAAAAAAAAAGTGATAAGAAAGTATAGTATACATGCCTAACTAAAGTATTCGCCCCTTGAACGTTTCGGACCTTTTGCCACATTTCAGGCCTCAAACATAAAGATATAAAACTGTAATTTTTGTGAAGAATCAACAACAAGTGGGTCCCAATTATGAAGTGGAACGAAATTCATTGGCTATTTCAAACTTTTTAACAAATAAAAACTGAAAAAGTGGGCGGCAAAATTATTCAGCCCCCTTTACTTTCAGTGCAGCAAACTCTCTCCAGAAGTTCAGTGAGGATCTCTGAATGATCCAATGTTGACCTAAATGACTAATGATGATAAATAGAATCCAGCTGTGTGTAATCAAGTCTCCGTATAAATGCACCTGCTCTGTGATAGTCTCAGAGGTCCGTAAAGCGCAGAGAGCATCATGAAGAACAAGGAACACACCAGGCAGGTCCGAGATACTGTTGTGAGAAGTTTAAAGCTGGATTTGGATACAAAAGATTTCCCAAGCTTTAAACATCACAAGGAGCACTGCGCAAGCGATAATATTGAAATGGAAGGAGTATCAGACCACTACAAATCTACAAAGACCCGGCCGTCCCTCTAAACTTTCAGCTCATACAAGGAGAAGACTGATCAGAGATGCAGCCAAGAGGCCCATGATCACTCTGGATGAACTGCAGAGATCTACAGCTGAGGTGGGAGACTCTGTCCATAGGACAACAATCAGTCGTATACTGCACAAATCTGGCCTTTATGGAAGAGTGGCAAGAAGAAAGCCATTTCTTAAAGATATGCATAAAAAGTGTCGTTGAAAGTTTGCCACAAGCAACCTCGGGGAGACACACCAAACATGTGGAAGAAGGTGCTCTGGTCAGATGAAACCAAAATCGAACTTTTTGGCAACAATGCAAAACGTTATGTTTGGCGTAAAAGCAACACAGCTCATCACCCTGAACACACCATCCCCACTGTCAAACATGGTGGTGGCAGCATCATGGTTTGGGCCTGCTTTTCTTCAGCAGGGACAGGGAAGATGGTTAAAATTGATGGGAAGATGGATGGAGCCAAATACAGGACCATTCTGGAAGAAAACCTGATGGAGTCTGCAAAAGACCTGAGACTGGGACGGAGATTTGTCTTCCAACAAGACAATGATCCAAAACATAAAGCAAAATCTACAATGGAATGGTTCACAAATAAACATATCCAGGTGTTAGAATGGCCAAGTCAAAGTCCAGACCTGAATCCAATCGAGAATCTGTGGAAAGAACTGAAAACTGCTGTTCACAAACGCTCTCCATCCAACCTCACTGAGCTCGAGCTGTTTTGCAAGGAGGAATGGGCAAAAATGTCAGTCTCTCGATGTGCAAAACTGATGGAGACATACCCCAAGCGACTTACAGCTGTAATCGCAGCAAAAGGTGGCGCCACAAAGTATTAACTTAAGGGGGCTGAATAATTTTGCACGCCCAATATTTCAGTTTTTTATTTGTTTAAAAGGTTTGAAATATCCAATAAATTTCATTCCACTTCATGATTGTGTCCCACCTGTTGTTGATTCTTCACAAAAAATTACAGTTTTATATCTTTATGTTTGAGGCCTGAAATGTGGCAAAAGGTCGAAAAGTTCAAGGGGGCCGAATACTTTCGCAAGGCACTGTAGCATGTCAAGTGGTGAAAAGTCAGTATATGTCAAAAAAGTGATAAAAAAAGTCATAGTATAGCATGTCAAAAAAAGTGATAAAAAAGTCATAGCATAGCAAGTCGAAAAAAAGTGATAAGAAAGTCATAGTATAGCATGTCGAAAAAGCCATTAAAAAGTCAATGTTAGCATGTCGAAAAAGTCAGAGAATTGTATGTCGAAAAAAATGTCCAACGGGGCTGGAGTGCTAATGCAGGCAGTGATAACTTCTAAACCACTAAATAATTTAAGTTGAAAACACTACTATTATAGCATTACCGAAAAAATTTATTAAAAAAGTCATAGTATAACATGTCAAAAAAAGTGATGAAAAATGTATAGCATTGTATGTCGAAAAAAATATCCAGCCTGGACTGAATATCGTACCTGGTTCAGAGTCTGCAGCAATTACTTACTAGTGCTATTTGAAGCAGTGTTAACCACAAGGCCACTGGGACACCGGTAGAAAGAGGAAAACAGTCATAGCATAATTTGTCGAAAAAAGCCATTAAAAAATCATATGGTATATCGAAAAAAAAGTCCTAGTATAGCATGTTGGAAAAAGTAATAAAAAGTCATAGTATAGCATGTCGAAGAAAAGTATTAAAAAAAGTCATAGCATCGTATGTCGAAAAAAGTCATAGCATAGCATGCCAAAAAAGTGATAAAAAAGTCATAGTATAGCATGTCGAAAAATGTGATGAAAAAGTCATAGTATAGCATGTCGAAAAATGTGATGAAAAAGTCATAGTATGGCATATAGAAAAATGTCATAGTATAGCATGTCGAAAAAATGGTGAATCGTCAGTATAGTATGTCGAAAAGTGATAAAAAAGTCATAGTATAGAATGTCGAAAAATGTCATAGTATAGCATGTCGAAAACACTGATTAAAAAAGTCATAGCATAGCATGCCATAAAGTGATAAAAAAGTCATAGAATAGCATGTCGAAAACATTGAAAAAGTCACAGTATAGCATGCCAAAAATAGTGATAAAAATTCATAGCATAGCATGTCGAAAAAAGTGATGAAAAAGTAATTGTATAGCATTTGAAAAAAGTCTTAGTATAGTATGTCCAAAAAAGTAATGAAAAAGTCATCAAAATATCTAGCCTAGACTTGGTATTGAACCCTGGGTCAGAGTCTGCAGTGATTAGTTGCTGGTTACCTGCAAGCAGCAATAACTCTAAGCCAGAGTGCCACTAAATAACTACTGTAGAAACTCAGTAATAGCATAGCATGTCTAACAAAATTTATGAAAAAAGTCATTAAAAAGTCATAGTGTAGCATGTCGACAAAGTCATTTGTTGAAAAAAAAAGTCCAACCTGGTCTGGGTGTCAAAACAGGGTAAGAGTCTGCAGGGAATACTTGCTGAATGTCTGGTGGCAGCAGTGATAACCTCTAAGCCAGCATACCACTAAATAGTTTAAGTTGAAAACAGTACTATTATAGCATGTCGAAAAAAGTGATGAAAAAGTCATAGTATAGCATGTCGGGAAAAAGCCATTAAAACGTCATAGTGTGGTATATCAAAAAAGTCATAGTATAGCACGTCGAAAAAAGTGATGAAAAAGTCATAGTATAGCATGTTGAAAAATGTCATAGTATAGCATGTCGAAAAAAGTGGTGAAAAGTCAGTATAGTATGTCGAAAAAGTGATAAAAAAGTCATAGTATACCATGTCAACAAAATTGATTAAAAAAGTCATAGCATGCCAAGAAAAGTGATAAAAAGTCATAGTATAGCATGTCAAAAAAAGTGATACAAAGTCATAGTATATCATGTCAAAAAAAGTGATTAAAAATGTCATAGTATAGCAAGTCGAAAACGTTGATTAAAAAAGTCATAGCTTGTCAAAAAAAGTGATAAAAAAGTCATAGTATAGCATGTCGAAAAAAGTGAGAAAAAGTCATAGTATAGCATGTTAAAAAAGTGATAAAAAATAATTGTATAGCCTTTCGAAAACACTGATTGAAAAAGTCATAGCATGCCGAAAAAAGTGATAAAGTGATATAGCATGTCAAGTGGTGAAAAGTCAGTATATGTCAAAAAAGTGATAAAAAAAGTCATAGTATAGCATGTCAAAAAAAGTGATAAAAAAGTCATAGCATAGCAAGTCGAAAAAAAGTGATAAGAAAGTCATAGTATAGCATGTCGAAAAAGCCATTAAAAAGTCAATCTGTAGCATGTCGAAAAAGTCAGAGAATTGTATGTCCGAAAAAAAATGTCCAACCTGGACTGGGTGTCGACCAGGGTAAGAATCTGCAGGGAATACTTGCTGGATATCTGTTGGCAGCAGTGATAACTTCTAAACCACTAAATAATTTAAGTTGAAAACACTACTATTATAGCATGACGAAAAAATTTATTAAAAAAGTCATAGTATAACATGTCAAAAAAAGTGATGAAAAATGTATAGCATTGTATGTCGAAAAAAATATCCAGCCTGGACTGAATATCGTACCTGGTTCAGAGTCTGCAGCAATTACTTACTAGTGCTATTTGGAAGCTTAGTGTTAACCACAAGGCCACTGGGACCGAGCGAGAAAGAGGAAAACAGTCATAGTAATTTGTTCATAAAAAGCCAATAAAAATCATATGGTATAACGAAAAAGTCCTAGTATAGCATGTTGGAAAAAGTAATAAAAAGCCATAGTGTAGCATGTCGAAGAAAAGTATTAAAAAAGTCATAGCATCTATGTCGATCGTAAAATTACTTGCATATGATACAAGCTAGTATAGTCGAAAAAAGTGGTGAAAAGTCAGTATAGTATGTCGAAAAGTGATAAAAAAGTAGCAAGTCGAAAAAAAGTGATAAAAAGTCATAGTATAGTATGTCGAAAAAACTCATAGTATAGCATGTCAAAAAAGTGATAAAATAAGTCATAGTATGGCATATAGAAAAATGTCATAGTATAGCATGTCGAAAAAATGGTGAATCGTCAGTATAGTATGTCGAAAAGTGATAAAAAAGTCATAGTATAGAATGCCGAAAAATGTCATAGTATAGCATGTCGAAAACACTGATTAAAAAAGTCATAGCATAGCATGCCATAAAGTGATAAAAAAGTCATAGAATAGCATGTCGAAAACATTGAAAAAGTCACAGTATAGCATGCCAAAAATAGTGATAAAAATTCATAGCATAGCATGTCGAAAAAAGTGATGAAAAAGTAATTGTATAGCATTTGAAAAAAGTCTTAGTATAGTATGTCCAAAAAAGTAATGAAAAAGTCATCAAAATATCTAGCCTAGACTTGGTATTGAACCCTGGGTCAGAGTCTGCAGTGATTAGTTGCTGGTTACCTGCAAGCAGCAATAACTCTAAGCCAGAGTGCCACTAAATAACTACTGTAGAAACTCAGTAATAGCATAGCATGTCTAACAAAATTTATGAAAAAAGTCATTAAAAAGTCATAGTGTAGCATGTCGACAAAGTCATTTGTTGAAAAAAAAAGTCCAACCTGGTCTGGGTGTCAAAACAGGGTAAGAGTCTGCAGGGAATACTTGCTGAATGTCTGGTGGCAGCAGTGATAACCTCTAAGCCAGCATACCACTAAATAGTTTAAGTTGAAAACAGTACTATTATAGCATGTCGAAAAAAGTGATGAAAAAGTCATAGTATAGCATGTCGGGAAAAAGCCATTAAAACGGCCATAGTGTGGTATATCAAAAAAGTCATAGTATAGCGCTCGGGCAAAAAGTGATGAAAAGTCATAGTATAGCATGTTGAAAAATGTCATAGTATAGCATGTCGAAAAAATGGTGGTGAAAAGTCAGTATAGTATGTCGAAAAAGTGATAAAAAGTCATAGTATACCATGTCAACAAAATTGATTAAAAAAGTCATAGCATGCCAAGAAAAGTGATAAAAAGTCATAGTATAGCATGTCAAAAAAAGTGATACAAAGTCATAGTATATCATGTCAAAAAAAGTGATTAAAAATGTCATAGTATAGCAAGTCGAAAACGATGATTAAAAAAGTCATAGCTTGTCAAAAAAAGTGATAAAAAAGTCATAGTATAGCATGTCGAAAAAAGTGAGAAAAAGTCATAGTATAGCATGTCATAAAAAAGTGATAAAAAATAATTGTATAGCCTTTCGAAAACACTGATTGAAAAAGTCATAGCATGCCGAAAAAAGTGATAAAGTGATATAGCATGTCAAGTGGTGAAAAGTCAGTATATGTCAAAAAAGTGATAAAAAAAAGTCATAGTATAGCATGTCAAAAAAAGTGATAAAAAAGTCATAGCATAGCAAGTCGAAAAAAAGTGATAAGAAAGTCATAGTATAGCATGTCGAAAAAGCCATTAAAAAGTCAATGTGTAGCATGTCGAAAAAGTCAGAGAATTGTATGTCGAAAAAAAATGTCCAACCTGGACTGGGTGTCGACCAGGGTAAGAATCTGCAGGGAATACTTGCTGGATATCTGTTGGCAGCAGTGATAACTTCTAAACCACTAAATAATTTAAGTTGAAAACACTACTATTATAGCATGACGAAAAAATTTATTAAAAAAGTCATAGTATAACATGTCAAAAAAAGTGATGAAAAATGTATAGCATTGTATGTCGAAAAAAATATCCAGCCTGGACTGAATATCGTACCTGGTTCAGAGTCTGCAGCAATTACTTACTAGTGCTATTTGAAGCAGTGTTAACCACAAGGCCACTGGGACACCGATAGAAAGAGGAAAACAGTCATAGCATAATTTGTCGAAAAAAGCCATTAAAAAAATCATATGGTATATCGAAAAAAAGTCCTAGTATAGCATGTTGGAAAAAGTAATAAAAAGTCATAGTATAGCATGTCGAAGAAAAGTATTAAAAAAAGTCATAGCATCGTATGTCGAAAAAAGTCATAGCATGCCAAAAAAGTGATAAAAAAGTCATAGTATAGCATGTCGAAAAATGTGATGAAAAAGTCATAGTATAGCATGTCGAAAAATGTGATGAAAAAGTCATAGTATAGCATGTCGAAAAATGTGATGAAAAAGTCATAGTATAGGATGTCGAAAAAAGTCATAGTATAGCATGTCGAAAAAAGTGGTGAAAAGTCAGTATAGTATGTCGAAAAAGTGATAAAAAAGTAGCAAGTCGAAAAAAAGTGATAAAAAGTCATAGTATAGTATGTCGAAAAAACTCATAGTATAGCATGTCAAAAAAGTGATAAAATAAGTCATAGTATGGCATATAGTAAAATGTCATAGTATAGCATGTCGAAAAAATGGTGAATCGTCAGTATAGTATGTCGAAAAGTGATAAAAAAGTCATAGTATAGAATGTCGAAAAATGTCATAGTATAGCATGTCGAAAACACTGATTAAAAAAGTCATAGCATAGCATGCCATAAAGTGATAAAAAAGTCATAGAATAGCATGTCGAAAACATTGAAAAAGTCACAGTATAGCATGCCAAAAATAGTGATAAAAATTCATAGCATAGCATGTCGAAAAAAGTGATGAAAAAGTAATTGTATAGCATTTGAAAAAAGTCTTAGTATAGTATGTCCAAAAAAGTAATGAAAAAGTCATCAAAATATCTAGCCTAGACTTGGTATTGAACCCTGGGTCAGAGTCTGCAGTGATTAGTTGCTGGTTACCTGCAAGCAGCAATAACTCTAAGCCAGAGTGCCACTAAATAACTACTGTAGAAACTCAGTAATAGCATAGCATGTCTAACAAAATTTATGAAAAAAGTCATTAAAAAGTCATAGTGTAGCATGTCGACAAAGTCATTTGTTGAAAAAAAAAGTCCAACCTGGTCTGGGTGTCAAAACAGGGTAAGAGTTTGCAGGGAATACTTGCTGAATGTCTGGTGGCAGCAGTGATAACCTCTAAGCCAGCATACCACTAAATAGTTTAAGTTGAAAACAGTACTATTATAGCATGTCGAAAAAAGTGATGAAAAAGTCATAGTATAGCATGTCGGGAAAAAGCCATTAAAACGTCATAGTGTGGTATATCAAAAAAGTCATAGTATAGCACGTCGAAAAAAGTGATGAAAAAGTCATAGTATAGCATGTTGAAAAATGTCATAGTATAGCATGTCGAAAAAAGTGGTGAAAAGTCAGTATAGTATGTCGAAAAAGTGATAAAAAAGTCATAGTATAGCAAGTCGAAAAAAAGTGATAAGATAGTCAAAGTCATGTCGAAAACATTAATTGAAAAAGTCATAGCATAGCATGCCAAAAAAAGTGATAAAAAGTCATAGTATAGCATGTCGAAAAAAGTGATGAAAATGTTGCGTGACATCATCGTAATACTATGTACTGTACATAAATACACGTATGCGTATTAGTATCATATACAAATAAGGGGATGATTTAAAATGCTGTAAACAGTCATCTTTAATGTGCCAGGCCTTGACACTTTATTTATTTGGTTTCTGATTGGTCCACGCAGACCGTGATTGGTCTGAACAGTGCACTTGGCCCTGTCCTTGTAGTTTAAGGTGTGTGTGTGTGTGTGTGTGTGTGTGTGTGTGTGTGTGTGTGTGTGCGTGTGTGCGCTGTGTGTGTGTGTGTGTGTGTGTGTGTGTGTGTGTGTGTGTGTGTGTGTGTGTGTGACAATGGTGAAAGCAGGGCAGCATCCAAAGAGCAACCCATTACAAAAAACAGTGACATTGCAGTATAAAATCAGCGATAGTACACTGCTTAATCACTGAAAAGTAGCTAAAGATGTCCGCAGAGTAGACTGACAGAGGACAGAGCCCCACATACAGAGGTCAGTGGTTGGTCAGTTGTCTTCTGCGATTTGAACATTACCTTCTTTATATCTATTGCATTTACATCCCAGGTCATACTGAGCTGCATGTCTTACACAGCTCTGCACCAGTCTCTGCCTTTACTCTGTGTTCACCAGCCCCCCCAAATCGATACACTGCTTCACGAGTGTTGACTGTACTGCAGGATCAGAGTGGGCACTCTCACACAGACCTGATAAAACAGACTGAGCCCTGAAGGGGCTCGCAGCAGATGGACACACATCTACACAAAGAAGGGAACAATGAGCTCCCACCAGAGCTCCCTCATGATGAACACCACACCAACAACCCTTGGAGACCTGGAAAAGAAAAGCTCCCTTTCTCTATGTCATTCCTCACTCAGTGTCCAATTTATCTCCTTTTATCTGACTAACCGTGTGTGTGTGTGTGTGTGTGTGTGTGTGTGTGTGTGTGTGTGTGTGTGTGTGTGTGTGTGTGTGTGTCTTGAGACTGCTCTATTAGATTAGGGGCCTCAGGGAAGCTTTGTTCAGATTGTCAAGCATTGTGTAGGGTTAGTAACAGAGGATAGAGAGGGAGTGAGGGAGAAGGAAAGAGGGCAGTGTGTTTAGTTATAATTAGAGTTTCAGACGGACAGCATTAATGATGGAGCTAGATCCTGTCTTTTTATCTCTCTGTCTCTAATCAAAATCTCAATCCATTATTAGCCTGAGCTGTCTATTTATTTAGACCATCTATGTACCAACTGGGGGTGTGCTCTCGTCTTAATGTCTAAACCTTCCTTTGTCCATTACATCTACATACAATCAGTTTATCTAGAGCTGTTGTTAGTTGCATGCATCCCGAGTTATTCAAATATTAAAAGTATCCCAAATGCCACATTATTATAAAATCAAAAAGCTTTCCCCTAAAACACTCAGATGAATGTCATTTTCTATATTTATTGATTAGCTTTTCTATCTTTCACATCTTGTAAATTTCTCTTCTTATAGTACGTCTTTTCTTACTAATCTTTCCTTCCCCCCCACTCCCTTCTCTTGGTCTTTTCCTCCTCCTCATCATCATCATCATTATCATCATCTACCAGACAACGATATCCTGCTATGCATGTTGCTGTAGCTACGGGGACTATTTTTAGCTCTCGTTCATATCTAGCCCTCAGGATTAAGTTTGCACTGAGGACTTTAGTGTAGGAGCCCAACTCATTAAGTCCAACACATTCTATCCTTACAGGCTGTGCTGCACATACTGATGTACAGACATACCTGCAGGTTCATGTGAATGCACATGTGGAGTTGTAAAGGCACTACACCAACACAAATGCTCACACAGCCTCACAAAACAGTCTATCACACAAACCTATGGGACATGATTCACTATGTACAATAGTGAATGAGCGCTCACACAGACGTACACATCTGGTGATGATTCATAGCGGCTAAGGCAACTGCATTATGTTAGTCATAGCAGATGATGTCAAATGAAATTACATCATTTCATTCAATTACAAAGACAAATGTGTTGGTACTCGTGTGGAGTAGCTGTTACAATCTAAAACTGAACTACCTCTTCTGAAATGAGCACAAAGAGGAATTTCCCTCATGAGAAAAAGACAAAAATCAAAGCATGAATGAGGGTCACAAAGTCTCGAGCAATGAATTTCCTGTCACCATCTTAATAGAAACACATGAAGTGAAAATTCTGGTGTACTACCTGAGTTTGCACTCGCTGTGTTTCTTGATGTGTCTCCTACTGCAATCATCATGCAGGCCAAGAAAGTGAAACCGTCCTCTCACAGGCTGTTTTTTTTTTATGCTCGGAAGCTCAGCAGGCAACGGCACACACAATGAACTCACAAAGCTGCTCTCCTTCTCACCTCCCCAGCGGTGGACCAAAACCCAGGGGAAATAAATAAAGAACATAAATAACATTAAATAATCTTGTTCTGCTTGTTCAGATGGCTATTTGTGCAGATGGATCAATATGAAATGAGACTTTTAATGTAATTAGACTCATATCTGTTTTCAGAGGTAGAAAAAAACGTCTGGGTATGTGCTCTACAAATGCAGGAAGTAGAAGCCACAGAAAAAAGGCTGGATGTCAGAGTGGGCATGCGTATCTACGTACATGTCTGCTGCTTACTTGAATGTGTGGGTGGTCATGCACCTGTGTGTGCATTTTTTTATATACCAATTTATTTCATATACAGACATAATGAACAAGCAGAAAACCGTTTAGCTGCTGATTGACTGTGCTATTTACTCACTCTCATACACATGCAGTCTGAAGCAGAATGGTGAATGTTCTTTTATAGGTCATGTAAATGTTTGTCCACATAGAAGCGCAGGGACCAAGCCTGAACCTCAGTAGCTCTGCACTATATTTACAGCTATTGTATAGTGAGAGAAGAAGCTAAGAACCACAGATGAAAAGTAGAGAGGAAGCACACCGTTGAGGGCAATTCAAATCTTTAGGATTCAACTCAAGCTTTTGATTTGACTAACTAGAGTAATTTTCTCACAGCTTGGCTCCCAAAGCAAAAATTCAAATCTTAGGTTTTAATTGTTCATCATACAAGCTTGGTCACCAACATCTTCTTAGTACAGGAAATGCTAATTTGGGCTCACTTGTAAGAGGAACACATTTCTTTTCATCGACGACATATGAGACTCCTTGTCAATAGAATTTTTAAAGCACTTATCTTAATTAGAGCTCTTTCAGAATTTTGTTCAGGAAGAATTCTTAGGAATAAAGAATATTGACTTAGAGCACTGACAGGCTCCATTTAAGTGACCATAAATAACAAGTAACACTAACAGCCTACTTTTCAAACGGAAATATATCTCTTTGGGAGACATCAACAGTCAATTCAAGCCACCGCTGAGTCGGTCCACAGTCATTTACACTTTGTAGTGCACTTCACATATCAGGTGCAGCCAGAGGCTGTGCATAAGGAGAGAAGGTTACATTTGAAGCCTTGGTGGACAAACAAATGGACGGACAGATGAAAGTGTCGGTGGCCAGTTTTCCTTTAATGCCTGCCACAGGCCCAGGACTAGAGCCAGCTTTTGTGTGCCTTTGTGTGCAGACAGTATTAGACATGTAATGGTCCGCTGAGGCCGATTGTGTACGTGGGCTAGAAAGACAGGGGTGGTGAGATGCAGGATGTGCAGCGGGTAAATGTTTTCATCCATGTGTCATTCTAGAGATGACAAGAGAAAAGGGACACGGCCACAGGGCGTGACCTTGAATTCAAAGCAGAAGAGGTCACAACATTTTAAACACTATGAAATGCAGTACGCTTATGTGATGTCAAGGTCTGTGTTGCCTTCAATCCACTCTCATTCCTCATGAGCTCCAATTATCTTTTATTCTCCTTCCTATTTTGATTAACACTCAAACAATCCATTGGCGATCTCATTATAGCTGTTTCATACACTTTATATCACACTGACTCACCAAACAGATCAAACGTTCAATATCTGACATAAAATCCCCCTTGTTCTACTTGTCACTTTAAATTAGCTGTCTGGTCTCATATGGATTTGTTTCCGTTTGCTTATAAAGGCCTAATTCTCATTTCATCCTGAGACAGCAGTGTGCAGCCTGAAGACCAAGAGGCAGGCCTGACAGCGTGGACAGCCACTGCTTCTTCTTCTTAAGCCCTGCTCACTCAGCCGTGGTATTTTTAGATTCTGTCCGCCTCGCTATATCTCTGAAGTGCTCAGGTTTCCGCCAAAGGCAGCCCGGTGCTGTAAGTAACACACACAAACACTCCTTTCACCCCGTCACACACACCCATCAAAATGACTTGCACGTTAAGTGACAAAATGTGCATGATACAAACACTGGGTTTTCCAGAGGGACTTGATTAACTTGCTGTGTATGCAAATGAAACATATTTAAGCATGCACAGGGAACAAGGGGAAATAACACACATTAACAGAGGAGTGAGTCACTACTGTGGTTGAAGTTTGACTTAATTTGCTCTCTATAATGAACCATCCGACATTTATCTGTATAGCCGAGTACTCATTTGTAATGACTTTTATTAGCTGCAGATGTACATGTGCATATAGATACTCAAACACATATGGGGTGGCAGTAGCTCAGTCTGTAGGGAGTTGGGTTGGGAACCGGTGGGTCGCAGTTGAAGTCCCATACGGACCAAAACATGGTGGTGGACTGGTAGCTACAATCATCAAACCAATCATCCTCACACTCTGGTTTCACTGTCTATCTCTTCTTTCCTGTCGATAACACCCATCTGTTGTCACTCTACACTGCTAGCTTCATTAGGTTTCTGTCCAGCCTTTGCAAGCTGTAAAACATCAGCTGCTGAGATCAAACACTCACACAACCACCTGCGGTAGCCTGTGAAGCTGGATGAGTGTGTTTGGCCTTTCATACCATTTATTTAAAAAAAACTAAATGATCTAAATGTTCATCTAAATGAACATTTAGCTCAAGAAAGATAAAGCACATTTTAAATCTAATTTCAAGCCTCTGACAGCCCAGCATTTCAGTGTTATTGTTATACTTTTGTAGTATCAGTTGGTTTTCTTAAAAACTCTTGCCTTGGGGATTAAAGATCGAAACCGCAACTACAATTCTTTCTCCCTCTGTTCAATACGGTGACATTTTCAGTGACTTTCTGCAATATTGAAAACATTTTATTCAAAATGTTCCACCCTAGCTGCAGGCTTTACTTTGTTCTAATTTACATAGAAACAAGAAACCTATGTGAACTTTCTCGTAAAATTCACATTCCGATTAAAACCATTTATTTATGAATTAAAGACCAAGAAAAGATGTCTGCCACTGTATTATCACTCTGGGTGATTTATAATGTGTGGCTGTTGTGACACATTTATTCTTACCAAGATGTATTACTGTTGCTTTTGAAATAGTCAGTTGTCAGTTGTATTAAAGATACAACAGAGGGCTGTGTTGCTGAGTGGGCTACACTGCATGCTACATGCAGTGTGGGTGTAAAACATTTTCCACATTTTCTGTTCTCTTCATGTTTTCCTTGACCTTACAACAGAGGCCAATTGATTTCCCTGCAGTTTGTGTTAATTTATTTGTTTTGTCACAAGTGTTGGTCAGTGTACACAATAAACATAACTTGGAGGTGTTGTATGTCAAGTCAAGTCAAGTCTTGACTTGACTTGACTTGAACTTGAACTTGAACTTGGAGGTGATGTATGCAAAGTGTCAGCTGTGAGTGTGATGGCAAATGAAAATATAATCAAAAAAATAATTAAATAAAATCCATAGAATAGCTTACTACTACAACTTTTTTGATTATTTTTTTACAGAATTAAAGATAAAAAAGAAAACAGACATTTCAAACATTTACAGTGAATTTATGCCTACTAATGTGGCAGCATAGTGGCATACAAACACACTTTATGTGCCAAGCATTCACAGCTGGCAAGCATGCAGAAACTTTCGCTGGTTTGTAATCAAATGAGTGATAGGGCAGTCAATGACGGGTATCTAATGAGGGGCTTGTTAAAAAATGATTACAATAAAAAATACTGAGAATGCGGTTTCAGATTTCAGATTTATTGTGACTGCTTCTGATCTATGTGACAGGTTATAAAATATTATTAAGTCATATCTGTCTAGAATCGTGAGTTAGAAACAGTGCGTAGTGATGTTTAGTTACACTTCAAACACTAACACTCTTTATGCTTGAAGCTGTGTTTTTAAGATAAAGATGTGGGCAACAGTCAGGAGCTTATTAAATATTTGCATGGTCCACATGACTCATGGCCGCATACATCTAGGTGTCTAGGTCTCTCTTTCTCTGTCAGTAGCCATCATCTAATTTTAGTGGGTTGAAAACACCCATTTAAGCAATTTTGCTAACCAGGCAATGGCCCATCAACATGTAAGGCAAAGCCTCATGGTAGGGTTTGTTCCTGCTAAGTCATTCACAGCCTGAACACCACTGGAGGACAGAACATTGTCATTACTTATTATGTTAAAAGATACCATACAGCTTCAGAGACCCCACACAAAATGTAATAGCCCATTACACCACCCTGAGTGATGTGATTCAATCCTTTTGACCAATTCCACGTATGAACACATTTCACTAATGTGCCAAAACAACAAGCTGCCACTGTTATTTACCTGCTTTACGGTCTGTCAATTAGTCATACAAAAAAACAAAAGGAGAGAAAGACATAAATTGCTTAGACAGACTGAAATGTGTGCAGAAACAACAGACAGACACACACACACACACAAACACAAACACACACAAACACACACAATGGGTCACGACAAGGCCTAGCAGCAAATCAGAGGTGTCAGCTAGCAGCACAACAATCCACATAAGGTTGTACAGTGGGATTAGGAATGTACCAATTAGATGTGAAAGGGGTGAAGGAAAATATCCTTCGGAAATGTCCTCATGTGTTGTTATACAACTTAAAACTTTGTGTGATTCTATTATGTTCTCTGATTGAGCATGTATACTACAAATCAATTAAATTAATGCTACTAGTGAATAACTTTAAATAATTATCCAAAATTTTAATTTCTCATACTCACCACCACATCAGACCCTCATTTATTAGCTCAGTGATAACACATTTGTGGTTGGCGATATTGCCCTGGCCTCTCCTCGGCTCTAATGTTGCTGAAGCTTGAATACCACAGAGATTCTGGCAATTTTACAGTGAATGCACTGTAGGGGATTTCAATGCAGCCTCAGTCTGTTACATCCAAAGAGCTTAAAGCCAGATTTGATAAAACCCAGGCAACTAACTGAGCATTTCAGCTCTAAAGTAATCAAAGCACCAGCAATATAAACTGTTTGGGCCTTATGGGGTAGAGATAAATACATCTTAGGTTAGGAAAAAGTCATGACATGAGTCTTAAATGATCACAGCAACTTTAGTGAAAGAAAATGTAATCTGACCAAATATTTCTCCTGTGACATACCTGACAGATTTAAATTATTTTGTTAAAAAAAAATGTTTTACTGGTGTAAATATTGCAAATGCCCTAACAAGTATAACAAACACATTATCACACAGAGCCACAGTAAAATAATATGACACAATGATAACTGCATCCTGGATTTCAAGGTGCAATTATTATTTTGCCACATTTAATCTGATTTGACACAACAGTGAAGCAAGAGAAAAAAATTATATGAGCTATAAAACTGTCTTGTTGCTGCAGATGCACACAGCAAGCAGCTGTGCTTAGCTCTGGGATGTGTGGCCATGTCTGCCTGCTTGTTTTGCTCTGAAGGGAATGAGTTCAACATCTAAATATTGTGGGTAGAAAGGCCTAAAGCAGAGGCGATGGAGACGAATGTAAGCAATATTTCTTTCCAGCTTTTGGCTTCCCACTGCCAGCTGACATTTACCTCCAAACATTTTCATTGCTGCAAGGCATCTGGCTTTTTACATGTGTATATTCAAGTGTACAGTACATGCATGTTGCAGCATGCATTCACACAACAGAGAAGCTGGGAGAAACACTTTTACACCAGCAGGGGCCAGATGGTTAGAAAGGTTGCAGAGGGCAATAAGGGTACAGAATATATCCAGATTATGCATTAGCTGGTTAATGTATAATATATAACACCAAGCAGGACATTTAGGATAGGAAAGAAAGAATATATTATTCTTGACAAAAAGCCACTTGCAAGTTATCAGAGTGAATAGTTAGTGGATTTGTACAACCAAAACAACTTAAAGCAGAAGGAGCTGTAAGAGTTTTGTGGATTTGCTTCACTGCATCAGAGACTGATGGTGACGACTTTTAGTTTAGGAAGTGGTTCTGAAGTGTTCCTGAAATGTGAAAAATCAATGCATATGCCTACCAAAACTATTATGGTCAAAGAATGTCAACAAATTACCTGAACTAGAATATACATCTAGCTGAAAGAAACATAGACAACTACTAAATATGTGTTACATGTTTAATTATTGAGTGTGCGCATATAAACCTGTTGATATCCAAGTCTTTGATAATGTTTAAAAGTAGCTGTGTTTCTCCTTCTTATCGGGTCTGCAGCCTTGTAAACTGTTGGCTGGTTGGTTTGTGTACAGCAACCATAGCAACGCACAGAGCTGACCGCAAGCCTACTGTAAAAACCCTGATTGAGACCCGAGACGCATATTCCGAATGCGCTGTATACATGTCCAAAGAATGCCTCTAAAACCCGAATAATACCGGAATATCCCACGTCAAATTCTATATTTGGAAAAAGGCCTTATTTGGAATATCCAACCGGAATATGCTGTTTCCATGACCTGTATCAAATTCGGAATATTGTCATATTCGGAAATAATAGTGGAATATTGGTGTGCATGTAAACATACTGAATGATGACATTTAAGTAAAAACGTACTGTTGTAGACTAGACTAAATCACATGCAAATTATTTTACATATTGCGCCTTGAGCTGATATCTTGACAACTGGTGATGGAGAAGGACAGAAAGAGAGTAGTTTGTTTTATCTGACAG
Organism: Perca fluviatilis; assembly: GCF_010015445.1. Lineage (NCBI taxonomy): Eukaryota > Metazoa > Chordata > Actinopteri > Perciformes > Percidae > Perca > Perca fluviatilis. The sequence goes on along the minus strand of NC_053124.1, from coordinate 18,767,445 downwards.
CACCTGACAGTACATTGTCAAATAGAGGGTCCATCCATCAAGGAGAGCAAGGAGGAAAGGAGAGGTCTACATGTTGTCAGAGGTCCCACAGCTCTTCACAAGCCTGTCAAACTGCCCACCTAACACAATCTGCTCAAAAACGTCTTTCTCGCTTGCCAACAAAATGTCCTGCCTACGTGAACCCTCCTTCATGTTCACTGAAAGGTGCACTTGGCGATTCTTATAAGGATACTGAACATACCACACCATTTTATTTTGAGAACCCGCTGTAACTAATGTGTAAGGCACGGGTGATAAATGATGTTACCTAATATGTGGAAATTGAATTCTTGAGCTAATCAAAATTTTGCAGTTCCAGTCCTGCTTCATTTGCCATTCAAATGCTGCTAAACCCGTCCTTTCAAATGGGGATTAAGTGTGTCTTAATGAATAATGAAAAATTCAAATTTGCACACTTTTTCCTGTGCTCAGAGATAAATATGGGAGAAAAAGAATCCTTGGGCGTTCAGCCAATGGACTCTAAGCACCTAAAAACAAGGAATTGAACTATGGTGGATGCAGTTTATTATCCTAAGGCTTTACCTATAGTTCTAAACAGATTGAAAAAAATCTTCCCTGCTCCCCAGGTGACATTTACAATTGCTTACATCACCAAAACATTTGTAAACTGTTAATAGAGGAGGTAAAAGGAGAAGAAAAAGTGAGGATGAGAGGCATTTTCTAACAGGTTAATTGCTTGCCTTGAAGGGAGCTTTGCTCACGTCGATAAGGGTGATGTCTTGTTTACGATGGGTAACACAGTAATGACTGTGTGTTAGCCTCTAAATAAGGAAACCTGGCCAGTCTAATCCTCACAACAATGAGGCAGGTAAAACCTCTAGAAGGCTCCATGTGACTGAAACAACACAACGAACACAGAAAAGTAAACCAGAGGGAACACATGCCCTCAGGTGTTTTGTGCAATGTAACCTGAGTAGCAGGGATATTCTGGACAGGCACAATAGAATATTACTGTGGCACCCTATTTAAAATGGTCAGTTTCAAGTCTTAATCAAAAACATGTGGAGCAGTTGTAAGTGAACATGCTGTTTGCAAATGAGGAGCTGCAAGGTGTAGATATTCCCATCCAATATGCACATGTATTTGAGACATGCACACACTATTTTCGGGGATGTGTGATTTTTAGAACATGGCTTTGATGCATTATTCAGGAATCTCCTCTCTTCTCCCTACCGCAACAAATCCAGCCTTACATCAGCAAAAACCCACAGCAAGTCCTCAGTGAAGACGACTTTCAAGAATGACATATTGACTCTTTCCTATATATTTTTTACTTTACTAAGCAGAGGAAAGTGGAGAGAGAGAGAGAGAGAGAGAGAGAGAGATTCAGAAGACGGAGACATAAGTTGAAATCAATCACTCAATTTAATTGGTCACATGAAGTTGTACGAGGTACAATTCCAGTGAAATGTTATCCCATCAGCTCCTTAAACTTGTACATGTCATAAAGCAAAATGTGTCCGTCAGATCGGCACACAGAAAAAGAGTCAACCGGTTCAATGGCACCGGCACTGCAGGATCCAGCAAAAGGACACCACAGCTCCCGATATCCAGCTGGCAACCAAAGGAAGCATGGAGGCCAGCTCACCATCCGACGCCTGCATGGCAATGCTACATGCATCCAGGGGTGGACTGGACATCTGGCATACCGGGCACTTTCCCGGTGGGCCGATGTGCTTTTTGCCCGACCGCCGACAGATTTCCGGCCCATAAAAGTAGTAGGCCTAGATTGTAGGCCTAGATTGGCGCCCCAATGTTTTTTCAATTGACACTGGGCTGGCCCAAAAGACTTTAGTCAAACATATCACATAGGCTAAGTTTTCTGTCCCTACACATACACCCCCTACTTTCACAATGAAATGGACTAGTCCGTAACGGTGCGCGGCGCGAAAGATAAACACACACGAGGTCTGCCTTAACGGCCAGCTGTTTCTTTTTCTCACGCAGCTCTGCACTTCCTTTGCATTTCTTCTCCACGATCTCTGTCACTATTCTAGCCTAGCAGATGCACACTGAAAGTTTGTCATCTTTTGCAGCGTTGCCAAATATTTATCGGCGTCTTTTTGCTTTTTTCTTTTATTTGAGAGCCGCTTGGGTAACTTCGTTTCATTTTAGACTCGTCTTGCTTCGTCTCCGTTTGTGTACCTTCCAGACCTTCTGTCACTGTGTGTTTATCTTTCTTGCCACGCATCATTATGTGTTACCATTTCATTATGAAAGTAGGGGGTGTATGTGTAAGGACAGAAAACCTAGCTTATGTGATATTTTTGACTAAAGTGTTTTGGGCCAGCCCAGTGTCAATTGAAAAAACAATTGGCCGCCAATCTAGGCCTACCACTTCTATGGGCCGGTTCATGGGCCGGACAAAAAAAAAAATGTGTTGGCGGTCGGACCAAAAAGCACATCGGCCCACCAGGAAAGTGCCCAGTATGCCAGATGGCCAGTCGGCCCTTGGAGGAGAGGGACAGAGATGAGGGAGTGAGGGTAGAACCTGCGGTAAGCAGAACTCCCCTTAAAACACTTTGCCCCTTGATAAAACTGAGCCAAAAACAAGTGGTGGACAAACTGTATGGCATGCTACTGTATGATTGCATTAGTTTGGTGTGCGGGTATCTGAGTCTTGACTGATGATGATGTTCTCACCGTTTTATTATTATTAGGCTACAGTATATTAGCCTACCTTTCATTCAACAAAGTAGCCTACATCTTAATAATAAGCAAAACACCACCTTAAGGTTCATCAAACCTTAAGCTTGTGCTTGTGCATTTGTGTCCTTAAAGTAGCCTAGATAAACGTTGCACATCATGCAAACTTTCTTAACGAGAAATGTAGCTTTTCTATCTGCATTGGCAGACAAAAAATCATGATAGACCTCTTCAAATTAAAGCACAGGGCCTCTTCAGTCGTGGAATGATTAAAAAAAACTACTAAATATATATAGCTTGTTTTATAATTCATGAGGAGTATATCGTTTTAGTGTATTAATAAATGGCACTTTTTTGAAATATTTAATGTGTCAATTCTCACTGATTCTTGTTTACTCATTACATGGCGTTTTTAAGTAGTTTTAAGGAGTAGGAATTGGTATACATATTCAGGGGAGCACAGGGACGGGTGGTATTTGTGATCTTATGTGGTGGACCGTTCTGGGCCAAAATGCCAGGGCCAATTTTTGGTCCCAGTCCGTCCCTGAATGCACTGAGGCTGTGAACCAAACCTTGACCTTCCAACACTGTAGAAACTCACTTCAACACTGACACGAGTTGACCAGAAAGTATATACTGTACAGTATGCTGTATGTAATAAACAATAACTGAGATCAATCAAGTGAGAGACAGGGAATGACACTGTGGGGTTACACAGGCACAGCAAAGACAGAACAAAAAAGAGCAAAAGTCCAGTGAAGCACATGCACATTGTGAGATGACAAAAGCATAAAAATGCAAAAAATCTCCTGAGAGAGCTGTAGACTCAAGTGGTGCCAGTTCATATAATAACCTTGACAAAGTTAAATTTTTCCTATCTTTAGACAAATGTCCACAGCTAATATAACTTGATAGTAGGTACTTCATTTAATAATCTTTGTGTTCATCTATGAAACATTACCAAAGAAGAGTGTTGAGTCTCCTTGTGCATGAATATCCCATCATCTTGGCTAAGAACATGTGTTTTTATACAGGGTGCAGTAATTACAGAGTGCATAGCAGACATGCATGTTCCTTTTGATCAATTTTTCACCAGTAATCATGTTAGAGCAAGAGCCATAAAGGGTGTACTGTACAAGTTCTGTCTGCAGTTCATTTAGGCAAGCTGATAAATGATAGATTAGTTTAGATGCAATAAAAATCTCAAGCAGGTGCTGAGGCGTATGTACAACATGGTTGTTTAATTCTTTAAAGTTCATTTAATCGGTTAGGTTGGTTGGCAACAAATGTATTTTTCTGGGATCAGCTGGAATGAGTTAAAATGCCTTTTGAACTGGTAGGAATTAATGATGCAATCTGTAGTTACAGTATGGTGCTTATGGTGTGTGTGTCAAATTTCCATATTTTAAAACTTTTGCAGGTAGATAGAGAAGAAAAACATGTCAGAAAACTACAGATACCACATTAAACTAAGGTTACGTACGTTAAACCCATGATTACTGCTGATATGGCTATCTGTATCTAATTAAGTCATTTGTAGTCATTTTGGCCCACCACCCACAAAAATCATATTTCTGTGAACTGTTAAAAAAGTCTGTGAAAATCTTAAAGATTAATTTCTTAACTAGGATTTTAAAACGACTTATTTTGGTTTGACCTGTTCATTTTTTAATTTTACAACAATCTGAGAAGAGTGGAGACTCTGAAGAGAGTCAAAGGAGTCTCAAAGAGACAGTGTCTTTGTTAAGTTTTGAAAGGAACCAAGGAAGAGGAGATTTCTTGTCTTGCAGCGTTGAGTGCAAATTTGAGCTTGAGTTAATGTTCAACACACTCTATTTAACAAGTTAATATATTTTTTTTAAAGCCTGATCAGTTTGTCAAACAAAAGCCTTCATTGTATACCTTCCTTCTCACTTTTTTAGTTTTAAAAATTACTGATATTGGTCATACATGTGCTACTTTTAATTCTATAAATCATTTTTATTTCTCAGGCTTGCCATCTTATTGTAGAATTGGCTCTTCATGTCTACTCTGCTCTCGCAGGAGAAACATCCAATTTTGTATTTTTCTTAAGCCCATGCCGTACCTTTGCTTTTATTCAGCAACCTTATTTCCTACTTGCACTCAGCAACAATAGAGAAGCTTCGAGCTACAGGGGGTGGGGTGTGTATACGTAGGTTAAGAGGCAGCCAAGTGGGATAATGGAACTACTGTATGAATCTATAAATGTCATTCCTTCATGTCCCTAAGAGGCAGCCTACTGTCATCCTGCTGTGACCGAGTAACCGGGAGGGAGAGACTGAAATATTCTGTGTGTGTAAGTGAGGCAGAAGCAAAGTGGTTACAACTCATATTCTATTTTTTCTCCAACTAGAGATGGACTTTTGTAGTCCATGACCTTGATAAATCCACTTTATTAGTATAAATAGTATATATAGTATATATTAATGCATACAGCTCCACTTGCTCCTCCTTATGTTACTGTTGAAGGAAACATTGAAGTAGTCATGCTACAAAGCTACTACTCCTTTTTACACAGTGTGATGCAAGTTCATGCACCTTTTAGAGTTTTCAAATTGACTATAATAATATGTAATAATAATAATAATAATAATAATAATAATAATAATAATAATAATAATAATAATAGGTTTACCAAAAATGATGCAGAACAGCTGAACACATCCAGTCTATTGCAGTCTTGTGGGTGAAAATGTCTAATTTAGGAGACAAAGGATACCAAATAGAGCTGTTAATGAAAGGTTGAGTGAAGGTGTAACACAACCATTAACAATGAAAAAAAGATGAGGCTACAATGGGCACATAATTATCAAAGTTGAATGCCCAGAATCTGGAAAAAGGTTTTTACCTCAAATATATCCCAGATTGATACTGAAACAAGGGAAAGGCCAGGACTGGTTGTAAACAGCATAAACCTATAGACCAATCCAGCCTGATGTCAAAAGCTCAGCATCTTATCGGTGCCACAGTAATGCGGCTAAATGTTGCGAACCAGCTGATCCTTTCATGGGTTTTAGACATAAAGTAAATACTGTTTTACACTATTCCTTTTCAAGCAGGAAAATGCACCTCTTTGTTATATCTTTTCCAGATGGTTCAAAGAACATGAGAATGACTTTATGTTACTCCAATGTCTTGAACAGTCCTGTAAGTTCCAATATATCAATTCAACAGATTGCCTTAATGTGAGGCTGACAGGATGACCACAACAGTATTCATATGGCTGAAATTACCACAGAACCTCCACCACAACATAAAGAAAATCTGTTGCCATAATAAACTATAAGATGCTGTGAAGGATTTGTGAGATGAAGATATCAAGTAGTGGAGTTTTGCTGCTCTCAAAACTGAGGTTGTCACGGTTAAGTGCTCTAGTTGTACGGAACACTTAGATGCACAGCTTCTGTTCACTACACTGCAATTTCTATTCTAATGACATTTCGATGTCACCGCTAACAGTGTAAGCAGGCCCATAAGCAACAAGGAAAGGGCTGTGTGTTCCTACACAAAACATTTCTTGTTCAGCCTAAAGGACTGTTATTCTTGAAAACGTTATACTGTACTTTTCCAGTTATTGAGTTTTAAGGTGTCATGCTAATGATGTTAAACTAAGGAGGATACTGTCAAGATGATTCTGTAAGCTCAACACTTTCAGCTCTCTGGGTGAACTATCGGGCAGAGAGCTTGTTCTTCTCATCTGCTGCTGAAGTCTTCCACTAAATATTTTAAGGGTGTTTTACTTAGACCCTGAGAGAGATAGCAAAAGCTATCATTGAGATGTCTTTGTTTTGCCTAGCTCTGCTTCTATTTTCTGTCACTGCGCATTTCTCAAATATTCTCCTCATCCCTCTTTTGTTTCTTTCCTCTCTCATCTATCCGCAGTCAAAGTGTGCCCTCTTGTTAGCCCCAGCATGAATTGTTTAAAAGCCATGATCTTGGCCAGGGGTGAGAATGTTACGAAGACAATTTGCACAAAGAGATGAAGCAACATCACACAGGAGTGCACATGCATGCACACACAAGCTACCACACACACACACACACACACACACACACACACACACACACACACACACACACACACACACACACACACACACACACACACACACACACACACACACACACACACAGAGAGAACCCCCCTGGGCATGTGTTACTCTATACTGTACTCCTTTCTTTAATATCATCTTAACTTCCCTTATTATTTCACTATTTCTCTTTCTTTCTCTAATGCCATCGGGCATACTTACTGTATGTCCTGGGGAGAGTACAACTACTGCATTATGAGGTACAATTTTGCTGTCCAAATATTTGTACCTATGCCCTTGTGGCTCCGTCTCACTACATTCTCACCTCTAACTCAAAAGCAATTTTTCAAAGGTTTTCACCGCACAGCATTTTGCACAGTTAAAACCTTGGAGCCAGTATTCAAGACAGAAATGCTCCAAGTAAATCAATTTCTTATGAAGAATTACATATTATTGATTCACAGTAAGATCTTGTTAATGAGGTGAGTTCAGTAGGAGATATGCATTATTTAAAGATACAGTATGGATGAAGGCTATTATAAAACTTTAATATTTATCATAGCATCCTTTACATATTATAGAGGCATTCTTTATACAATATTTTAAATATTTCACAGTCAATGTGAGCTAGTGTAGTATGTCTTTACTTTACTCAAGGTGAGTAGGTTTCAGCAAAAGCATCACACGTTGGGATGGAACACTTGATTAGTGGCCCAGTGATGATGCTGTATTGTAAATCCATCTGTTGTTTTTGTTGTATCAGACTTCTAGTTGGGCCACATGAACACAGTCACCTGGCACACAGTGGGAAAGCCTTCCCTCCCCCACAGCAAACCTGTCTTGTCTCCTTTTGTTTTGTTGCACACACTCTTACAAATCTGTGAATATCCGGTAACCGATATCCTCATGTATATACATAGCATGCAGACACATATTTACTACCTCACACAGATGTGCACATGGTCTAACACTCTTTTTTTTCTTAAGAAGAGTAAGATACAGAGTCACAGAGACAGAAATAGGGAGGGAGAGAGGAGGGAAAAGATGTGTTCTATGACCCCAGTCCAAATGAGAGGTCCTTGAAGGGTTTATCTGTCTCTGGCCATTACATAAGGCAACAGGCAGGGGGTTGGACGACAGAGGGAGAGTGCAGGCAGAAGAAAACCTTGGAAAGAAGGGTAAAGGAGCCTGAGCAGAAAGCACAGAAATACTGACGGCCTCAGCATGTAGACGAACCCAGAAAAAAACACACTTTACAGTGCACACAGCAGAAATGCCGACAGACTGACAAAGACTTGAATAAGGTGACAGAAACACAAATGCAAAGAAGCGCATACATGTGAAAACATTAAACTCACCAGACCCGACAGTATAAACTCTATAACAGACTCCCTCTCTGTCTGAGTCTGTAAATACTGTCTGTTCAACCATGGACCCAATTAGAGAAACTCTCTGGATGTCTATTACTTTTTTCTCCATTTCCCAGAGGAGTGGGAGGAGAGGAGAGAAAAAAAACGATAACCCACCTGCTGAGGTACATCACACAGGGATGGAAAACACAATTTCTAAACCATCTGTGACCAGGATTTGAGACAAAAACACTGATTATATCCGCTTCTTTTTCCAACTAGAAAATAGATTTTTTCGATAGATAGATGTCTGAGATGCACGGTGGTCTTTATTTATTTGTGTGTGTGTGTTTGTATGCATTTGTGAGTGTATTTTTGTATCTCTTTGATTGCAGTATAATTTAAGAATGTCTGTCATCTTGGTCTTTCAGTTTTTCATAATCCCCAGGCACATTTGAGGGGGTGTTTAAAATCATCTGACAAATTTAAATTTAGATTCATCCCTCACTCTTACTTTACAACCCTTAAAACAAAACAACTGCCATAACTCCATGTGTAAAATTATATACCAGTCACTATTGTCCCTTTAATTACAATCATTATGCTCCTTGTGGGTCTGTCTAAGTATTTATTCTTCTTTCGTGCCACACAGCTCGGAGCATAATTTCTTAGCATGACGAGCAGTGGGAGCTTATTTGTCGCTGTGATACTAAAATAAAATGGTCTTTCCCATAATCGTGATATTAACTGATGTACAGCTGGATGAAAGTGAGCTTTGAAATCAACGTAAATCTCACTAAGGTGTTGATTGATGATTGACGAGGAATCCCGGTGTTCCAAGTTGTGCGGACCCTGGCTATGACTTTATTATGGTAATCCGACAATAGACACTTTAGTATATAATAATAGACACAATAGTTACTTTTGTTAGTGCCAGTTCTCGCACAGCACATATGCATTTTACAGTGACAGTGGGTGGCAGATTTACCACTGAATTCTTAACAACTTTTCAAACAATGGATCCTTGATATAAGACGATTGCTAGACAAAAGTAAGCATCTCATTAGCCAGCAAGCATCAATTTCACCAGCTGAAATGACAATTGGTGGCAGATTTTATCAACCATAGCTAGTTAGTTAATTAAGCTAAGTTGGTTGAAAACCGTCTCCCATTGACCTTTACTATTTTCTGACTTATATTTAAAGAAAACCCTGAAAAAGGTGTCATAAATACTGTATGTTTATGATGGCTACATGCATGGTATCTTGCTAAAATAATGAGGTTAAAGCTAACAGTTAAAAAATCAGCAACTTTTCAAACAGTACACTTTCACTTTTCACGGGCCTGCTATGCCTGTATGGTTTCTAAGCTATGATTGGATGATAAGCTGTTCAGAGGGGTTTAGCGAAAGGTCAGACTCAATTATTTACACTTAAACCTGACTGAGTGCATGGAGCAAAAACCTTAAAAAATATGTTACAGCTAAAATAATTACAATACTCATTATACGTGACAAGGTCTAGTTTTTCTCAGTTTCAACTGGCATTCTTTTAAATGAATGAAAAGTTGCGTCCTCCAGATAGTAGAGGCTAGAGATTCTTCATACCTGCACTGTGTTATATCTGTGTAACCTCCGTACCACCAATTAGCAGACTCCAAGATAGTGTGGAGGCCCATCTTACTCTCCTCCGTCTTTTTATTATTATTTTTCATTATCTGTAATGTGTTATTTGGTTTGGCTCAGTCTTTTTAATTCCTCCTCTTTACCAATATTCTCTTTCTATTAGTCTCGAGTCACTCTCCTTCATCCTCCACCTGTTATCGCTATTCTCTATTTTAATCCTCCTCTGCTGCACTGCTCTCTTCTTCCTCTGCTGTCTTTTCTTCACTCGTTCGTCCTCTTTCAATGTTAATTTTTCATCTCATCTTTGTGCCCTCTTTTACTTCCTTCTCTTTCTTTCCACCCAAACGCCTCCTCTCTCCCCCCCCCTCCTATGTCTCTCCCACTCTTTCAGTCTTTTATCACTCGTCTTCCTCCCATTGTCTCCACTCTCTGTCTCCTTCTGTGGCACTCTTTTCAACATGCTGCATCCCCAAAGCATCTATGCTGTGAGGCTGTTCCTCCGAGTCTAACTGAGCAAGGATGATCTTAGTGTAAAGATTGATGGCAATAGTACAGTTGAGTAAACAATATTGTTGAGTGTTGAGAGGGGAGACAACATACTCAGGGTTTGCGAACAACACCTGTTAAGCCAGGTGGACACTGCTTGCAACACAGAGTGGAAGGAAAAGAGGTGTGAACAAGTTAGAGAGAGCCCGGGGAGGACAGGAAAGGAAAAAAAAAACAAGGTAGGAGAAGTAAAATTAGAGAAAATGTGTCATCCATTCAAACACTGTAAATTCCTGATCCATGGCAGATATTCCTGCAATCCTTAAGAATACGTGGGTAAAAGGAAATGAATGGATGGAAAGATGGACTATTAACATTATCACAATGATAATCCATGTCACTACATGAAAGAACATTGCAGTTATGGCGTATGTACTTGTGTGTGTGTGTTTATGCAACTACACGCATGCATCCGTTATGCATTAGTAGGAGCATGCTGTACAAAGATTTTCACATGGAACTAAAATATTGACACTTAAGCTCATGGAACGAGTTACAATTTCATGTCACTCGCAAATTGCAACAAAAAGAAATATAAAAAAAAGTGGAGTTAAAATGTGATTATTACATCTTATGAACATCACAATGTGCTCTATCCTTAATGTTATCCTTTGACAGCACAGATTCTTTCATCTCTTGAACAAATCCATCTTTAAAGACTATTAATGCCATTAACCTCCTTCAGTGGTTTCACAGGGAGCAAGACCTGCTTGAAAATGAACAGACATATTAAGACACGTCTGCCTGTGTACTCATCTGTGTTTACATGCTGCGTGAGTGATGCTTTATTATGCTAATTAGCAAGCTAACTGCATTTTGGTTATGTGTGCATGGAGAAATTTATGAATACCCAGATGAAAGAATACAAGTATGCATACACACATGCACACATACAGGCTCTCAGTCACAGGAGATACTGGATAAAAAGTAAACATGGGATTCAAAGATTGTCACTTGGCAACAACCGTGTCACTTATAGTAATAAGTCTTTAAACTTTTCAGGACAAGCAACTATTTGGTTTAACAAAAAGACTTGCCAACCTGACTCCGCCAGATGGATTGCTTCGCATTTGCTCGGCATATCCATCTGGGAACTTTCCGTTGGAGAACCTTCGGGAAGGGGCGAAAATACTGGTTAGCTGATTGGATAAACCATCTGTCTATCACCTATGTTGGTGATAGACGGGCCAAATCAACCAATCAGATCAACAAAGCATATGAAAATACAACCACAAGCCCCTGCTGCTGCAGGCAAAGCATAGCTTGTTAGCTCAGCAAGCAAGCAACATGTCAGTAAAGGATATTTGCCGTTTGTGTAACGAGAATTTACGATTAAAAGGCACCCTTTCAGGTTCCCGGTCCATATTCCAAAAGAAGGATCCAAGAGAAAAAAGCATTAGCGAGCAGCTAACAGAATTAGGGTTACCGCTGGCTGAAAATACTGGTTAGCTGATTGGATAAACCATCTGTCTATCACCGCCTAAACCCGCCTCAAAACCAACGCTGATTGGCCCGTCGTTTGGCGAACGGCTCCAAATCTTCTCTATCTCAAGATGACAGACTGATCTGCGAGTGGAAAACTGGAGCTCGCAAGATCAGGACGGTCTCACGAGGCTAAAGATTTGCACCCTCTGTGCTGCCACCTGCTAAATGTCACATCTCAGGCCATGCCCACACGTACCAAAACAATAATTTTTTTCTCCAAACCCAATATGTTGATATTGTTGTAATAAGTACTTTTAAACCCATTAAATACTGTTTTATGAATAGAGCTATATATATATATATATATATATATATATATATATATATATATACACACTTTAATTATTTATATATATATATATACATATATATATATATATATATATATATATATATTCATATAATGATTTATATTAGTATAAGCACATTCAAATGTTTCCAAGATCCTCTCAGCAATATTTGCTTTTGCTTTATCTCTGAGAGGCAACATTAAAAGTTGAGTTTGCCCATGCCTTATCCATCAGAGACAGTGCAGGAGTCCGCTACTGTGCCATATTTCAATGGTCCAGACCCCACTCATTAAAGCAGCACAAAAGACTAATCACATCTGCAGCGCTTTGATTTACATGCAATTAAAGTTTCATGTGAACCCAGATAAACCAGACAGGAGGAGAGCAGAGAAGAGAAGGGGAGTAGGAGTGCTGTAGGATACAGAGGAGAGGAGATTAAGGATTGGAACAGATGAGACACCAGCCGAGAAGAGAGCAGATGTGTAGAGCATCCAGGCGCAAAAGGAGAGAAAGGTGGGGACAGAAAGGAGCAGGGGAGGTGGGAGAAGACAAGGACAAGAGAAGAGAGAAGTGGAGAGGTGAAGCAAGCCATCATTTGGCAGAAGTGATGACACAGCACATCAGTGGCAGGTGCCTGCTGTTGCTCCTTTACAGAGGACACAAACTAATAGGGAGAGAGAGTTCTGCACCAGCATTACACTGTGATAATACCACAATGAGCCAAGCTGCTGGAACAGAGATTAAAAAATGCTACTGATTGTTTTATCTAAAAATATTACTGCCTTACAAATAAAGGGCTTTAAACACAAGTCCATAGATAGTCCATAACTATGCTCTATTTTTGTATCAATCAGTGTAGCATTATGTAATCACAATATCTCATTTGTTGCTATTTTTAATCAGCAAAATGAGCAGCGTAAACCTTTTATTTGATAATGAAAATATGACAAATAATAATAAATGCTCTTCTGCTTGATTAAATCCTTTTATTTGTTCAGTCTTCAACTACTGTGATCTCCATTTTCCTTTTCTTAAAGTGCTCATATTGTGCTAATTTTCAGGTTCATAATTGTATTTAGAGGTTGTAGCAGAATAGGTTTATGTGGTTATATTTTCAGAAAACACCATATTTTTGTTGTACTGCACATTGCTGCAGCTCCTCTTTTCACCCTGTGTGTGGAGCTCTCTGTTTTAGCTACAGAGTGAGACATCTCACTTCTGTACCATCTTTGTTGGGAGTCGCACATGTGCACTAAGTACTGCTAGCTTGTCAGTTGCAGAGTATGAGGTCGTGCCACACTTGCAGCTAGGCGAGCATTATAACGTGTGTTACAAAGTGACACGTTCGTCACAGAAGTAAAGGCTGGACTACAATAGAGCTGTTTGGAGCAGTTTGTGAACAGTGTTTTCTCTGGAAGATGCTAAGTCCCTTTGTGGTGGACTTTGGGCTTTTTCACTTTGTAAACCTATAACGTGCACAAAAGAGATATATAACCCAATACAGGAAACGAAAAAAGCCCCAAAACATAATATAAGCACTTTAAAAGCTGCTGTTTAGCTGAAACTATTGACTTGTTTGCTCAGATGCTGCATTTGGTTATGTAACATTATGATTAACCAGTAAGCATAGCCTGCAGCCACTTGATATTTCCATTTGAAGGCACTGCTCTATAAGAAGGTAATGTGATGGATGTGTCTTGACAAGGAATAAAAACTGGTCAAGTGCTAAGCAAAGCAGCCAAGAAGTAGAGCTAAACATGTCAGAGTGAAACGGAAACGGGGGCTATACAATAATAAGCTAGCATATTACTCGGCCAAATAATTAAACACACATTGATGTCATTATTTTCAAAAAGCCACAGTCATAAAAACACACAATAGGTATCTACTGTGGGTGGGGGCACCAGTGTGTGATCATTCACTCATCACCCAGACACACAAAAGGTTTTCAGGAGAGTCAAATGGAAGGTTGGGCAGTAAATAACATTCTGAAAATAACAGTGGGAGAAAGGGAGTGAAAGCGAGAAGAGTGGGGGGCGGGTACAATAATAATGAAAGCAATAAAAGAAGGCCCAGTCTTCCAGATGTGATCTGCACATCAGTCAAGGCAGTCAATGTGTATGTGTGTGTGTGTGTGTTCCCAATGAGGGTGTCAGATGAGTCAAAATGAGTCACATCATTTTATCAATCACCCACTTACAGTACAGCAATGCTGTGTGTGTGTGTGTGTGTGTGTGTGTGTGTGTGTGTGTGTGTGTGTGTATGTGTGTTTTCACCCACTTAATACACACACACACACACACACACACACACACACTACAGTATGTCATTATTTTCACTCTTTCACAATTATTACTTTGGCTTAACAGAAACACACTGTTTTTGGTCACGGTTAAACCAAACACAGACTGTGCCGTATTTCCATGGGAAAAAAATAAATACACATCAGTTTGACAGTAGTTAATAACATCAGCAAGTCACCTGGTCTTTTTTATCTTACTGAAAAGATACAGCTGGCCTCAACACACTCAGGCATGCTCCCACACACTCCCACATTACACACCTCCCAGAGCTCTCTTTCCAACATGTAAACATGTACAAGTATGCACACACAAGTGTGTATTATCCACCTTTACTTTCACTACTGTAGATATCATCTTCCCTTATACGAACTGTTACACAATTAAACTCTTGGCATCTTCACTCCCACTCACTACCTTTCTGCTGTCACACAGACGTCACATTGCAGGGAAGGTTCCTTTCAAACACTCCCTATACCACACATACATTTGGCATACTGAAACACACTCACACACACACACACACACATCACCACTTCCAATTACAAAAGAAAATAAGTCACTCACAAGAGTTCCTTTGGCTCCCGTCTGTTGCAGCAGGCGAGGTGGACATCCCAGCAGGATGTTTTTTTTCCCAAAAAGATAACCAAATGGGAGGGAGGGGGAGGCAGACAGCACGATGATAGTACACTGAAAACTCCACCGATCACAACACCTGCCCACCACGCATCCTCACGCTGTCTCTCACTCTACACACATGCTCCTCCATACAAAAGATGCTCCAGAAAGGCTCACACACATTCTCTTCCAGATCAGCTCGCACGCTTACACACACTTAAATAGTGACCGTTCACACACACACACGTGCATGTATGTATGTATGGATCGACGCTGCACCAGTGTCTAGCTGTGGCGTGGAGACTGCTGAGGCTGACAGTAGAGAGAGAAAGAGAGAGAGAAGGAAAGACGAGTGGAACATACCACTGGCTGCTGCTGAGCGAGGGAGGAGGGGGATTGGAGGAGAGAAGAGAGGATGAATAGAGGGGGTTGCAAAGAGGGTGTGTGAGTAGGGAGGAAGGGAAATAAGGAGCACAGATAATTATGAGTTTGTGTGTGTGGATGCATATGTTTCTATAACCCATGAACACATTCGCCGCTGACCTTTGAACACACACTAATGGCTCTTAAGCCAGTCTGCATACTTTTTTACACCTTCTTTGTTTATATGACTCTGAAGGCTGGAGGAGCAAGCTATTTTCATAAATAGGGATGGGTACCTAATAAAGTAGCAAAGATGTCAAAGCAACAAAAAAGTATCACTTTTCAAAGGTTAGGTTTCTCTTTACTGCTTTTATCATGCACACAAACAGCCTTGTACAGAAATGACAGTCATAAGTCAAACACACTTGCGCCCACACCCACTCTGTCTGCCTCCACTGCCTGAGGGGGGAACATAATAATCCTCCTCATTAGCATTATGCTGTGAAGAGCATCACAGTTCCACCTAGCTATTTTTCCTCCTCTCATGTCCTACACTAACTCCTCCCCTCTCTTTCCTCCTTGGAGATGCCCCCTCTTTTCCAATGCATGTTAAGTGCAATTGATGGGAACCACTTAAGACACATCATTGCTGTATACATTCTTTAAATGTTAGTATCAGCACAGTGAAGAAATATCAACTGCAAATAGGCCTGAATAATGCATGTCTACAATCAAAAAACATAGGACTTCAGAGTCAAAACAGGGTAGTGAGTCACTCTGAAGAGAAATTAAACCCTCGAGCTAAAGCACGCACACACCAAATCCACATAATGTCAACCCTCGCCTTCATCTTCATGACACATCATAGCCCTCATTGCCTGAGGGGTCTTTGTGCAGGGAAAGTAAGATACAAACATCAGCAGCCACAATCAATAGCATTTGGATACAGCTGCACAAGTCACACTGTGGGGAACTCAACAAAAACATCATAAGCTCCTTAATTAGATGAGGGTGATTATAACATGCGCCACAGAATGAGCTGGTGAAAAGTGCACAAGCTGGACTTTGGGATGGGCTCCTGCAAGATGACATCATGCAGTTAAAGAAGACAAATTATTTAAAAGATAGTTGGAGCCCTCACTTCACATTAAGAACCTGAGAAAAATACTTAACCAGTTCATTAGAAATAACATTTTAGAGCAGTAAATTCAGAAATAACTGCACTAATCAAATAATACTTCCACAAGTACGTGTTGCTTAGCAACTACTTTGTTTAGCTGCTGTTCAAGAAGTCATTAGTTAGTTTAAAACAGCAGGAGTCCACAAACATTACGTGTTATGAAACTGTTTTTTACTCAGATCCCTAATGCACTTGCAGCTGTAGTTGCATAAGATATAGAAACATGAGAACTGGATTAAAAAAACATGTGAAGGTTTTAACAAAGGATTTCTTACATGTCCCTGACAAAGCCAGCAGCTTCTGGCCATGACACTTTCCACATCCTTTTACTCTGCTTTACAAACACTGGGATGTGAGAGTTGGCAGCATACATCCAAGACATTTTAGACTAGACAGCAGAGGTGAATTAGCTTACATTATAGGAATCATTTTAAGCTGTCTGACAATTATGAGGGGTGTGGTGGAATTTCCATCTTACGAACTCATGCTATATAAGTTGAGACAGTGGTACCCCAGGTCTCATTCAGGTCAGTGTTCAACATAACCTCAAAAGTACTTCAACTTTGTGCCTCCATAGATTCAGGGAATCTTCTTTTTCTTTTCTTTTCTTTATTTTTATAAAGGACAACACACATGAATTAACATAACATCTGTAAATGTGCCAGTGTTAGCCAGCTGGCTAATTTTCCATAGTCCTTTGGCCAGATTATTTTAGACCAAAGTAAGATACAAACATCAGCAGCCACAATCAATAGCATTTGGATACAGCTGCACAAGTCACACTGCAGGGAACTCAACAAAAACATCCTAAGCTCCTTAATTAGCTAAGGGGGATTCTAGGCAGCTGCATGATAAGGGAATGTTTTGTTTCAGGACTGTCTCCTTTTGGAGGTTAGTGGGACTGCCACACCTCTCTCCAGAGAGAGAGATAGGCTGAACCAGGCTTTAGCATCTATGTTTTAGGCACCTGCAAAATCTTTGTTTACACTGAAGGTTCAGCAAAACTTAACGCCTCCAGCCTGAGTTTAAATACACCTTCAGGAAGACAGGAACTTCAGAGAGTTGGGAAGGTACGACACAATAACACATTGTGGTTAAACTGTACTGCCTGTCAAAATTCTTTCCTTAATTGAATGTTCATTAAATGCTTCAATGTAATTCATCAAAGTCTCCCAAAACTTCTTCACGTATGTGAAATGAGTTGTACTGCTCCTGAGTTTTTCCTTAACAAGGGGAGAGAAGCTAATTTCCCTTATTTGCTTACCGAGTGGTCTGAGATTGACAGTAGTATCTAGTAGCATCTTCTACCATATCTCACTGTTTACAGTGCAGCTGGTTGGGGGAAAAGAACCCTGGACACATGAACTCAGAGCACCTGCACTGATGCTTTACTAAAAATACCCAACGGACTTTGATAATAACCAAGCCAATCAAACTGGTTCATTTGCTCTGATAGGTGCAAACATTCCACCACCATTCACATTTTTCACTTTCATCTGAAGTGTAAGGAGGCTGTATTCAATGTTTGCAACTAGATAAACTACACTTGATGTTCCAAAAATGTGTGGGTGTACAGAGAAAATGAACGCTACTGCATTGTAAACTTGAATATGTAACCAATTTGTGTTTACACTAAAAAGTGATATGAAATTAACTACAAACTTAAACATGACACATGGCCAGTTTTCAGTGCTCCTGTGAACTTTGTACAGGATTACTGCTGACTAATAGTTATTTTCTTCAAATATCTATAATTCAGAGTGGCACAGAGAGTGACACAGTTGTAACGAACAAGTTATTAAGCAGCATTAATACAATCACAGCCTTTTCTATTCGACACTGAACCATTACTAAAGCTTACAAACACACGGAGGCCTCGATTGACAAAAAAACTGCCAAGTGTACTGAAAAAACTGACAGATGAGAATGAGAGCAAAGACACAAAACCACAGTTGCCTTGGAAACTGACATTCTGCAATCCATTTTTATGTAATCTATGTGGGGACATGCCAAATTATCCTGGCCATCCATAAACTTTTCAACTCTTTTGTCCAAAAGGAACAGTGTTGTTCTCTTTTGCCGCATTATTGGTGTCACATAATTGCCTGGGGAAGCCCGACTAATCTACTCTCTCAATAGGAGACTGAAAATCCAAAATAAGAATATTCATCTCTCCAAATACTTTACCCAAGTAAGCATAGTTACTAAAATGGGAGATTAATCAGCGCTTTTATTGGTTCCCTTCTAACTTCTACTTTGAGCCTTAGGCTGATTACATTTCTATCCCATCTTAAAACCTTCCCTTGGTACTGATCAGGGTCCTATTCATAACTAGAAGTCGTCCTGAACTGGTGCTAAGAGTTTCCTCTTAAAACCATTTCACAAAACACTACTAAGGAACAAAGAGAACTCCTAAACTAAGAGAAGGTTGACCCCACCGCTCTAGTTCACATCATGTTTTTTGAATGAACTCACTCAGTACTGGTCTGTGCCAGTGAATGTGAAATAAAATATTAATCAATACAAAAGAATGGGAGGCAAAAATGACTAGATAGAGACAGATAGGGAAAGAAAGAGATAAAATGATTTGATGGGGTAATTGGAGTAATGGAGCCCTATAAGGCACATTTATGGTTTGGTGAACAACTGACAGTCAAGTTATTTAGTATAGTATATTTAGTATATCAGTGCTGCAAACCGAAATGATGCTGTGTCCAAGTACTGCAAAGGTGTGCAAACAATTATCCCTGGTGTTATTGGATTTAGGAGTCCTCTGCTTCTCCCAAACTCACGAGCTAGTTTTAGCCCTAAAATGCATTGAGAATTAAGAAGTTAGGACTGACACAAATCTTATTTTTAGGAGTTTCTCTCTGTACTCAGCCAGTATGGAGCTACTTTTAGGACAACTTTAGGATGTTTTGTGAATACAGCCCCAGACCTACAGAACAGTAATATAAACATGATCTAAATACTATCGGGATAATGGTACAGAGGTCCAGGCTTTAAATAATAACTGTAAATCAGAAGTGGCAGCTTGAAAGCCAAAGGTGAGTTTATCACCAGAAAGCCACGGCTTTGATTTTCTAGACTGCTGGGAAAGATGTGGGTGCACAAAGTGAATGAACGACACCATTCACCCTTCATCAAACACCACTAAGGTGCCGTTGAACAAGGAACCTAACCACTTTGAATTGCCCCTGCGGATTTGCACAAAATATAGAAACTGTGGAATCATTGACTGTATGAATGTATGTGTCTGTATGACTGTAAAACAGGGCAGTACTGACAAACAGTGTATATGCTCATAGTCAACTTTTGTTAACAAGTAAGAAAAGATACAAACAGTGTATAGCTTCTTTTAAATTAGCTGAATCAATTGTATTAAGGGTTAATATTGGATTATATGTAATTGTAGATGTAACGGCCAGTGATGGTGTATATTTTGCCAGCTGTCTTTTGAGACACACCAAGTGGTTGTTATTGTCAGAAATTCCTGTGATCTCTGAAATTAAATGTTTTTTTTCAACTCAGTTCCTTGTAATTGAATCTGAATGATATGATGTGAACGCTGCATAATCTAGACTAACGTTACAAGTTACTAAAATTAAAGTTACTATCACTCAGGTCAGCAAACACGTACGTAAATACTTGATGCAATGTGTTGCTTGATGGCAGCTGATGGCAGTATCCAGCTTTATAATCTCACGTTCCTGCACCACTTCTCTAAGTGCAGTGCCCGGGCAAAAGCAGAAGACAATTACTATTACAGTGTTGCAGTAATGTTGGCATTGTACCACGCTGTGGTCGTAGAGAAAACTGAGCTTCAAAGCAACTACAGATTTAGTGGCATCGATCACTGAATCTCAGAGGCCATTATTTTAGCCAACTGATGCAAGTGGTCGACATGATGAACCTCCACAGGGCAGTTGTCCTCACTTTGTGGTCATAGCAGATGTCCAGCAATCTAGGAGGACTTTTGTGTCCATCACTGCTTTTCCACACTGAGGAGATAAGACTGATGTGGTTCACACGCTTGGGGCCTCCCCCCAGGTGCTCCCTTTTCAGTGTTCCGGCTTGACTTTATAAACTAGAAGAGAGCCTGGAGCAGAGCTAGAGGGATTTCATCTTCCAGCTGCCATGAGAATGTCAGAAAGAGCTGGGGGACATCACTGTGGAAAATACATCTAGGCTGCTCAGCTTGATCTGTTGCCACTATGACCCTGACCTGGATACGTGACTTGAAATTGGAATAAAACAGTTTGTGTTGGCTGGCAATGTAGTAAGGTACCAACTCTTGATTTTTTTATGGGGCGAATACAAATAAAAATCACTCTTTCATTGCAGTTCATTAATAATTGTTTTTTGCAGCTGCTTGTGTGGGTGTTGTTGGAACCAGACTGAAAAAAAGGATCATAAGTACAGTAGGAATGCATCAGACATTTAATGCCAGAAATTATCTTTATCTTTCTACCATCTAAATGTACTGAAAGGTAAGGCAAATAAACTGCTAAAGTACTTTGTCTGCCAAACATTAATGTTACCTCTTGCCAATTAAAAAGAATGCAGGGGAAATTAAGTGTTTAAGGATATGTAGATTAAAAAAAACAGCAAATGTGTCATCCCTATAGACTGTAAAAATAGTGGACGTAGAATCCGTGACGTTACCCATTGGTTTTTGGACTGCCGTTTTCAAGCCTCGAGTTAGGCGATCCAAGCGTCCCCATCTTGTTTTTTTGCAACCGGATGTGACGATTTTTCACGAATTGTCACATGACAACGGACGACGCCGTAAAGCCAGTGTTGTTTAAGGATGCAGTGGCGCTGCATGAAAGTTGCTGATTTTCAACCCTTCTAAAGCGAGTCATCCAGTGGAGATTTACCATAGTGTAAATGCGGACCACTGGATACTGCTGCTATTCATCTGCATGTACTGAAATGCAGAAAATCTGCACACTTTCCCTTAAGTTACCAGCTAACGCTAGCGGTAGCTAGTTAGCCTGGTTGGCATAACGCTGAACAAGACATTTTTGGTGATTAAATATTCGAATTAACTTAGATGAAGTGTGGCCAAAGTTTAAGACGAAAACATGAACACCCAAAAACAAGTTCACAGCTATTTTATTGTACTCAGTGCCAAGATTAGGCATTGCTAAGCCTCTGTAATGATTGACAGGTCACTGTGTAGCCACGCCCATAAAGCATACGCTGCTTTATCGTCAATTTTAAAATAAATGGGATCATAATTTACAAAATGAACATCACGCTGTATTGAAGAAGACTTGAAAGTAGCGATTGAGGCCATAACTTTGTTAGGAAAATGATTTATTGAGTTTATTGAGTTTATTGAGGTAATAAATAAAGTGAGAAGTAGGGTCATTTCCCCATAGACGTCTATAGAAACGGACTTCTTTATGCAACCAGTGGAGTCGCCCCCTGCTGGATATTAGATAGAATGCAGGTTTAAGGCACATTTAGGCCCGGAAGCTTTGTCCATTATGTATGTCCATTATGTATGTCCAGTGTATGGCCATCCTTTTATCATATGAAGTCAAATTCTGGTACAAAATGTCCCTTTTTCATCTTCCCCTTTGGCCCGTGGCCAGGCGTCCATGCTTACATGTACAGGTCCTATCCCCTGACCAATCCCCTAACCCTAGGTCTCCGTCTCTGCATCTCAACCATCGAATACAGCAACAGGAAATAACACTTTTTTTTTCCTGTGAAGAAATGTTTCGCGGTGTTGGTGAATTCTTAAAAAAACAAAACACCACTAAATGTTGGGTTAAATTGCGTTGTAACTTGCGTTACTGAGATTGTAACGGGTATTATATTACCGAAATGTAATTAGTAAGGCGTTATATTACTGCGTTACAGCAAAAAGGAATACATTACGGTAATTGCGTTACTCCCAACACTGAAGGGCTGCATAGAGAGAACAGAGAAGGCGGCACTGGAGGCAGAAAAGGGAACAAGGGTTACTAATGCGAACTCATTGAGACGTATCCCTTATGCACATTTAGATAAAAGACAATGTATACAATTCCTTTCCCCATTGAGATGTATAACCATATATGCATTTGTTCTGCAGACAGAGCCCCCTTAATGGAAACCCAGCAGTGGGTTGTACAGCCATAAGATCCTCTGTATATAGTATATATATATCGTATCTAGATTGTCACCCCATATGGTAGCACATTATTCTTTAGAAGTTCCTTTTCTCTTGTTCATGCCTCTCACAAGTGTGTGCAAACCAACTTTTATGCAGGATTGTTTCTAAATGTCTACCCTGCAATCTGATGAAGGCCAACTCACACAAAGGTGGGAAGATGTTGCCAGGCAACTCTACACCTCAGGCATTTCTCTTTATTTTCCTTTTTTGCCCTGTTGGATCACACTTTCTTTGACATCACGACATAATAAAAGCAGTTTTGTGCTGGTTCATAGTCCCCTGTAGTCCCCATAGCGCATACAGTATCTTATTACTAGTGAAGTCAAACATAAAAAAGAGGATTTACAGGGGAGATGGCTGGAAGGTTGAAAGGACTTTCAGCATTGGATCCAGGGAAAGGTGGGTGGAACAAGGGACTGAAGACAAGGACTAGGGAGACAGTATTATCTACTGAGAAGAGATAGAAAAGTGAATGAAAGACAAGGAGTCAAGTCAAGGAAAGAATCTTGATAGACTTGACAGAATTGTTTTTTCAAATAAAACAAAGATGTGAGAATACCTACAAATTACCATTCAGATCACATTTGGCTTACAACATATTACTATTCCATTGAAACCTTTTTGAGTATCTACTCTGTGATAGTCAACATAATTTGCAAGTCTTCTCTACTCCTCTTAAAAGGTATTTGTTATTCAGTTTTGCATCTTTTTTCTTATCACTGTTGTCCATTTGCCATCGGTTTTGTACTAGTTTACATATAAAAATATACCTAGA
This sequence comes from Perca fluviatilis, assembly GCF_010015445.1. NCBI lineage: Eukaryota > Metazoa > Chordata > Actinopteri > Perciformes > Percidae > Perca > Perca fluviatilis. Next base: position 18,743,988 of record NC_053124.1, on the reverse strand, counting down.
CTTCTTGATATTATTTCGTTTAAAATATTGTCCATTTAATTGTTAATTTTATAATCCAGCCGTAAGAGTGGTATGTGACCAGATAGACATTTTAATGGGTATGTGTACATGCCAGCACTTACATGTGTGTGTGCTTGACAAAGTCAATAATAGGTGTAGGAGGCAACAGATGCTGTCTTCAGATGTCAGCATTTAGCTTCTGTCATGATCTTGACTGGCATCTCTTATTTCAACAAGTCTCTCATCTTGGGGTTTGGGGGTATGAGCTTGAGGCTAGAGAGACACATCCAACACCTGTAACGGTTTCTACCACTCACAGTTTTGTCAAAAACAGGAGGTCGGCTAGCAGACTGCCAGCAAACAACTAGAGGAAGTGATACAGACAGAGACCCCTGTACATGTTTCCTGTAGATGGAAGAAAATCTACTGACAGGAAGTGAACACATCCTGCCAAAACCCAAGGTAACCTCCATGGACATGCTTTAACAGTGGAAAGGCATAAGTAAAACATGCAAAACACACTGTTTATATACTTATTCTTATGTAACCACACTGGCTGACTGAGAGCATGTTCTTATTGAGAGCAAAAGCCTGCAAGAGCAAATTAAATGAAATACATCACACACTGTGTGAACACACATTCACATATACACAAATGTTCAGACATTAACGGACTCTCTCTCACACACACACACACACACACACACACACACACACACACACACACACACACACACACACACACACACACACACACACACACACACACAGTTTTCAAAGTTGTCACAAGCACAGTGAGCATGTCTGGATTCCACCCATGGGGCCATCTGTTCTTGCATTGGCCAATTTGAGGAGACGTCATCTCAGGAATCATTAAGGATGCATTATGGCTCCCATGTTAATCACAAGCCTTAGTAATTTCAATTAAAAAAGAGCCAGTGCGCAATGGGATAGTGGGGACAGTTTGTTATTTACATTCTGATCAAGAAAGCTACATTTTATAGGCCCTTTTACAGAACGGTGGGATAGACTGTGAAGACTTTGAGCAGGCTTTCACAGGTTTTCAGACATTAAAAGAATATAGAAATGCTAAAATTCAAACAAATTAGTGCCATCAATATTAAACTACAGCACTGTAATATAATTATTTGTATTAATAATTAATTAATTATTAATAATAATTAATTAGTGTGGACTGTTAATGCAGTGTGGACTGAAATCGGGCAGACTCTGCAAATTAATGAGGTCCGTGAAATTTAGTTTATGAAGTTTCCGTTTATTTAGTGTTATTTATTTTAAACTGATTGTCCCTCATTTATCAACCTAACGTAGAAACCAGCGCAGATATGAGCGCAGAAATCATCTTACTTCACGTGTGATTCATGAAACGTTCGTATCACACCAATCACAGCGTAAGAATGGTCGTACATTGATAAATGCAGCGGCTGGAAACAATCATAATTTAAATATCACGCCCCAATGTATTTTGGGTTTTGAGGCCTCGCCCCTACAATTTACGACATGGCGAGACGCAATCCGGCTAAGAAGCGGCACTTTTCAGAGGTGGAGATTGAAACCCTGATATCTCAGGTTCATTTGCACTAATGTGTGTATTATTTGGCAGCCTGAAAACTGGGCTGTAGAAAGAATGTGGAATGGAAAGAGATCACTGATGCGGTCAACAGTGTTGCCGTAGTAAATCGGACTCCAGCTGAAGTTTATTTAATTTATACATCCTTGACATGTGTATTCTATCCTAATAGTAATATACAGGCTTATATTGCAATGTCTTAGGCCTACATGTAGGTGTACCTATATTTAAAAAAATGCACAGTAGGGGAGTTTATGCAGTGTCTATTATTTACTTTACTTATTTTACTTTTTTTCATGAGTCAGAGCCAGGCAACCGTGAACTGGCATCGGGTCATCTGGCTCCATCACTACATTTATGGCACCCTGTTTTCCTGCGCGATGTTGTGGAGAACCCCACAGGCTAAAACAATGTTGCAGACTTTTTCTGGCGTGTAGGCCTATAAAGTCCCCGCCGCTGATGCAAGACAGAGCCATCTGCCCTTAATCAATCCGATGGAGCGCTCCACCGTGGCCCATGTGCGTTGTTGTACTGGTGCATAAAGGTCTTCTAAAAGAGCCAGATGCCGATCAACTGATAACTTCTCCTTCTCCTGTTAAACTGATTATATGCTGCAGCCTGCACCACAAGTCTACACTGACTCGAAAACATGCGTACACGAGTTTAAACTTGACGTGAGATTTGATCGTAGCCTCCGCAAACGTCCATATTGATAAATGCCGTGCTTTGCGTGGAAATTACTGTACGCTGGTTTTACGCTTGTTTTCTGTCGTACGTTCGTTTCGTAAATGAGGGCCAATGAAACTAATGAAACTTTCCGCTCGTCTACTACACTGTTTAGCTTGTGCTTCCGGTGATTCTGCCATCCGTTATGGCGTTGTCACATGGTCGTGGTCATGTGTTTTCAAAGGGTCCATAGACACTTTACAAACTGATAACCCCGTCATTGTAACCAAAATATGTCTGAGTTTATTTGCAAAGCTTATGTCAGTGAACTAGCATGTTGCTACTCCCCACAGTAGGCTGCTTGAAACACTGACTATCAACACACAGGACGAGTTGACCAATCACAGTCCTTGCCGTCTGCGTTGCCTCAACACAAAGTTACGCATTTTTGGAGGTGCACGTCGAGCTACGGCGGAGGGCTCGGAGAGGGGTTCGTGGCGACGCAGAGGGGTCTGCGGGGGTACGCCGTCGATTCGACGCAGAAGCATAAAACAGCCTTAACTGTGACTCTCAAAGAAACATTCATAGCTGCAAGCATGTAGGCCTTCTTGCTTTATGTCAGTGCATCTGATATATAATTCAGTTCATGACCACATCAAACTTCCACATGGGGATCAAAACCAAACATCACTGTATGATACAATACAGCCAACTAAAGCAGGGCACAGTATACTCTGCAGAGTGAAGTTCTTGATGTTGCACCGCCAGCTTTGATGGTGATGGCAGGAATAGCATGCATGTTGGTATCTTTATTAAAGTGAATTAGTGATGAATCACCCTCATGCATGAATCATATATCAATAATAGCCTAATTTTACACATGATCCATTTGATAAAGATACAGAAAAATAGAAATGCATGGCAAAAATAGCATATTGTCAATATTTTAGAGACCCCCAAAATTGAAGGCGCAATCATTTCCTTTTTCTGGGTGCTATCATTTTTTTTAAGCACTACTGGCTGCCTACAATTTTTATTAATGGATTTGAGCATATTCAATTACGTTAGCATTGTATGTCTTGAAAAGAAGGTACATTAAATGGTTGAAATGCATAATGGTTATGGAATTCCTGCTTTGTAAGGTTGTTTAACAAGGACCAATGCTGAGGAGAGTAGAAGAAAACTTTAATCTGTTGTCCCATGAACATGATATGCGTATATGTGATATGTGTCTTCTTGGGCTTGTGATTTTCCAAGTGAAAACGGCAGTATGAAAGTTTTTCATGTTAGTTGCTCCCACTCAACACCTCCCTACACAAGCCTGCTGCTGTGTCACTGCAAAACCTCCTAAACATCCTAAACCCAATCACACATCCAATTTTGTCCTCTCATGTTTTTAAAGTACAATGACCTCCCATCTCTCTGTTCTGCTACCTACCACAACTGCTACAGGCAATGACTGACCTGTGTCACTACTCTTGTCATCACTTTGAATTTTCCCCATTTCTTGCCACATGGAGCCTTTTTGATAGACTACATTAGACCATAAAAAGCCAGCCTTTTAGAACTGAAATGATTTTCCTACCCCCTCATGTTGTCCTTTAAAAGTGGCCTGGCAGAATAAAGACTTGAAGTTTGCTAAAGATAGATAATCCATCACAGTGACAATCATGTCCACTTTGATTATTGTCAAAGGTTATGTAGGTTATGTAATCATTGTGCAGCAATGCAGTGCACAACATTTAAATCAGACATCAATTCTAGCTTTAATACAAAAAATAAAAGCAGGGAAGAGGGCTCACTGTTCACAATAATTTATATTTTGTAAGCACATGGTAAGTTCATGCAAGGTGATACCAAATCATAATGTAATGAATAGAAACCCTTAGCTGCATGAATAGTAAATCAAACAACCAAGAAATCTGGTATACTTCGCAAAATGTCACTTATGTCAAGCATGCACAATTTTCATTTGATAGGCTAAACATGCAAAACATATTAGGTGAATCAGCTTGAAAAAGGTAGAAACAAAAGTGTGCATGTTGCCTGACATGTTTTGTCATAGGATAGCACCATCTAGTGTAAGAAAAACAAAATACTTCAACATTAAAGAAGGGTAAGATGCTTTTCTGTGTTGTATTGTATCCCTGATTGGGCCTCAAGTATTATGAAAAGGTTCCATATACTATGATATCCATAGCATTTAAAATCTTTATTATATTAAAGCTACTGTATAGTGTGTAGTTGCTATCGCCCCCATGAGGAATTGTAAGTAACAACAACAAAACTGTTGGGACGTCCACATGATACAAGCCTTGATCGTGCACCGCCCCCACCCTCCTCCACGCAGTTGCTAGTAGCCAAGGAGGACATGGAGGATTAAAACCAACATGATGGACTCTTCAGAAGAGGTAAATATCTTCATTCAAGTTTCTGTGAGCGAAAGTTGCCAGACGACACCAGTTTCTGAACATAGCCATACTAAGAAATACAGACCGAGTTGTAGCTGATCGTCTTAATTAGCTTTGTAGCAACTCATTTGGCAGTGGCTTGAATGTAACGGACGTTCATTAATATCAAAAAAGTTACGCACTAAAGCTTTAAGTGAATTTTGGTCCATCTTAAATGTAGTATTTAATGCCAAAATACTGTCTATCAAAATAGGAGGAAATGTCACATTGATTGACATACAGTAAAGATAACATATAAATTGGATAGAAATTGTATCCTTGAAAGTGTTATTAAAAATTATTAGACAAATGCAACATAATGAGTGCTAAATTCAAATTTTCCACAAGCTCAACAACAGTACCAAAACAGACTGCAGACGGGATTGCTCTAAAATTACTACAACGAATTTTAAAAATGTACTCTGAAATTGTTAAATGAGATTGCGATGGGAAAAAAAACATCCCTTGACAGAATATGCCGACAGCAAGAGAGACAACTGTGGGAAGATGTGGCATGAATAGAAAACAGAGTGAATGATTGTTTTTCCCTGCTGTTGTCTTGAAATGCAGCATTGTCAGTCAGGCAAAGTTGCCAGTTGCTCAGTCAAAGAGAGGATTAGATAATGACTGGCTTTCTAGCCTCAGAGCAACATTACTGTGTTGTGGGTTCACAGCTGTTCATCTTTTACCAATATCTTTATGATCATTCATTCTCTGTTCTAGAGAATCAATGGTAGAGCACTTGGACATGCAGTACACATATGTGTACTTTTTAAGAAAGCGTGGCTGCTACTACACATATCCAATATACAGATATCCTCCCCTGACAAGTTTCAGTTTTATGTAACATTACTTTTATCTAAAATGTAGGTTCATTTAAGCTGGAGCAGCTTTTTCTATTTGATATTCAAATTTGACAAGTTTTAAGGGACTGTGAAATACAAGTTCAGCAGAATGGTCTATGAAGTCTTGTGTGGATACCAGCACCTCATATGTTCAGTACTTTGGACAGTGTGAGATTCAGGCAGCATGGCATACAGCGCAGGGCGGTCTGCTGATGTACAGCAGTTTGCAGTTGTAGATGTAAGCATACATTAATTACTAAACTGGAACCATGTTTCCTTTTCTGAATCCAGAAATGACTTAGTGGAATCAAACTCATTTGTTCTATTTCTGCCTCTCCACATGTGCTCCTAAACTTGACAGAAACACATGTCACATGTGACATATGTAGGGTTGGGTACCGAACCCGGTACTTTTACAAGTACCAACCGAATCACGTCAGTACTACCGAGTATTGGTTCACGTAAAATCAAACGGTGCCTCATTTCGGTACCTGAGAGTAAGCCCAAGCTTATCTGTCCTCTCTGCATGTTGACAGAGAGCAGAGGTCCTACACACGCGTGCGCATAGGTGCAGACGGAGCAAAGGCCTTAAGACATTTCTCTTTTGCAAAGCTTTTGGTCCCTTTTAGATGTTTTATTTTTATTTTTATTCTTGTATTTTAAACTACTTATTTATTTATTTTTTTTCTATCGTTTTTATCTCTAACCTGTAGCACTTTGAGATCTCTGATGAAAAGTGCATTATAAATTAAATGTATTATTATTATTATTAAACTATGTCGGCTCTGCAGTTTTGTTGAAGTCACGGCAATGCCAGTAAAGTGGTTTCAAGTGTGGTTACAGTTTTTCAAAACTTCACGCAGACAGCGTTTGCTGCGATATGATATTAATAGAGAGCCGAAAGCGGTCGCGGTGCTGTTAACATTACACTAACTCTGAGCAGGCACAACGGTGGTTTCTGTGCCCTGGGGACTGACTGGCAGGCTGAGGTTTGAAGGCAAGGCAACTTTATTTCTACAGCACCTTTCAGCAACAAGGCAATTCAAAGTGCTTTACATGAAACATTAAAGAGCAGTTAAAAAACGGTCATGATGAAAATAAAACTAAAATAGAGTAATATACAAATACAAAAATAAAAGTTCAATAATTATTCAATTTAAAATTTGTAGGGACGGGTTTGGGAGGAGAAAGGGAGGGGTTTTATTTTTGTTTTTGTTTAATTTCTGTCAGTGTAAAATATTCTAAATAAATAACATAATGTACCGAAAAAAGTACCGTTGGGTACCGGAACCGAAATCCAGGTACCGGTATCGGTAGTGGTATTGGTTCAGAGGCGAAAGGTACCCAACCCTTGACATATGACATATGGCATTGTGTATGTGTGTGGAAGAGAAGGCTGAGTGTCTCATCACATGCCCGCAGAGCTGCATGGCTCCACCAGTGACAGGTGCACTTCATTTCCTCAGGATGCTTTTATAGTCCGTCCAATTTAAATGTCTAGTGTCTTGCTGTACGCTAATGAAATCTTAGGTTCCATTTCTCTCTTTCCTGACATATCTGAGACTTATTGGACATATCTTTAGACTAAATGTGTTTTTTACAGGGTTGTAGTTCCAGTGCAGGAGAAAACTGCTCTGGGCAGCTCCCAATTGAGGATTTGTCTAACTGTGTAAGTGTGAATGATAGGCAAAAAAAAATGATTAGGCAAACTGTCTGAAAAAAAAAGTAATTCCCGATCCATTTCACGAGAATAAATGTATGAGCACAGTTGGCAAAGTCAAAATGCAAGCAGAAAAAGGGGGCAGGGAAAGGAAGAAAGAAAAAGCAGGATGTTGGAGGAATACAATCAGATCCACATATTCATAGAGGCATACTGAAGCATTACGCCCACAGGCAGCTGCATATTCCCCAATCACTCCTCCTACTGCTGTAGAAAGCTAGAAAGCTCATAGGAAAGTCAAGTCATCCTACTACCATCTCCATAGACTGTAAAGAGGCTGTATAAAAATCCACTCAGTCAGATGTGATAAAGTCAGTGTTCAAAGCAGGAGGGATTAGGATAAAGGATTGTGTCTTTGTCTGTGCGCACACACACACGTCTGTGTGTGCTCTCTTATTAGGAGAGGAGATAACTTTGTTAATCAACAGACTCCAGCTCAGTGGCGAGTAATATGACGAAGCAAAAAGAAAACCGAAAGAAAAAAGTGGGAGTGAGAGGGAAAAATAGTTCCTCGAGCTCGCTGTATGAGCAGACTCTTTTCTTCAGCCACAGAGAGTGATGCGGTGTATTCCACTGAGACTGCCCTGTCACTGTCAGAATCAAAAGCTCTGCATGTCTATTCCACAGGGTATCACACAATACACCACACACACATATTTGCAAAGACACAAGGGGAAATATAAGAAAGAGGGAGTTTGTTCGTCTATATCGTGATGTACAGGTCAGGAATGATGGAACTACAGAGTTATGGTAATGCTTATATCGGTGTGCAATGTTTCTTTTTATTTTATCTGATCCCATTTACTGTAAATCTTTTTCTATTTATCTTTTTTGTCTGACACATGCTACCCTCTAATTATACCAAGTGGGATTTTGAAACACCACTCTTTTGAAACATCACTCGAGAGATATATTCTAACGTGATACTTTAATTGGCAAAATACAACAATAGTATGGGATATAATGACAGAAAGTTACATTCTTGCAGGAAAAATTATACTATTCTATTCTCATATTCTAATGTCTTTCCTTTCATATCAAGCTTGATTCCTATCATCACCCATCTTCTTAATTATGTTATTAGTTTTCCATCTTTTTTAAACCAGGTAAATAATAAAATAAATATAAATAATATAATAATGATTTCTGTGTCTGTACTCAAAATGTGATTAGGGCAGGTGCATTAAAAGTTCATAGACTTTCACGTAATTTAGAAAGACAGACATTTTACGTAATTATATCAATGATATACATTTTTCATTTCATTGCATATTTGTGACACTACCTGTATGAATTAGGATATGAGCCCAAAGTGGTAACTATAATTCTGAACTCTAGGCCACCTAGAAGCAGAGCAGTAAAGTGAGACACCACTAACTCTAATCTGCTTTTAACTCTTACATTTAATGTAAAAGCTAAACTCTATTTGAAAGTAGTACTAACAGATCATACTGAGAAAAGAGATGATGATGGATCACTGGATTTTAATGGATCAATGTCCCCATCTAGTGGTTAAATGTTTTAATCCAATTCAATTCAATTTTATTTATAGTATCAAATCATAACAAGAGTTATCTCAAGACACTTTACAAACAGAGTAGGTCTAGACCACTTTATAATTTACAAAGACCCAACAATTCCAGTAATTCCATTTTAATAGGGAGTTTTGTCAGTGTAAGGTTTCAGCAGTGGTTAACAAGTTTAATTAATCTATCCTAGTGGTTTGTTTGAACATACTAAGGGTTTATCTTGTCTACTATGCAATACTTTATCTCTCTATATAAATCTAATCTACAGTTGTAGAAGTGGTGACACTAAAACACAGATAAACAGTGTGTCTGTTTGTCTTTTATGTATTTTGGAGACAAATAGTTTGTTTTTAAGGCACAATCCAAATGTAAAAACAAAAACAAAGAAAACAAAATGAAGTACAGAAAATGTACAGGAGGCAGCCTGGCTGTGTTGCCCTTTCGTCCTGTAGTGATTTATTGGAGCCTACACAGAAGTTTTTATACCAGTGGCAAAATTTCAGAAAATTCAAACCACCAATTACTCAATCACAGGCTTATATAAATCACAGGAACTACAAACTACTACGGTGGCCGGGAAGTGCAATGCAACATTACAAAGAATGAAACACTTTTACATTTTGGAAAACAAATTTACATTTTGGAAAACAAATTTACATTTTGGAAAACAAAATAACATTTTGGAAAACAAATTTACATTTTGGAAAACAAAATAACATTTTAGAAAACAAATTTACATTTTGGAAAACAAAATAACATTTTAGAAAACAAATTTACATTTTAGAAAACAAAATTACATTTTGGAAAACAAATTTACATTTTGGAAAACAAAATAACATTTTAGAAAACAAATTTACATTTTGGAAAACAAAATAACATTTTAGAAAACAAATTTACATTTTGGAAAACAAAATAACATTTTCGAAAACAAATTTACATTTTAGAAAACAAATTTACATTTTGGAAAACAAAATAACATTTTAGAAAACAAATTTACATTTTCGAAAACAAATTTACATTTTAGAAAACAAATTAACAAGATGCAAAACACTTTTACCAGTCCCGAAACAAATTTACAAATGACAGATTCTTCACGGAAAGGGAATGTACCACATACCGGAAGTGATGAGGTGTTGTTGGTGAGCGCAGTCAATTTGTGTTGTTGTGAGTGAGTATATGGCGTGAATGAAGTTTATGGTGACTTTACGTGTGGTCGGTGTTTGGAGTTTTTATATGACGCGGACCTGACGGAAACACAGGGAACGTATCGACAGCCGCGGCCGGATCGAAGCTACAGCAGGGGGGCAGCTGAGTCCGTCTGCAGCTGCAGGACCTGGAGCTCACTGCCCATTCCTGGGAGCCAAAACGACACCACGCAGCTGGAGACCCAGGCCTTATTGCTGGGCCCGCTGGAGGGAAGGGAAGCCCGGGAGAATCAGATCCAGGACAAAACGGAGCGGACTGTCACAGCCTGCTGAAGTTTAAATCACAGGTTTCCTAAAGGGAGTCTGGCGGGACTCGGACTGTGGACGACGAAACACGACTTAAAGTCTCGTTAAATAAATAAATACATGCAGAAATAAATGAATCATTAGTGGGGGAGTGAGCCTGGACATTTCAGTCTGTTTAAACTTCACTTTGAAGCAGAACCTCTTAGTTCAGAAGGGTGAAGTTTCCGTTTGTACTCATATCTGTGAACTGATTATAATAAATATTCTTTGTATTAACACATTAATTAGTCTCTTTGTCTTTTTGTTTAAAAAAACTAGAACATCGCATGAGATTTTGACGATTTATAGTGATTTTTATTTCCGTTAGACCTTTGCCTACATTGACGCTGATGCATTAAGGACGGCCCATAGACAGTATATAAGGCAGTGCCTCCCTGTTCCAAGATGGCGGCTCTATTGACGCATTCGATCCATAACTGCCGTAGTCAAGGCGACATGTATACAAAACCTCATCACTTCCGGTATGTGGTACATTCCCTTTCCTGAAGAATCAAGAAATTTGTTAAATTTGTTTCGGGACTGGTAAAAGTGTTTTGCATCTTGTTAATTTGTTTTCGAAAATGTAAATTTGTTTTCTAAAATGTTATTTTGTTTTCCAAAATGTAAATTTGTTTTCTAAAATGTAAATTTGTTTCGAAAATGTTATTTTGTTTTCCAAAATGTAAATTTGTTTTCTAAAATGTTATTTTGTTTTCCAAAATGTAAATTTGTTTTCTAAAATGTTATTTTGTTTTCCAAAATGTAAATTTGTTTTCCAAAATGTAAATTTGTTTTCTAAAATGTAAATTTGTTTTCTAAAATGTTATTTTGTTTTCCAAAATGTAAATTTGTTTTCCAAAATGTAAATTTGTTTTCCAAAATGTAAAAGTGTTTCATTCTTTGTAATGTTGCATTGCACTTCCCGGCCACCGTAAACTACAAACAGGTTAAATAAGTTAATTAAGATGTATCTTTAAGTTCACAGAAGTATTTAGATTCATCAAAGGTTGGCTTAAAGGCTGTTAGTTTATGACCACCAGTGTTGCTATGTTTTTATGAGTGTTTCCATTTTCTTGTGCACATGCACGTGGACACAAACGCACATGCACACATGTGATGCGATACACTGTCCAGCCAATGGTTTCACACCATTCCACTAATCTACACGTGGTGGTAAAGCACCAAGGAGCGCAGCAATGCTCCAGCAAAGACTGCTAGCAAGTGGGATGTAAACAATTAAAGTATTAACAACAAAATCAGCTCTGCAAATGTTTTATCGGAAAAAAAAAACATTCAACACGTTTGTTAGGCATCATGAATTTTGATACTTCTGTATCAACTGTACCAGCAGAGGGTGAGCCTTTCCAATTTCATAGGCCACATATTCAAGCACATCAGGCTAATTTTCAAGAAACGTGCCCATTTCATGACACTCCCCCTAAAAACATGCAAAGCTTCAGCGATGTTGCCCTGAAAAAAGCATTTCATACAGCACAAAAATACTCTTCACGCTACAGTAAATACACATGTATGTATGCATGAGCTGATTTTGATGAACAGTGTTTCCTCAGTGTAACGGTTTCTACTGGCTATAAATAGAGTTAATTTTGAATTCCTCATTTATAAAATGAAACATTTACCACTGGCATGCTGGTCATGAATAAGACATGAAACAAGGACAGGATTGCTTCAATAAGCAAACAGATAACCTAGCTAAATAAAGCATTACACACTCTCTCCATCTCTGAGAGATGGATGAGATCTACAGTACATCTGAAATGTATACTAATACTTGTCTGTTTCACTGACCTAGAAATATCCTCCTGACTCAATGAGCTCTGATCCAAAGTGAAGCATACTCCATATCTGTCAGAAAGGAGTTGTGGTTTGGTGTTCATTCTGGGGAATGTGGGGCAGGTGTACCTACTCAACTGCAATTACTCCACTTTAAAAAGAAAATCTTTCCACAGTAATAATGAAGATGCTAGAGAAGAAGCCTAATAGATGTAACATTTTCACACTTCGGCCCACATACAACTTAATGGTGACATCTGAACTGCTGCCAGAACTCCTTACTCTCTTCACAATGTGTAAACAGAGATGGTGTGACTGAGGCATTTTTTTTATTTCCTCTGCATCGAATATGTTCAAAATAGAATATTTATTTGGTTGAAATTATTCATCATGAGAAGGAGCAACCTAAATTCCAGTTGCGTCTACAAATTCAGTCACATGTTAATGTTAGAAGTTGTCTCTTAATGAAGTTTCAGGAAGTTTTGCATGTCAAAAAATGTATCTGCTTCACCAAGTAGAATTAAACGAATGAATTTGCCCCCTGTCAGCTGGAGACACATAAGTATGGAAAGCTGGACATGAAAATTTAAATGGCAAGTGACTGTTAATGGATTTTTAGCCAAAAAACGTTGCCACATTTTCACAGACGTCTTGCTCTATATTGTGTACTAAATATCAAACTGGAAAGAAATGGCCTTCTGGGGAGTTGTCAAAGTTATTTATAGTGTGAATTTACAATGAGTTGTGTTTCTATGTTAGCTCTGTGATTGACTGACCTATCAAGAATGTTTCCTGCCCTTGTGCCGAATGCATGAAAGGATAGACTGCAGACTCCAGTGACTGATAAGAATCACAGGCAGAGAACATGCTTTTCCAGAGAAACATGTTTTTCCATCTTTTTACAGAATGTGGTAAAGCATCAGATAGACGTATGAATGGTTCATTATCTTACAGATGGTGCATAACTTTGCATCTTAGCAGATTGATACAAGAAATTGCAATTATATATATTGTAGATACAGTAGCTACTGTATAAAACTCTGGTTTGTTAGTGCGATCCAACTAGTGTCTTCGTCACACACTATTGATCTTATATTTCTTATCCCATGGTCTATTTATCCACCAATTTTCTATACCTAATCAGGATCATGGGGCCTCTCCCAGCATTGCACAGGGAATGGTAAAAAAATACAGCTCACCAGTTCATTGCAGGACTCGTAACAGTCAGTTGTCTAAACATTTTCGAAACATACAGCCATCAGTCTGAAAATTCTATCAATCAACCTATTTTATTATTTTGTTTTCATTCATTCTTTATTGCATTATATTTCTTTCATTCATTCTTTAATGGCAAGCGAATTAGCAAAGCCTTTTCTGCTATCATTTTTAGCTGTGATATGCCAAACAATAGTGGCCCGGTAGGGGAGACATGCTTTGGGACTTCAACACAATGTGAAAAGATTGATATGTGGCCTTGTGCTTTGCTGAAGCATATCACATACCCCTATGGGCAGCAGTGTTGGCAGCTGTTGTAGTCACCAGGAACTGTGCTAATTTGGACCTGAGCCAACACCACATGTCAGACAGGCACAACACAGCAACTGTCCCTCCCTCCAAACACAAAGTGACCAAGTCTTTATGTACGTACGTCTGCAGTATACCTGGTGGGCCACATATCTAATATAGACTCACTTGCCTAGGCCGTGTTAGCGTAACTAAATTACATTAATGCTTACAAGTCATAGATTTGTATGGAGGCTATGTACAGTACTGCCTCTATCACCCATTTCTAATTCCTACTCTATTTCCCGGATGCTCATCTAGTCATGAATATTTCTCCCTCTCTCTCTGTGTCCTACAGCAAGGTGACGCAGAAAGCACTGAATAAGCTTTAACGCAGCTTGTCAGCTTTGAACTATACTTGTCCGACCATCTTTTCTATGCCCATCAGCCAGCGTTAGAGACCTCTTATCCTAAATTGATTCTGCGCACCAAAGATCTTTGAGGAACAACAAAGCGAGGACTGACAGCAGACTTGAGAGGTACTTAGGGCATGTGAAAAGAGGCAAGAGAGGGCTGATAGATAAAATGGGTGAGTTACAGTATAACAGTGATGTGGTGTCTGGCTGCAGGGCAAAGGTTCACATCATAGATTTTCCCATGTGTCTTTGCACCTTATCCAGTGTCAAGGCAGTGCTTATGCAGATGTGTGTCTGTCTCCTGATACTGCTGCTGGAAAAACAAGTGATGATTCTGCTTTGGTTTGAGAGCTGTGACTGAAAGCTCTCAGGCTTTATCCTGGCATCAACTAATGTGATTTGACAGGGTCCTTGGGCAATACACTGACCTGTTACCTGCTCACATACTGAACAGCATCACACAAGAGATTCATATCAGATTTTTATGGATAAATGTTACACCTCTGTTTTTGACTAAGAATTTCAGGACTTTCAAGGCCTATGTTGATCTTATTTTATAACCCAAGTATTTGTCTGCATGAAAAGGTAGTAATATATTCTGGATGCCCTTAAAATAGCAGTGAAAAGGGGATTGCCTAGAACACAGAACATAAATTCTGGCCTCTGCAACACTGAGGTCTCTGGATTTTAGAAATGAGCTATTTTGGCAGTGATAAGTTTGTTGTAATAATCCACATTTGGTTTTACGCTATCCCAGCTTTAGCTAAAGTGCTCCTATGGATTTCGGTTTATCAATAAACCTCTTTGGAAAAGCAGGGATTTTTGTCTGGAGATGGAATGAGATAATACTGGTGCAAAATACAAGAAATTATACATTATCTGAACCATATAAAAAAGTAACTTAGACTGTTGGCTGGTGAACCGCCTGCAATATTGGCAGATATTAGACATTATTATGATTATTTATCGCATTCTAGATAATATGCAGTCTCTTGCTCAAGTGATGAGTTTAGGTATATAGGTCACATGTGTATAATCAGGATATAGAGATACATGTAGACTCATTAACATACTACATTTAGCAGGATTTAACAAATATCAGACTATGGCTGGGCCCCAAATTTTGTTTTTACATAAGTCAGTGATGACATGGAAGTTGTCAATGTGTCACTTATACCACTTTATTTATCCAGGGTAACTGCACGTGGACCTTACGCAACATAAGTGTAATAGTCATGTCAAAAAATGATTAACATTGATTACTATGCCGGTAACCAAACTTTTTCTTATGTGTGCTATGTTAAAAACCTAAACTTGGAACCAGGCTAAGGACCCAACTAAAATATGAGCCACCGTTCTAGATCTGGTACTGCTAAATGTGAACAATACATCCCGATACATATTGGTACATTGAAGCAGGTGTAGCACAGAACACATCAGATCTTCAAACTCACTATTCTCCTCACAGTCAGTCTGTCTGAGACATGACAGCTCTGCAGGGTGAAGAAGCAATTAACAAGGAAAATGATTAGTCTGATTGAAGCAAGAGAGAGGAAGAGCACGTCAGAGTGGGAGAGATAGCAGAGAGAAAACTTCTGACACACACACACACACACACACACACATACACACTGATTTCCCCTAGAGCCTCTGGGCCTGGACCATGGCTGCCTTTAGAGATAAACCACCCTGCTATCTTCTGGAGATTTCTCTTTCTTACAAGTTCAATGAAAGCTGTCGCATTCGTTTTTTGAAGTCAGCATAAAGTGTGCCTTACTTTTGCTTGGATATTTAAATCTATCTTTTTAGTTCACAGAGTTCATTCTTACCTTCTCTAACAACCAGATTGCTGCTTTTCTAAAAGTTTTAGCAAAGCTTTCCAATTACCATACGTGTGTAGGTTTTAAATGTGTTGTGTGTGGACAAAGATACGTAGGGAACAACACAAAATATGGATTGATTTGCCTCCTGCATTTCTCAGCCTTGCTCATAATGCTGCTTAGCTGACAGTATCCAACCTAGTGTTGACAGCCCATTTATTCTAGCGGCACACAGGTTTTCTTCAGATAGTTGAAAATGTCTTTATTAGGAGTAACCCCTTGAGATGCACCATCTCATTTTCGTGGGGGTCCTTAACAATAATTGAATATACAGTACAATCATAATTAGACACAACAGTTAACAAAACAGAAACAGACAACAAAAACAAGCAGAAAAAAAAGAAAAAAAAGACAGTCAGGCATAATCAAGTTTGTGGCAAAGAAGAAATGAATGAAGAATGAAACTGGCTACTACTCATAATATTAGAAGAGGTGTTATGGTGTTGTAGAGGCTTAAAGACAGGTACAGTTGGTACTGTAATAAGAGAACATGGCATTTTTAAAGAAGTGGAGAGATAGAATGGACCGAATATTTACAGGTAGATTATTCCAATCTGAGGGGGCTTTAAAGTTAATGGCTTTCTTAGCTGTTGAGAAACGTACAGCAGGGACAGAAAAAAAAAAGTTGTGTGGAGTGTCTCAAGTGATAGGTAGAGGAGAAGGGTACCATAAGCTGTTTAAGATAACTAGGATAATTGCAATGTATACATTTGTAAATAAACAGCAACCAGTGCTGATGTCTTCTTATTGAGGGTGATGGAAGACATACATAACACAGTGATGCGTAGTAAAAGGACATTCAACAACAAATCTACAGATTCTATTGTAAGCAACATTGAGAGGGAGCAGATTAGTGCTGGGTGCAACCTGATATACAACATCAGCATAGTCCATAATCGGTTGTTGCACAAGTTTCTTTCTAACAGTAAGAGAAAAACATTTTCTGGATCGGTAGAGAACACCAATACCAAAATTGATTCTTTTTAAAATATAATCAATATGATACTTAAATGAGAGCTCAGAGTCTAGCCAAAGTCCGAGGTATTTGGTGTGTTCAGCTTTTTGCAGCGAACTACCATCAAAACATGTATTTACACGTGTGACCTTTTAATTTGGATTTGATTGTCTGTGGAGTTCCAAAAATCATTATGTGAGATTTGGTTTTGTTAAGTAATAATTTATTTCTTATGAGCCAATGTTGTAGGCTATCAAAGTCAGACTGCAGAGCTGATTCAATTTGTAATAAATTAGTTTTGGAAGTGTTTAATACTGTATCATCTGCATAAAGCTGAACACAAAGATAGTGAATGTATACTACACATTTTCAACTGCACACCTCTCTCCTAATAGACTGTATCAGCATGAAAGTGTCTGTGCTGATTGTGTAATGGTGTGTGTAGTTGTGTGTGCAAAGGATATTGCAGCCACATTTATCACTCACATACACCGATAATGCTAAGGAATATGCTGGAACTGTATGTATCAAAATGTACAACAAATTAGTGTGCCTTCACGGGTGGCAATCTGCTAACTGTGCTAAACCAAATTATGAAAAGTTTTATCCTTCATAAATAAAGTTTTTGGCACTGATAATCCTGTCTTTTGAACTTTGTCACCTTAACACCACAGCAACCTTTGAGCAAGCAAGTGTGTTGTGTATGAATCAGTAATTTTATGGTTCTAGCCTAGTGAAACATAACAGGTCTATTTGCTACGTGCTGACCCAGAAAAAGTGCAATATACACACAAAACAGTCAACATCATCCAGTTTCTTCATTAAAATGATCGCAATAAGTAAAAGCACATCTCTCTAAATGGATACTTAAAAGGAAAACTTTCCCTTATTTGGCCAAAGGGATCAAAATAATCAGTGTGTAGCTGTAACATTCATCTCAGACTTGATAAAGAATAGAGAGGGACTTTTTGTTTCAATAAAACTAGAATAGATTTGAGGAATGCGTTGTAGCGATATATTATTACAACCATCACTGGTATTTGGTATGCCATCTTAACTTAGTAAACCACCATCTTACTTAATTTGATAACATAAAACATGTTTAAAATTGTTCAAAAGAAAATAATCCAATGCTGCAATGTTACTTTATAATTAACCCAGTGCATTGTTTACAGGCTGGTCACCCTCTGTTGAAGTGAAACATCACAACCCATTTAGTATCATAAAACTTCAGACAGAAAGAGTTTTTCTTCGTGGTGATGCTAGTGACTCCTATGAAGACCTCATTTGAGATGTACATACTGTAAGGTTTAGGTTAAACCTACTTGTCTAGTCGTGTTTGGTTCTCTAAAGACCACACCTCTGTTGGCCATGTCAGGATTACATCTGGCAGGCTGTTTGGACCCATCAAGTCTTTATCCTCTCTTCACTCGAGGACATCCACATGTTCAATCACTCCAGCCCTCCTCTGCCATTTGATCCTTGGTGTCCCACTGACAAAAACAGGGTAATACACTACTCTGCCTAAAAATAATATCCACCAACTCTTGCACAATTTAAAAGTAATAGTCATGTTTCTCCTTATGTAATCAGATATATTTTAATGCTTGTAAAAAGAATACTTTTTGCATTAAGTGGTATTGGGTGAATCAACAAGATTATTACATTGGCGCTTACAGCTCGCTTAAAGAAAATATCTCATCGTTATGTTGTATTTATAGTTGCTATTGAAAGTGTTCAACTTGGATGCCAGAATCTCCCTCAGGCAGTGCGTGTAACATATTTGAACTATGCACTGTTCACTGAGGCGTGCAGAATGGTTACAGTGGGGCAGATGTGAACAGCTGAATATAATAGGGACGGAGGAGCACACGAGCAAGCAGAAACACGAAGAGGCAAGTAAAAGCATAGACATGCAGATGTGACGGGAGTGCTTAGAAACTGATTCTTAAACCGAGACTTATTAGCATCTTGTTTGGAACAGGCAGGGTTAAGCTGATCCTTGTCTGCAGCTCAGAACTATATTGACCTTGTGATTCTCTCACACATAATCTACTCTCACACATATCCTCCTGTATGACAAGTTAGCCCTAAGGCAATAAAGGCATCCTGAGAACTCTTGGAACGCCATACAAGCAGACAATTAATGTATTCTGCTATTTAATATAGAAGACATTTGATACTATGCCTCATTTTTCAAATCTTTCATGCTTCTATTCTGCTAAAATCCATTCATTAGAGTAAGTCTGTGTAACTTTAAGAAACTAGAAAATTATTTCTCACACTAATGACAAGTTGAAGCAAAAATGTATACATTTTCAGTTCAACACATTCTCAGTTCAAGACACTCAGGGGGTTGTAAGTCCAGTGGCTAATGTTAGCTGATGTAAATTTGGGTAAATTGAATGTGCTATTATCCTGTCATTACCACTGGTTGCCACAGTGGTCGCAGTTCAGGTACATAGGCTACACACTTGAAACAGAGAGAAATAACTGAGAAATGCCTGTCAGTTCTCTTATCTCTGCCTTCACAAGAGAGCTCTGTTCTTGTGCACAATACAGCCTTATTGCATTTAGCATGTTTACTAGAGACAAAAACAGCACTTTTAACAGTGACATCAAGTTAGTTGATATTGTGTATCGTGTTATCGTGTTATATACTGTTAGACACCACTTTTTCATAAAATTAAACATGATTCTTCCAAAAAACATTTACAAAACCAAAAGAGCATTTGTAATATCTCATATTCTATTTAGTTAATGTCCCGTCCCAAATATTTTACACTCAGTAGCATTTCTGTTTTCATTACTATATATTGCTACAGCTACTTCTGTGGATGTTAAATGCTAATGTACAAGTTATGTGAGGGTTTCTTTACAAGTGTAAATGTTTCTTAATGAAATAATGAATGCTACAGTGCTAACAAAAGTTTAAATTGTTGGGTGCTGGGAAACTAAAATGGCAATTTTATTCAAGGAGACCCAGGGCCAGATGTACGTACATTTGCGAACGTAGCGTTATCAGCGCCATGGCCAAAAAGCGCACGGTGTGATACTTCAGCTTACATCATATTTACCAAACCTGCAGTTCATCGGGTAATCAGCGCCTTTCTCCGCCCACTATACCGTAAATTGCGCTGTAGCAAAGCGTTAAGTAGCCTACTTGTGCTATGATACGGCTGAGTGCAGACTGCGATATTCCCACTGCTGATGCTATGGCTGTTTGAAATGATCCTGATGCCAATATTTGTAACGTAGCGAGGAGTTTAACAACTGCTGGAATGGAATGTGAACACTGAGTCGGAGATTCATCTTTGATTTCTTCCAGTAACCGTAATATTGCATGGCTGCTCTATCTCTATCTGTAACGCTTAATGATTTTGTGTTCACTCAACTGAAAAAGTATGATCCTTGTGGCAAAAATCTTTTCAGCTCGTCTCCTTGGCCTATGTCTTCGTCTTGCTCGGATTCCTGATGCCATTTCATCAGGAGGCATATGTGAGGAAACCCACTTCCAGGTTTACACCTGCTTTTAAGAGGCGGAGAATTTTCACCGCAAAATAGAGGCACGCTTTCACGGGCAGTTTTTGTACATACCGCGAAATACATAATTAGGCGCACTTTACGCTTCCCCTCCCATATCTTTATGGGAAGATCCCACTGTCCCCTTGACCCTCACATGAATGCATATGCATGACACGGAAAAGCGCAATTTGCCATTTTCAGTTCCCGCTGTCACTGCCCGATGTGAGTCGAGCGCAGATTTGAGTCGCGCATGCGTCACTTTGCGATGAGTGCAGATGTGAGCTGCACATGCGTCACTTTGCGACAAGTAGCCTACAAGATGCTAATGGCTTTTTGAGCTAACAATAGCAATCAAACAATCATAGATAGCTAAAAAAATTTGAAATGACTGCTGCTGCTAGCTACAAGTTAGCAATCAAACACAACAAAGGCTGTCACTTGAATGGCGTTTTGAGCTAACGTTAGCAATCAAACAATCATAGATAGCTAACACGTTTTTGAAATGTTTTCCATCTTCTGTTATTGTATGTAAAGAGAAAAGTTTATTATTTTATGGATTTCACAAATTTCAGTAAGACACGTTATGCCGTAAACCGTTTAAATCTGAGCATGCGCAACTCACATCTGCACTCGACCAGAGCCGGTCTGACTCGGTTTTACTCGGCTAACATCGGGTATGACACACTTTGTCCACTGTCAGCATCACATGGGACCAGAGCAGATGCTGTTGCTGAGATTTGGGGTACATCGTATAAAGGAAACGTATCAACGTTATGCCGTAAACCGTTTAAATCTGAGCATGCGCGACTCACATCTGCGCTCGACTCACATCGGGCAGTGACACCTGCGACAGGCAGTCTCTGCGCTTTTACCTCAGTGCGGCCTGTTTGTACATACCTCGCCATGCTTTTATGCGCACGTTGTGAAACACATACGCCTGAGGTGGGCGCAAAAGCCTTAGTACATCTGGTCCCCAGTGTCTATTTGGGAGTTAAAAATGATCCACTTGTCTACAAAAAGCTTCTCCAAGATACATTTAACCCAGCATACTGATCACTAATACTATACTATAATAGATAACGCACAGAACACTGACCTAAGACCTGCCTTTGCTGTAACCATGTGATTTTCTTCTCTTCTTGACCAGACTTAAAGGTGCTCTAAGTGATGTGACACGTTTTTTAGGCTATAACATTTTTTGTCACATACAGCAAACATCTCCTCACTATCCACTAGCTGCCTGTCCCCTGAACACTGTAAAAAAAAATGCGGTCTCTGTAGACAGCCCAGGCTCCACAAACGGCAACAAAAACAAACTGCGCCAACCTGCACAACGAAGTAGCCTACGTGCTAACGCTGCTGCAGTGATGGCTCAACCAGCTCCTTCTTGTCGGTTATTGGCTGGAACGCTGTTTGTTATGGTTCGTGGGGCAGGTTGGCGCAGTTTGTTTGTTGCCATTTGTGGAGCCTGAGCTATCTTCAGAGACCACGTTTTTTTACAGTGTGTTCAGGGGACAGGCAGCTAGCGGATAATGAGGAGATGTTTGCTGTATGTGACGAAAAATGTTGTAGCCTAAAAAACGTGTATAATACAGTATTTCATGATCTGATTGACTGTGGTTCATATGAGTACAATTGAGAGAAAAATATAGACACATGCCAAACGAGAAGCTGCAGTCAGCTCAACAGGAGTGGGTTATTTTGCATCAAAGAACATGACAGATACCTACAGTAACTCACCGCAAGGGTTGCTATGACAGCACATTTCTATCTGATTAGCTCTGACTGCAAATAAATCTATGCTCATGTTATTACTATTCTGCCCAAGCCAATTAAATAGAGATTATTGAAGCTGAAAACAAGGTGATTTTTATGTTCCATGTCTTTTTGAAAAATGTTCCCAAGGTTCAGTGATGTCTAGCAATGCATTTACCTTCTTACACGTGGAATGTTTTTTTTGCCAGCACTTCTTGTGAAACTGGAACCCCATCTCGAGGCATTTCTAAGAAAACTGTGGCTCCTGCCTGATAGCAACCTCTGTAAATTATCACCCAAACACATCAATGTAAATGGTACTCAGTGTCTTGAAAAAAGGCTTTCTTTGAGCCACTGACCAGTATGGATCGTCACGGCTTGACTTGTAACACACTGGACCATAAAATAGGATCCCTAAAGCGTTTTCGCCACTTATGGGCAGCAGAAACAGTTTGTAAACGACATAGACATATCATCACCTTTAACGTTGATATAACAGACTTGTTAGGAAACAGCCGCTCCTGAGTAGTTTTAGTAAAGAATCTCTAAAAACCCATTACCCAGTACACAGGTTTTTAGAGATTTTTCACTGAAACAGCTGCCTGACTTTTACCTCTGTTAGATACAGGAACTAGATACCAACTAGGACAAAGTGAAATGACATAAGCAAAAAGTTGAAATGTTATTAATTTCAGATTTAATGAAAAAGTTAATTTTGGTAATCCTATAACAGGTTTGGGTCACCATACAAGCAGAAATGTTTTAAGTTCTATTGAACCCTATTTAGAATTTGTCATTTATCATGGAATATATCGCCACTCATCTTAAAAGGTTTCATTAGTTCTGAGTGAAAAAGTATGATGAAGCCTCACAGATGAGGAGAAATTAAATTTCTTACTATTCAGCAGATCCAGTTGCTTTGGGCTTACTGGATTTTATGGGTGAGGATGGAAGAAGGGCATTACTAATGGGAATTATTAGGGAAAATTAGTCATGCCCATCCTATTTGGCAGCAAAGTCCAGTATGGCTTAATCCCCAGCTGAAGCTTTCTCTGACAATGTGAGTGAGGTTCAGGTGATGACTGCAGAGAGCGCAGCAAGCGGGAACACTCAGGAGTCTTATGATAGTAATCTATCATACAGTCGCGCCCTGTGCTGTAGCATAACGCCACCTTGGTATTCCATGCATATGTATGCAGCAGACTTTGAATCCACAAGAACGAACACATCTCATAGGAATCCCAAACACAAATTATGTCACCAGAGTAATTTTGTCCATCTGCAAAGCCTGTTGGCATTATTGTGCATGTGTATGTGTCCAGGGCTGACTAATCTTGGCCATCGTCACAAATGCCCCTGCTGGAATCATCCATCACACTCTTCTTTGTCCTCCACAGACACGCACGCACGCTCACGCACACGCACACACACACACACAGACAAATCGACTCCCAACACCAATTCATCATCCTAAATCAGGTGCTTAACTTGCCAAGTGTCCCCTTTGCCCCTATATGCCACTATCGGTATTATTGTTACTTCAGCAAGCTCACACCTGAGGCTTAGTCCCATTTGCATGCTATGTACCACATCCACAAACAATAGGTTACATCTATTATACATGAAGGAATCAAAGTGAGCTGGAATGAAATGGATTAACCTCCCTTAACCGACACAAATTAAACACTTTTCCTTGGTTGAAAAAGTATACAGGGGTGCAAATAGGGAATTATGAAACTATGTAGCCAAATTAACCTGCAGACCACAAAGAAGCAAGTTAAAAAATGTGCACATATACCTACATCTTTATACTTGTGAGTGTGTGTGGTTTCCCCAATTCAGAAATCTGTGTTCAAATATACAGTCTACATCCTCTTGATATGCACTAAATAAAATAAATAAATTAGCATTGAATGAAAATGCAGTAGTGAAAATGAACCTATTAATGGCAAATGGAAGGAAATCTTTATACAACTGTATGGAAATCAATTCCTCTGCACACCATGTCTATGATTGGCAATAAAGTACTTTTTAACCACAATATTTATCTTATTCTAGTTTACACCTACTTATTTCTGTTGAGAATAGCACAGCCTAACAGTTCACATTGGATGGTAAAAATTAAAACACCTTAAGCGATAACTCATCAATCACAACCCTTTCACAAATACACTCACATTTATACTGTGTGCAATATATAATTAGAGTCTCCACTTCATCTAACTTTCATGTCTGGAAGAAAACCACAGCAAACCCATATGAAGCCATCTCCATGAAAAAAAGGACAGCGGCTGGCAGTTGAACTTGGGACCTATTCCCTGTGAGCAAAGAATCGCCTCCTCAATATGCTGTAAGCCTTTTCTAATTTATTTGAAGCTTGTCAAGAGAGAAAGAGCTCCTCAGTTCTCATTCTACATTCCTAAAGAAGTTATGATCTAGCAGAGGCCCAATATAAAATATTAACATTATGTAAGACCGCTTTTTTCTCCCTATATTAAAACTTTGGTCATTAGATAATCTAAGAGAGGGCATGAAGTATGTCTAAATGCATGCAAGCAGTAGTGGGATTATACTTGGGGGTATAGCTATATGGCTTTTCTAAAAAAGCTTGAAATCTAATAGAATATAACTAAAAGGCTAAGGAGATGAAGCAATTACTGTCTGGCGAGCCTCCTAAGACCTGAAAATTCCATGAAGTCACATTTGTCCTTTGGCGACTGGGACGTGTGTCCTCTGCAGGGATTTTCAGCCCAACACCACATTATGTAACTATATCTTTGGGGACGTTTCCTTCCAGCACAGTTTACAAACGCACTTTTATGACTGAGAGGATGATTCGGGAAAGAGGAGAATGCTGTTCTACGCTTTGTCCCTCACAGATGAGGAACACTTCTTTTTTACTCTTGCAGTCTTGACGATTGCCAGGGTATGATAGTATCATTACAATCTTGTGAGTGCTTCCTGCCAGACAAGGTCAGGCTGTTGGTAGTTTTTGGAATAGCCAGCCAAAGACAAAGTCAGGAAAGAGTTTATGTTTAGAAGTCAAACTGGTAAAAAAAACTGCTGACAACAGAACATATTTGACACTGTAGAAACCCATCTCTGCTTATGGACAGGTGACCTTACATTGTAAAGCAACCACCTGTTAGATGGTGATGTCATAGAGATCATTAGGCATACACGTATATCTCGCTATTGCACATTGATTTCACTTGTTTTCACCCCTCCAAAATGTTGTTGTCCCAATGGATAACTATGGGGAATGTATAATACATGCATCTGTGAACTTTGACTTCTGCATCAGTGCCAAACCAAAAAAGAATAAAGCCTAAAATAAAAAAAGAAATCTAATTTCATAAACTTTTATCTAGGGTGCTATCCAATACAATTTGCAGAAAATGTTGAGGAGCTTTGCATATCATAACTCAACTAAAACTAGGCTCAAAGCCAGTAGTTTCTTTCTTCTTCTTCTTCATTTGTTGGAATGGCTCAAATGCCGATGGACTTCTCCACAGATTTAATAAAGTATTACTTAAACTGCATATAACAAAACATTACCTAGTAACAGTGGATCTGGCAAAATTTCAAAAAAAATAAATGCCTAAATGAATTCACATACTGTATATTAAATGCATAAATCACCTAAAGTTGTTGAACTAATCTTAAGTCCTACTTACTTATTAGTTATCTACTTATAGATAATACTACTTGCTATTTAGTCTCATTTCAGTACTCCTACTATAATGACTCCGAGATGAGGAGTCACACATTCAGTATTAAATCATAATACCCAAAAGTAATCGGATTATCATTGAATACTCGCTACAAGACTATGTCATCGTCTGTGGTGCATGTATCATTTGCCTAATGAGGCAGTCATTGGTGATGATGGGTTGTCAGTTGTGTGGCTTTAGGGATGAAACTCCTGGCTCACAACAGATGAGACTAATTGCTTTCCTTTTTCTCATCCTTTTTACATATACACAAAATGCCTTTACAGACACTTCTTCATTCTCTCCTCCTGTTTTTTCATCTTCCGCGTGTTGCTATGGGCCAGATATACAGTTTTAATGTAGAGAATGCATACACCACTCTGTACATTTCTAAAAAAAAAATAATTATAATCTAAGCAACATTGTTCATTATCTCCCATCTCCCTCCATTCTCACCTTCCTATTTCCCCAGCACTCATTACAGTGATAATGGTAACTGGCACTGTCAGTCAAGCCAAGCAACTCTCTCTATGCCTCCACACCTCATGCCAGCTCCTCAATGCAAATATGATACGGTTCATATGGTTACAATAATCAGTCACAAGGCTGAGAAACTAGAAAAAATGCCACAGTGATAGAACAATTTGTTGCATGTGTTTTGTTACAAGATATAATTTGCATGATGAACTGCCCGCTATGAATGCATAGACATAAACAGGATGTAAGTGGAAATGAAAAGATGACAAGCCAGCCATAAAATTAATGATAGTGAGACTGCTGTTCAAGAAAGAAAAATAATAACAAACATACAGTTTGCATTGAGGAAAGTACTGTATTAAAACATGTATTGCATTGTGTGATGTCTTTATACTTTTTACATAGTGGCATAGTCAAATGTAATACTACTGATTGAGGAGATACACTGTACACGTACTGTCCATATCCCTATTCATAACCTTAGCCAAAGCATAGCTCTGTTATGTGAAAAGTAGTTAAGCGTGTGTGTGTGCATGCATGCTGAAAATAAGTTACAGCTATGCATAGAAACACTGATGGATGCTCGTGTTTGGAAAAGCAGCAATAATATAGCACTTTGAAAAATCATAATTGTGCAGCCACATATTGTCATATTGCCTGCAATGGCTTCAAAAGGTGCCTAACAACTCGATTGTCAGAATTTGAGGACGTCACATTATTTCAATTTATTTTGTCTCATAATGGTGTAATGAAAGGCTGTTAGATTTGAGCTTTGATAAAAAACACTACTCATAATTCTCTTCAGCTGGGAGACTGTTAAAGCACTTTGCAGAAATTAAATGTAGTCACTCTGACAGACATGAACTACATTTATATAATTCCCATCATGTTTTTACCCACACAACCCCCAAGACATTAAAGATGCTGTCAGAGACTTTTAAAACACAAATCACCAAATTAATTTAAAAAAAGTGGGATTTACTAAAGACTGCTGGCACACACTGACTATGAAATTTTAATGTGGGCTTGGACTGTAATCTGTTAAATTTCTTTGGTAGCTGTATAAAAAACACATTGCTTTTATGTTATTGTTCTGATGCACAGTGACAATAAATCCTATTATTCTGTAAAATTCCAAAATGTAACACATGAAATTATTCTAAGCATACAGATATTTCCAACATACATTTCACCTGTATGTTATAATATAAATTCTCATTAAAAAGTAAAACCTATATCACAAAAAGGCTTTTATTCATACACGACATATTCTATTAGGTCTCCCCCGGCTCCTCACATGGAACCAGCCATGTATAAAATGTTCTCTGAGAGACCCAAAAAGGCGTAAAAATACACATTAACACTAACTGTGCTGTGCCGTTTTTCTGAAAATAGCATTTCTAATGAGTTAGCTACAGTCACGGCATTGTATCTGCACAGTTTGTATCAGTACACAGTGGTTTACACAGCCATCATGCAAAACCAATTTTACTGATTATTCATTGAAATCTAGGCCACATCTTATCAGTAGTCAAATAAACTAAGATTAGATGATTATAATAACCAATTTACTGATGGTTGCAATAACCAATCTAACTTGATGAGTGAATAATAATATAGACTACCCCATCAAAGGCAACCAAACCTCTAACTTAATATGTCATTCCATTATTTTTGCTTGGCTTCGAGAGAGCCAGACTCCCTCTGCCAGTTCCTTAGTTCTCTCTGACAGCTTCCACTCTGCCCGGTAGCGTAAATCATCCCCCTCAGTGCCTGAATCTACCAGGTCAATCCTCAGGAACATTTCTTTCTCCAAGATCATTGAAGCTAACACAGAGTCTGTAGCTTGTCTGGCTCTCAGCAGCCTGGGGGAGGAATGAGACACCCAGCGACAAGGGGGTGGACCACTTTTCACCACTCTGCTTCGGACTTTCTCATTTTTTACCAATGCCACTTCTCTATCATCTGAGGTAGGTGTACTTGAAGCACTCTCATTGGTTGATTTGGAGCTGATGGACGACTGTCTGTCCTCTGATTGGTCAAGGTCCACTTGGTAGGCTAATTTCCTGGTACGTTGTCTGTTGATGGACAGACAAGGAGGCCATCTGAAGGAGAGATATCTTGTCATTGCTAGCCATAATTCCTGAGGCCTGAATAAACCTGACCTCGGAGGTTGATTGTCACAAAAAACATCCCTTTTCTCCAATTGCACGCATTCTGCTGCAAATTCTGCCTCTACCTGCTCCATTACTTCATTAGAGTTCATTGGCGACAATTCTTCTTCTCTGTCCTCATTCTTTGACTGTAGCTGATGATCTTCTCCAAAGATGAAAGAGCTGCTGAACCTCTGGCTCCTCTTCATTGCACTTTCTGCCTCCACATCTGAATCTGATGATGAATTTTCATCTGGTGAGCATCCACGTGGTGACAACTGATCGTTATAATCCGTTGACCAGAACTGTTGATTCTCTTTGGACTCAGAGGAGCTGCTCGCCATTTGGCATTTCCTCATATTTGGGCAAACAAGTCCCTCCTTTTGACTAATATGTCAGCTCCTTTTGCTGCTCTTCTTCCAGTTTACGAGAGATAGATTGAAAGGAATCAAGGAATGTAATCAAGGCTACCACCACAACAATAACAACAACAGCCGCATGAATCTCTGCTAGCATGGCACTTTCTGACATAATCTCTGCTTCAAGAGGCACAGCTTTGGCTATGGAGATGGGCAGTGATGACGCTGTGATGTCATGTGCCCACATGTGTACACACACACACACACACACACACACACGCACGCACGCACCCCAGCATGCCTATGTGTTCACGCTCCAGTCGAGTAAGCGGTGACTTGCCTCAAAGGGAAGTGATGTCACATTGCATGATGTCATCCTAGCCGTGAACCAGGAGTCTGCAAATGGTCTGTGTTTGTGCGAGTGCCCAGATGGTAAAAAAATGCCCTTCCCCCAAAATTGACCTAGATGTGCAAAAGGGGAGTCTTAATAGATAAATGTTGTTTTTGTGTTTCCATATTCATTGTATTCTAGTTCTTCTTGCATGCATGTATTGGTATTCAATTCCAAATAATATATTTTTTATTATTATCTATATTTGATAACTACACTGTAATAGTGCACCAAGGTAAATTTGTAAGAACCGAAAGTAAGTATTTAGAAAGAGCAGCGCTTCTATAATCTATTATTGTGCTCAAAGAGATATAAATATAGGAGGATAGTATAGCAAATTAAATGTATAAATATAGCAAAATATACTAAACATAGCAACCACTAAAATTGCTGTGTGTACCTGCTGGTGTTCCGAGTGTAGTAGTAGAGTACATGAGTGTACATGTGTGCGTGTGTGGCTGACGTGAAGTCCCTTGCTATCTTCCTCGTTTTTCCATTTATGGTTAGAACGGCTGCGCAGACTGCACGTCTCTCCGTTTGTTCATCATATACCTTCTTGCATCACCTCGGGGCAAAAGAACACTGCAGCCACTCCAGACAGGCTGAGCTTATCGCAAACAGAAAGACACGTCATGTTACAGATGAAAAATCTGTTGAGTCAATTTTGGTGTGTAGGGGAATGAGGCCATAGTAAAGTTGCTGGTGCTTATTAAATAATGGCAAGGTTTATCATTAACCACACACAAAATGAACTCACTGATATTTTTAAGATGTTTGTGATGAATGCTCCTTCATTGACCAATCAAAGTTACTTAAACTCTCAAACTTGAGCAGCACATATATAGCCAAGGACCTCTCCTGGACTGCCAACACATCCGCGGTGGTAAAAAAGGCCTGTCAGTGACTCCACTTCCTAAGGATACTTAGAACGAACCATCTGGAGGAGAAACTTTTAGTGGCCTTTTACCGCAGCACCATTGAGAGCGTCCTGACGTACTGCATTACCGCCTGGTATGCCAACTGTAAGGTGGCGGACAGAAAGAACCTGCAGAGGGTCATAAAGACAGCACAACATATAACTGGCGTTCCCCTACCCTCGCTGGAAGACATCGCCAGCATACGGTGTCTCAGGAGAGCTAGGGCAATCACTGCCGACCCCTCACACCCAGGACAGCACCTGTTCAACCTCCTGCCCTCTGGCAGAAGGTACAGGTGCCTCAAGAGCAGGACTAGTAGACTCAAAAACAGTTTCTTTCCCTGGGCCATCAGGTCCCTAAATTCATAAAGTGTCTAGCTATGATGTGTAAATGTTGTATATATTGCTTGCTTCTCTCCTTTTATTGTTTTATTTATATTTAGTATGCACTGGCCGAAGAAGCACTGCAATTTCATTGTATACCTGATGTGCAATGACAATAAAGATTCTTATCTTATTTTCATTTAAGAGGCTGATAAATTTGAACAAACCAAGCTATCGTAGACAAAAACAAGGCTGCTTCTCATTATTATCAGCATTCTTTTTTCTTGACCAGTTGAAAAAACAAATAAAGAGATATGAAACAGATGTAATGCATGCTCACGAAGTGATTGTGTTTATGAGCTCCTACTGGGTCCTGCTGTATCTGAGTCACTGATGCTATGTCAGGAATGTAGTGGTGGGAGAGCACAAAAATATTGAGAGGCATGCTGCCTCTACTCTAAAATGTCTCCTGGCAGACAAACACAAGGCTTGGCTGAACACCGTGCCTCCCTAGTGTATGAGTGTGTGGCTGCAGTTTTCTGCAGTGTCTTCTGGCCTGGTCTGGTCTGTCTCCCACTGTGGAAATTACAACACTGTCGATGAATAATATATCATAAATGAATTCATATTGTTTAAGAGATGAGGCTGAATAAACATTTAATTATTAAATGTCTCTCTATAAGTAGGCAGGAACCAAACAGCAAAAGCAGTATTTCAGTAGCTTGGGTGAAAATAAATGTCAAAGGTTCAACAAACGCGTCGAGATGCCAAAAGAACTAACAACTCATCTCATTAGGATTTTATCACTCTTCCTGTCAGCAATGAAGACAGGGAAGTCTCTTTTATCTCAGCCTTTTGTTCTTCGCCTTGATAAAGCTAAGGAGTTAGGGAAAATAACTTGATCCTTTCCGTGTGATAATACTGTACTGATATTAAAATGTCAATGATGATGTTGCACCTTACTATTGATAGCCCACTGGTGCTAATGATACTGCATTTTACTATTTTATAATGTAGAGATATTTGATGTTGTGTATTGTTTAGTGGTCCTGTTGTTGTCTGTTGTCTATGGTCTTTTGTCTGTCTGTCTGTCTGTCTGTCTGTCTGTCTGATGAGCTGCATGGTGCAAGATGAATTTCCGAAAGGATGAATAAGGTTAATAGGAAAGGTTGGAACACAACGGAGATGCCATCATGAAACATTCATAAAAGCTTTTTACAGCAGCTGCAGATATTTGCGGGATATTTTCCCGTTATCACAGCTATTTCTGGACTGCATTACCTTACATTATTTACACAGACCGATGGGGGAAACCGGTATACAAGCCATTAAACCATAAAACTCACCCCAAGGTCTGCTGAATTTCGCTTAAATGTCTAATTAATATGAGCAGGTGTGTTGAAAGTCACTTTTGCTCTGTGCAACAGGCGCGCCAGATGAGGGCGCAGTGGACTCCTCATCCTCACACTTTCAGGCACGGGAGGTGAGCTCGAGCCAGAGCAGCGTGCGGATGTAACATGACTTCCGATTGGTTTAAGTTTTGCGGTGATTATGTCAAATTGGCCCCCATTGGACAGCGGTGAGTAGGCGTTGCTGTGCATGGCATTTCATTGATATATAGCCTACAGCTGGTGGCTACAGATTCGCCACACGGAGTGGAAGGGCTATGAAGGTGATGAAGGCTTGATGTAAGGGGGTGTTCAAGAAGGCTCGAGAAGTGTTTCATTATTTTTTAATGAGTGGCACACCAAAGATTTACAAAATACACAGCCAAAATGCTCTGCCACGTTACTCGTCCGGATTCGGTGGTGATGGAAGTGGAAGTTGATGCGAAGGCGAACGGTGAAGACTGTCTGAATAAGGTAGGCTGTGGTGGAATACAAATCTCGTTTTGTTATTATGATAACTTTTTAAAGCACCGTGTCATGGTCAGGCAGGGCAGCGGTGCTCTGGTTGTCTGACGAAACTGGAGATCTTCTATTTTATTAAACTTCAGGTCGATCGCGTAAGGCCTATTTATGACTCCAGTATTCTGTTAAATAAAACTGAGGAAGTGATCCTAGTTTCTGCACGACGAGGAGTGCTTAAATAAGATGTAATGTCAACTTTATAAGTAAACAATCACCGAAAGGCTACATCTGCTTTGTTGCAAATTAGGGACGGCGGAAACAAAATGTTCTGCTGCTCGCAACGTGCAGAAAAAAAAATGTAGCAATGAAACTTTTTAAAACGTCGATTTATGGTCAAAACGAATGACTTGATATACATGTAGGGAAGTTTAGATACATTGTGGTAACCCTCCGGCAGTCGCCTTTACCTGCATGTCAGTCAGAGGCAGATGGCTTTGTTAAGGTTACTTGAGTTCATTCTCCTGCCCTTGCAAGCACTCTAACTGAAACCTTCGTTGCGTTCACATATTCACATCTTTTCCCTCCAAAGTGGACATGAACAGGGTAGCATGCGAACTTTTCCTTTCATCAGTTGCCTCAAGTAGTTTTCCGCTTATGAAATGTAAAGCTACTTAAAATGCAAGGCATATCCCCAACTTTCCCTGGGCATGAATGATATCCCTGCAGACGTTCCACCGTGGCCGCCACTGAGGGGGCGTGGGAGTGTGGGTTCGATGAGCCCCTTTACCCCGGGAGAGCCCTCAAGAGTACTTAACCCTCTCGTGAGTTCTAAAATATTGATGGGTTTCATCTGTGTGAGAGTAGCACTGGGGTAGCAGGAATCCTTATTTACAAAGTGATAAAAACGGCCTTTTTTTCTTGCCTCTTAAATTTCGCAAAACCTTTTATTGATTCCTGTTGGAATTCTATCGATTGCCAACCCCCAATGAGACCAAAACCACTATGGATTGTCTTGTACATTTTAATCTAATGTCACAACTCAAAAGTCAAGATGTTATGTGACCTATCTAGTCAATGTACCACCCTGTTATGGAAAAACTCCTATAGAAACTGTAACGCTTCCTCTGTCCAAATCATGTCCCATAATACTCTTTGCCACACAGTTTTAGGATCCTTTTTTTTTTTTTTATTTCTTTATTCACATTTGTTGCCAATTTCTTCCATCTCTTTCCAGGTTTGCAGAAAGTTAGGCATAATTGAAGTGGACTACTTTGGGCTGCAGTTGACAGGCAGCAAAGGAGAGAACCTGTGGCTGAATCTGAGGAACCGCATCTGCCAGCAGATGGATAATGTGACGCCCTGTCGACTGAGGCTACGGGTCAAGTTCTTTGTGGAGCCCCATCTCATTCTGCAGGAACAGACGAGGTAGGTTTACCAACTCGCATGCTTGCAAAGACATTGTGTGCAAATCTGCCACATGAAACTCATCACATTTGTTTATAGGCATATGAACAGATAATTAACCACTTCCTTACCTACACATAACCTTCTCTGAAAAAGATCAGTGAAAATTGAATGTGGTCTGTTTTTTTGTTTTTATTTCTTCATGAACACATACTTCTATGACTGCATATGACATGCCATGATGAGCACATGCCAGACAAAACAAAGTCATCATTACTGAATTCCATTCGGAATACAGTAGAATGCCCCGTAGTAACCTCTTCCTCAAGCTCTTCCGGGGTTACTATAGGTCATTTTGGTGGAGCTCCAGGCAGGAAATGTGATCCAGCAGCTCTGGGGCTGTGTTGCTCTGTGCCTGCCCCCAGGGACCTTCTGTGCAACAGCCAGGCCCTCTGTTACAGCCCCCATTCAACTCAAAATATCTTTCTGTTTTTTTTTGGTTTCAATTGTTTGTGGCCATTTTTGTCTGAACAAAAGCCTCTATTTGGGATTTTGCAGATGCTGTTGGAAACTGACAGGCCGGTGTAGGGTGTTTTTTATTTTCACAGCAATATGTCCTCATGAGTCACTGTTGGAGCTGGATAACCTAGTGATATTTGTAATAGTTTTTCTTCAAAGCATCAGGATGTAAATTTAATGTGCACTTTGAACTGTGTAATCATGTGTACCTGAAATGCTATAATTTCATTTTAGAAACTCAATAGTACAAAAACTGCTATAGGCCCAATCACAAGGCTTGTTTACAAGAACTTCCGGGTAGAAAACTCAGCGTCCTGTACATACAGTTTAACAGCGCTTAGCAAATGGGGTCTAGGAACAACTGGATATACTCTTATCTCATTCATCTAAAATGCATGTTTAATGCCATCATGTCAACACTTTCACTAACATTAGGTTGGAGACCTAATGTAGGTTGGAGACCTAATGTACCTGTTAAGTAAATGACACCACAAACTAGCAGTTTGACTGGCGGTGAGATGTTGCTGTTTGTAATGCTAGATTTTGTTTATCAAAAATACTAGCAAAGGAACACAGTACATAAAATAAGCAAAGCAGAAAGCTCAGGTCGGACCACTGCGTTTAACTATATTTTTAAACGTTACAGTTTTGGCTGAAAATTATAACTGAAATAAATAAGTTTATCACACACACACACACACACACACACACACACACACACACACACACACACACACACACACACACACACACACACACACACACACACACACACACACACACACACACACAGCCAATAGAACTTTTCATTAAACTGATCTGTATCTGCCTTGGCCAGGATTTACCCGGCCGTTAGCTCTCAGTTGCTCCCCAGTTCACCCACTGCCCCACCTTCAGCTGTTTCCCACTCCCTCTTTCCTCCCTCAAATATAAAGATATCAACATTGTTCTCTTGCCATATTTTTATCACAGTCAGATATAAACTGTCCCTGCTCACACATCCTCTCTGTCCATCTCACTCACCCTCCACGGTCTGGCCTATATTTGGCAACCTTTGATGAAAATGGAAGGGAAACGGGGGGGAGAGAAGACACTTGGCAGCCTGCGCTCTGACCTCCACTAGATTAGCAGGGGTTATCAACAGATGGCTGGTGCTGGCTTGTAAAAAAAAAAAAGTGAGATAAAGAAGTAATATGGCAGGACAGGGTGTGTGTGAGGTTGCTGCTAATAAATACTCACACATGGCACACACCAACAATGCTGTCTATGTGTTTAATTTTGGAACAGCCTTAATCTGCTCAGATGTGATATCATTTAAGTCGTCAGTTTTAGAGATGAGGGCAAGATGTTGACAGTACACAGTGAGAGTTTGGGGACCAACACAAGTATGGGAAACTGCTATACTTCATTTAAGAGTCATGAAAACTTTACATGGCATTTCTGTTTTTTTCTAATTTTATTTAAACTTTAAAACTTCTAACTTGCCTTGACTTGTAGGGAATATGTTTATAATTTGAGTAAATTGGGGCTTTGAGGACAAGGTAGGATCCCATTTCACTAATTTCTTGTGCTGTCACCTTTGACCTACTTTAGGCTACCATTGCCTCCACTCAACTTGTTCTGCATGCAGGCATGCTCTGAGCCAAGCAGCAAGCAGGCACACCTCATCATGGCAAATGCAGAACAAGTTCCTCTATTGCACATTTGTGTTACTCGCATTCCTATTGAAATGTGGCCAAGTCTACAGACATTTCAGCATACCACTCAGCATGTTTGGTGTATTTACTGTAAGACAAAAAAAGGCAGTCAGTTACCTTCTAAAATTGATCATGGCAATTTTAGAAGGTAAGTTGTGCCCCTCAACACACACACTCTCTCTTTATAACCACACAGTAGGTTTCATTCATTTCACAAATGGATGTGAGCTGGACTAAATGTTCTCAGCAGCATATAGACAAAGCAAAAGGGACTATATGTTACCACAGCTCTGTTGAGCTGAGGGGTGGGCCTCTTTTTTTTCTACTCTCATCTTATAGGCCTTATTACATAAGCTGCACTGGACTGAGCTCGCACAGAGCTGCTTATATAAGCTTCTGTGTACTCTGCTGCCACGTAAAGCCTAGCAGGTCACAGGCGTGTTCTTGCTTAAATACAGCTGATTATTTGGGTACTTTGTGTTAATTCATTTTCCTCCTTTTTGTTGGGCCAACTTGTGCTGAAAAATCTACTATCCAAAATTAAGCCCACATTTCTATAGTATTTAAACCAATTTTCTTACAATCAGTTATACCTATATAAGTGATAAGTAGTCTTCTACTGCGCAAAACCAAAGTGCAGGCTGTATCTATTTGAGTTGCAAGGCTTACGCTCAGCTTGATTCTGTGGCAGCCCTATCCAATGCTTCTAAAAGCAATGAGATTTAAGAAAAGGGTTCAAGATTCTCGACTCATCCATCTCTCCCAGGCTAGGTTTTTTTAAATCTAGTATTTCCCAGCATGCTTTGCAAATAAAATTTTGCAGATGCATAAAGTGTGGCACAATGTCTTCTCCCAGCTTCTGTTGTGGACAGCTGAAGGGTCCACATTGAACAATAACAAAGCAGGGCCGTGCAAACATTCCAGTGGTGTTAAGATTGAGTTGCACTGAAAGATTCTTCCAACATTTTCTTGGACTAATATTTTTATTTTAATGTCAGTGGAAAACAAAAGCAGTTCTCCAAAATATAGCTGCTTAAAAAACATTTCCAACATTTTCTGTGATGCATCAACTGAAGGAAAGAACACTTAATTGGTTAAGGGAGACTGACCCAAGGGCCTCAACAACAGTTTGCATTAGCTGCATCATGAAACACAGTCTTGCTTGGGGGGTGTTTCTGTTTTGAAACGTGAATATTTTCCCTTCATTAGCCCCCGATTTTAACATTCTGATCAGGCAACATTTGGTTATCCTGGAAGGGCACAGCTATTAGTACAGGCTTTATCAGAGGTCCTGATTGTTCACCTGTTTACTCCTCAGGCTTTAAATTCAAATCTACACCAGGAGCCAAATGAGTTTTTAAGAAGGAATTATTCTAATCAATTACTTTTTATTTTTATTTTTTTTTATTTTAATTACATCAATATATTTGCATGCAACTTTACATGTCTATTTTTCCCCATAAAGCGTTCCTTCGTGTCACAAATTAAAATATTTAATAGACCAATGGGTCGGCATCATCAAACCAAGTCTTTGAGAATAGCTGAGAGACAGCGAGAAAAGCTTAAAGACGGACATTCATTTCCTCAAAGTCAGTTCTGTGATGCAGAACTGGAAAAACTTCCAGACTTGAAATATTTACATCCAACTTTATGGACTCTGCTCTATTGATGTGATCTAAAACTAGAATTTGAGTTAATTTATTCAGTCCACACAAGTTATGTTTAGCTCACTGTGGCAGGCTGGGGGGGATAATCAAGCTAAAGATCACACAAAATGCCTGTGGCTCTTCATCGTGCTCCGTGGTCAGTAATAAGTAGATTTTAAAAGCCCTATGACTTTCTTTCCTTCATTTGTTTCAAGAATGACAGTTGGAATTTGGCCTGAATTTAGGATTGATGCTGATTTTTAATCGCTGTTTTACCATCCAGTGCAGCGCACCACCCTGCAACTCAAGGCGTTTAGCTTACAAACAACTTCTTTGTTTTATTGCTGTATAGCTTTCAGTTCAACTCGACACAAGCAAAGGCACACATGTTATATTTAGTTTGTGAAATGATTGTTTTACAACTTTCTGGTCAATTATGATTCAAACTTTAAGTATTTTAGTCTGGCTTTCCATTAAGCCCCACACCATGGGAAAAGATGTTTCGCTGGGTTTACTATAGTTCATTGACCGCCAGTAACCTCACAGCACACAGCTCCTGGCAGTGTGTCATTTGACTAGCTTACAAACCACATTGCTAAGAGCCTGACCGATGAGGTCTGAAACTCTACTGATTGGCTGGATAAGGTGCAGTCTCTAGGCAGAGGTGTTAGGTTTCAGTTTGTGGGGAACGTTTTGTTCTTCCGTGAAGCGAAGCAGCTGACATTCTGCCTACTGGGGGAATAGACACTGGGTTGGGGCAGAAAACATTAAAATGAGACAATAGTTTTATAGATGGGCGAAACGGACTAGAGAGTTTAATTGACTTGATAATGAGTGCCCGTTCCTTTTTTCTCTGGCACCAAAGTACATGTAAAAAGTTGATTTCTCAAATTATTTTTTTATAAAAAAGTTGCAAATAGCTCAACATTGAGATGCTTTTAAAAAGGCCAAACACCCCGCATTTTGGGATATTTTGGTGTTCTAAATTTGAATGGTTCAAAGACTGGACAGAAGAAATCAGCTGTAAAACTTGAATTATATCCCCTTAGCTCAGTTCTGTAGCCAGTGACCTATTTTCAAATATTCTTTCTCAGGGTTCAGGCTTGCTTTAATTGAATTATTCCAGCCAGGCAATCAAGTATTCAAACAATCCAGCAGCACCCTATGTGACCTTGCCCTCCCCACAACCACTGTTTTTGAATAGCATTTATTTCTCCAATGCTGTTGGCATTCACAGGGGTCTTATGACTGTAAATAAGTAAGCCTCTTAAGACTTTGATTATGGGTTATCTCCAATGAAGGACAAAGCAATGATATGTACACAGTGTAATACACTAAAAGTAGGCCAGGAGACTTGGGTCTCAGCACAGACTTCATGGCATTCAGCCTGGGTCTGGTATGTCTGCGAAGGCCAGTCTGAAGGAGGAGGAAATGCTGTGATGATGGCTGCAGTGTTCACGAATGACTCTGTCATGATGAATGGGCAAATGTGTCTAAATAGTAATGTGAGTAAGTGGAAAGATCTAGCTGCAGATAAACCGCTTCTCTAGTGTGAGTCTGATGCAGCATGGCATCCTTACAACCCAACAAGATTTGGAATGGATTTGGGAGATTTTAAGTGCTGTGACTTATGGTGCGTTCTTTTTGTCCACCGAAGTCGATCTACGAGTCGTTTTCCAGAGTTATGAACCGGAAGTTGCAAAAAGAACGCCACCGAGGTCGTATATACGACTCGTCAAGTTGTCTGAACTCAGAGGACCCAGAGTTCACTTTCAAAGATGGCTACGTCGTGCATCACACTTAGTAAACATTGTGGTTTTCTACAATTTTTAAGTACTTTTGTCGTTGTTGTAACCAAATGAAGAAGTTGTACACATAGCACTGTATACTGCTACCTAAAGGCATGTCGCTACAGTCTTATGAGTTAAATACCGCCTAATTAGTTATTTTGTAGCTTGTGCAGCTGAAATTGGCTAGAGACGCTTGGTTGCTATATGACAACAATGGCTTTAAGCAGAGTCTTGAGCAGAAAGCAGAGCAGTAGCCTAACGTTAATGTTAATCAAAACGTAATTTTCATGTATCAAACTGTGAAATATATTTGTGTACTATGTCAACTGGGTGAATAGAATCCTAAATGTTACAAAAATCCATCTTTTCTCCGACTCGTAGTATTGTGTGACAAAAAGAACGCAACAACCCACGGTTATTCGTTTTTCGACATGGATGTGACGTCCCACTCGAGCTACTAGTCGCGAGTAAAGGCTGAAAGTCTTTTTTTCAGTTCTGTCTCAACCAGTCAGCCTCAAACACCATGTTGGGATGCCCTGAGCTTAGGATGGACCTTGACAGGTGCGGAGGCAGCACTATACCACCTGAACAGATCCTGAGACGGCTCAAGTTAATCATCAGATATCAAGTTAATGTTGAAGCCAAGGAAGAAAGCAGGGTAATCTGTACTAACACTTGTGCCCTTGTTGTTATCATAAACTAGAGTTTTGTAGTGAGTTTTCCTTGCTGCACGAAGCTGATTTGTTTAGAGCAGATACCGTAGTAGTATAGCTTCACAGGGGCCTCAGTAGGAGAAATTGTTACCTTCTGCATGTGAAACAGCTGTGTGTTTCCATGGTATTTGGCATAGTGCATATTTGATTGCTCTCATTCAGCCTCAGGGATGTCAGGCAGAAACGGCTATCGTTGAACTGTTGCTGTTACCTCTGTTGCAGGGCCTGTTAACCTGTCCTACTGCTTAGGGGCTTTCTTCCGAATGCTAATTAACATTTCGGTTCAGCAAAGCGACCACACTTGTTTACACATGTGGGTGCCAACAACACCTGGAATGCAGGAGTCTGTCTTGCTCAGCAGCTCAGTGGCCAAATAGTCCATTGTCACACACAGTTGGTTAAGTGAAACAACGCTCAGGTTAAAATTAATCCAGCTCAAACACCAAACTAACAGGCCGGGACTTGTGCTGAAGGAAGATATTAAATGTCTTGCTCAGTGGCACAGTGACTGATATTAACCTCTTGCCAATCCCTGCCTGAACTATAGTAACCTCCGCAGCTTGCCCTATCATAACCCTTTGTTCGCACCCTGTAGTAAACTCCAGTCAGCCCTATTGTTTGCATCAGGCAGGTAGCTAACTAGCAGCGCTCCATCACATGATGCCTGCTAGGCCTGACACAATAGAGAACAGTGTTTGTGTGTGTGCGTTGGAGGGAATGGGATGTTTAACACCATATCAAAGCAATGTTTGTTATGCCTGAGGCTGGTCGGCTATGGGGCTTCGTTGTTATGGTCTGGCTTTTCAGGGGCGGTGTGGACCGACTTTGTTTGTGTGCCTCACAGCTGCTTTCGCTACTGTCGTTACTCCTTGGAAGCACTGTGAATGTGTGTTGGATGAGGTATGCCTCTGTTAATGCGTACTGAAGCCGTTGCAATACACAAGTGTGTATATTCTGCCTCCAGTTGTGCGCTGCTCCCTCAAGAGTCTGGTTTTTAAGTCCCATAAGATGACAAAAGAAACGTTGGCTCCAGCTCGTCCCTGTGTCCCCTGCACTTCCACATTTCGGCAAGGTTCATTTTCCACATAAATATAAACACAATGGGTTTATACAAAGTTAATAAAGGGGTGATAAGTCTGACCTTCTCCATCAGTGTCTCTCTAAACTCCCTCAATTCTCATCAGTGTCCCTCTAAACCCCCTCAAGTATCCTCAAGTCTTGGTGTGACCTGATTTGCACAAATGAAAACAGTCTCCCTTTGCATCATGCTTCAAAGAGAATAGCCCAAGGGATTTTCTTTTCCGGAAATAACAAGCAGTTTCTGGCGCAGTCTGCTTTTAATCTACCACATCATTATGTGGTGGGCCAAAGTAATCACAGCCATTTATTTTTTATTTTATTTCACATTAAATTGTTCTACGGCTGGAACGTTTGTCAGCACAGGATGCCAAAGCCATACTTTCATTTCTGGCATTGTCAAGTGAGCTCTATAGTCGATATAGAGAGCAAGAGGGTTACATTAGGTCACTGCATGCTTGAGCACTGTTGCATTGACTGTATGTACGTAATTGGTGCAAGATGTGGGGAAAAAAAAAAAAAAACAATGACCAATGTTAAAAGTAAGAACTAAGTCCCCAGGCACACCAACCAGATCCCAGCTAGTCAACATGGCCAGTGACGAGCTGTCCAACTAGTTTGTCACTGATGCAAGTAGCGGGGAGCAGGCCCTTTTTGCCTGTACAATCAATTTAAGGTTACTGCGCATAGGTAATCTCAAGGAAGGATCAGTTTAGGTTACTCTAGTTCAACGTTCTTTATGCTGTAAGGATTGAGTCAGTCAGGGTGTTACTCTTGACGTTTTGTCTCCTGCTGCTAGAAGGAAAAAATTCCTCACATCTTCTGGTCAAAACAATGGAAAGGACCATGGACCTGCCATGGCTTATTTATTTATTTTAAGAATTGAGCTGTTTTTCTTGGCCACATGAGAACTCTCTGTTCTCATTTAATCTCTCAGCCGTAACAATAACAATTGTTTTTTTTGACAATCCTTAATCTTTGAACTATTTTCCCCTCGTCACTTCATAAACCCATCTCATTTCAAACAAGAATTCCCCATAAGTCAGGCAAAAACAAAACTAGTTGAGGCTTGTCTTTAAATGAGCATACTGCATGAGTGTGGGGGTTATTGAACCACATTTTTGACAATGAGCCATAGAGACACAGACAGGATGCCGGACATTGTAACTCATTTTAAGTCTCATTACTTTATTCAACATGGTCTTATCGTGGTCACACATTGGCCCAGCAGATATAGTTCAAGCACAGTTGCCCACTGTGTCACCACCAGGTTAAAAGTCCAAATACTTCCTCTACTGGAGGAAACGACTCAATCGTGTAGCTATTCTCCCTCTCTCAACCTCCCTGTTTAGAGTGAATTCACACTTAAAAGGAAGAAAGTTTTAATAGTGTGTATTGAGGAAGAGATTAAAAACTACTGAACAAATGTCACAGTTGCTTTCCTTCTGCTGCACATAAGCACACAAACACCTGCTGTGGTGAAATTCTAGCCCTGTAATAACCACCTGCTCTGGCCTGTTTGTTCTCCAGACGTCCTGACTCCACAACGTTTCCACATGAAAGTCAGTTGACCAGTGAAAGTGGGCACTATTTGTCTGATGGGGTGCACAATGGGAGAGCTGGTCATTTGTCCTCTTTCTGGATAAGTGTAAAATAAAGTTTGTCATCAATTGAAATATTTCCCATTTAACCACTGTTGTGTTTTCTTCCTGTCCACCAGACACGTCTT
The DNA here is from genome assembly GCF_010015445.1 of Perca fluviatilis. Lineage (NCBI taxonomy): Eukaryota > Metazoa > Chordata > Actinopteri > Perciformes > Percidae > Perca > Perca fluviatilis. The sequence goes on along the minus strand of NC_053124.1, from coordinate 18,701,111 downwards.
CTTCATGCACGTGAAGGAGGACCTCCATAACGGTCACCTACGCATGGGCTCAGAACAAGCAGAGGAGCTGAGCGCGCTCCTGGCCCAGGCAGAGTTTGGCGACTACAACCAAAACACAGCCAAGTACTGGTACTCAGAGCTGTGTGGAGACGAAGAGCCAAGCACTGCCACTATGAACAGGTACAACTCTCTTTTAAGCAGCCCAATGTGGCCCTCAAGAGGAGCAGGGAATGTAAATGTTGTGGATTGTGAATACATAGCATGGTAAAAAGGTATTCATTGTTTTGCTGGCCCAGAATCCTTCTCTTCTTTCCACATATTACTGTAAAACAAAACGTCTGACCCTGAACTGAAACCATTACTACTGATCTTTGGGTTGTGGGGTAGTTTACACAAGACAACTGGAATTTGGACATACTTTGAGAAGCTCTTATACATGCAGGTTAACAAACTCTGGCTAATCATTGAAACATGTTCTGTGCCAGCTCTCCTGAAGCTTTGCCCCCTCACTATCTCTGAGGGAGATAGTCCATCCTGTAAAGACATGATGAAAAGTAAATAATGGGTCATGGCAAAGAGTCATGGATGGTATAATGTGGCAAGGACTTAAGAATTCAAAGTGCTGTCTTAAGCAAAAAACAAACAAATGCTACATTGAGTTGAATTGATAGTGCTGTCTTTAATATTCTGCAGCATTTTTAAAATGTCTCTTTCCATATTTATCTGGAGGTGAGACACACACACACACACACACACACACACACACACACACACACACACACACACACACACACACACACACACACACACACACACACACACACACACACACACACACACACACACACACACACACACACACACACACACACACACACACAAACAGCAGCTGGCAGAAAATCAGATAGCATGTGTTTGCAGAGTTCCACTGACATAACCTCCCACTGTACATCTTGAATGTTTTCCCTGTAAACAAGAAGAGGGTGACAAAGTTTTGCTACTACAAAGTTTTTTTAGATTCTGAGAACGTGGATCCTATTGTACTGTGCAATCACCAACCACACTTTCCACAGCAATGCCTGTGCCACCTACAACTGTTGGGAATTTATCCAAGAGTTACTGCAGTGTCTCCATTTTGAAGTTGCATCCTTTTGGAGCGCCTACTTAAAAAACAACAACAATTGTGCACATGGCACTTTTCCTCACACGCAGAGACTCTTAAATTATACGTTATCAAGCCCCAGCTCCCAAACCTGCTACATTAAACCCTTTTATCTATGTGCTATATTGAGCCAGGAGTCACAGCTGCTTACTGCTACGCCTACTCTCACCTCCAGGCTGTTATGCATGAAGGTGCATGTATTTCCCAACAATTAGTTTCTATACATTTCATCGAACGATCTCCCTTCTGTGGATCAAAATAGTATACATACGCCCATTAGCAGGGATGGAAAGGCTCCTAGAATATTGTACTCAAATTACAGTACTGTTACTTTAAAGAAATTTCACATTTGAAGATAAAAAAAAATACTTAAGTACAAAAACAAACTGTCGCAGACAAGAGCAAATGCAATTTGTTTCTTCCACCCCTGGCCCTTAGGCATTTTCTACCACAGTCTGTAGATATCAGCAGGTCTCACTGGCTAAAAGGAGCCTTCAGCTATGCTGCCCAAGCATTGATCTCATAAGTATAGTTGTCAGAAAAGATCCAGAGATTTCTGCCCGAGGGTGTGTTCAACTTTTGATCAAAAACACACTCTTAGAGTTGCATTTATCCTGCTTGTATAATACACCTGTCACAGTGGGCATTCCTTGATCTAAAGCTTGTGTCAGAAAATGTCAGGTCCAATCTGAGCTTTAGAGCTAAATAAACTTAAATGGTTGTCTTTCTTCCCGACCTTATCTTCTCTGCAGCATCATATCCAGACACAAGGCTCTGGAAAGTTTGAGCCAGGGCTCAGTGGAGTATCAGGCCCTGCAGCTGGTCTCCTCTCTGGAGCATTACGGCGTGGAGTGGCACTGGGCTCGCGACGCAAATGGCCAACGGCTGGCCATAGGAGTCGGCCCTGAGGGTATCGCCATATGCAAGGAGGACTTCAGCTTAGTCAACAGGTATGCTCCACCTAGAAATCTGCAAATAGCCCTGTGTATTCTTGTGACAGTATGTTTCATGTCAACTTGTGATTTTTGTTTTACGAACTACATGTCTGATTTACTGTTTACTCTGTTTGCTTCATCTTAGAGTAAGCTATCCAATCATCCAGATTGCTACCCAGTCGGGGAAAAGCGTGTACTTGACAGTTAACAAGGACACTAGTGACAGCGTGGTGCTTTTGTTCAAGCTGATCAGTAACCGGGCAGCCAGTGGTATGTACCGGGCCATTACAGAGACCCACGCCTTCTACAGGTGAGCACAGTGTTTGAGCCCGCCCAGATCAATGACTTACACATACACCCTAACGCTATATAGCTGTGCCGTTGGATTTAAATAGATTCAGGCCTTTTTAATAACTTTGCAATTTTCCACAAAGTTGATACTTCCTTAAGTTATTAGAGGTATTTTAGAGAAGTCGTCTATAGACATGTGATGAGCCAAGCTATCATTTAAAATGAATTTTAAGTTCTGCTGCTCGGTAGAGTCTGTATTGATGTCTGTCAACAGTCTGTGCTGCAGTTGTTAAGTCATTCACAAATCTGAGCTGCGAGAGAACAATCTTCCTCATCTCATGTTTAGAGCAGTTAATCGTTTATGGTCCTTCACTAAAGACTAGTAGATTATAAAATAGGTAAAAAACCTAAAACAACATTGAGAAAAGTGTGCTCCTGTTCCCCCCTTTAACACTGTTTTTATGGTTAATATACATGCAAAGTGGGACACGTAAAACATGACCGGAATGAGGGTAGATGGAAACCTAGATTGGGGAGGACAATCTTCAGTGGGTAGAGGTGGCACTTTTCCTCTGCATTGTCTGAAATTTGCAGTGAGCAGGGACAATTCAAATGGCTGAGCTATGAAATTGTCACTCAAAGTACAAAAGACAGCCCTGTTCTTTTGTTTCAGAGATGGGTTTTAGCTCAGAGTCTGCAGAATTTTTTTTTTTTTTTTGATGGGCATATCTTCGTCATGCTCGCTCAAAAACAAGTGTACAGTGTTTATCTCAGTGGTGAATGTGGCATTGGAACAGGATGAAAATTAGGTGATTCCTAAATAAAAAGTGCAAGGGAGATATTGGATAAGTGGACATACCCTCCATACTGCAGATAAGTTTGGATTGGTAGTTTGTCAGGTCAAATGCTTTTATTTTGCTGACCGTAGTAATCACGTCTGATCTTATTTTCCTTTCCAGGTGTGACACAGTCACTAATGCGGTGATGATGCAGTACAGCAGAGATTTTAAGGGCCATCTAGCGTCCCTTTTCCTCAACGAAAACATCAACCTGGGCAAGAAGTATGTTTTCGACATCCGACGTACCTCCAAGGAAGTGTACGACCACGCCCGCCGTGCCCTCTACAACTCTGGTGTCGCGGACCTGGTGTCTGGCGGCGGCGAACGCTCCTCTCCTTCACGCTCCCCAAACCAAGACGACTCGCAGGACGAGGGGCTGGACTGTGGCAGCTGCCAGCAGAGCCGAGCCCTGCAGGAGCGGCTGCAGAAGCTCAGGGAGGCTCTGTTGTGCATGCTTTGCTGCGAGGAGGAGATCGATGCTGCATTCTGCCCCTGCGGCCATATGGTGTGTTGCCAGACCTGCGCAAATCAGCTGCAGGTAAGACTCTTCTTCACTCGCAAAATTTCTGTAGATGTTTCTAATGGAATGCTGAGGTGTTTGTTTATCAGCTACTTTGGGAAGCCTTTCATTAGCACTTTCTTATGTCATACACACTGAGGGGAAAAAAAAAAGACCGTTCTGCTGAAGATGCTGATGTCAACACTGCCTTAGAAGCAGTACTTTCTAAAAGCCAAGGCGAGAGCTTAAAACCAAAGCGTTTTGTTTTCTGTTTGGTCCTTGACTCAAGGCACCCCAGCCTACTTTGAGTTTCCAGCTATACTGAAAGCTCTTTTTTAATTATACTTCAGTTCTAACTTCTCATCATTTTTGTGTGCGCTTGTGCTAAGAAACGTGATCCAGCTAATAGACGTGAGAACGAGTCAGTACCAATTCAAGACGAGAGAATTTTGCAATCCATTGCACTTTTTCATGATTAAGCTTGCCTTTCCTGTTAACTGTATGATATATATTGTCTGTGTCATTCAGTCTTAACATTAACACTGATCAGAAAGACCTGAGTGGGGACTCTTTAGTTGTCAACTATACTCACCACCGCTCATTCGATGAGAGAATTTCCGTGACTCTTGGTATGTGGTTACAGACTGTTAGCTTGCACTTTTTTTTTTTTTTTTTTGGCTGGCTTTGAAACCTCTTGCTTCATGTCTACTGGCAACATGTGCGTTGACTCAAATTAGTCTTACATTACAAGACTGGTGCATTAGTTAACGTGGTTCAGTTGTTGTTTTACTCGGGTCTGTTTTTTGAGCCATGAAATGGTTGTGTGATGAAGTCTTAGTCTATGAGTTCATAACAAGAAAGATTCCACCCACGATCATGTGGATCAGCATGCCCAAATATATTGCCAAACTTTAAGGGGCCACTAAAAGGGTTCACAACTTTAATGCATTAGTACTTCAGAGTTGGCTCAAAGCATAAGTGACCTCCAATATTAGAAAATAAACAAATACTTGATACTTAATAACTTTCCTTTCCCTCAGTTGTGTCCTGTGTGTCGGTCGGAGGTGGAGCACGTGCAGCACGTCTACCTGCCCACCTGCACCAGCCTGCTGAACCTGACGCTGACCGACAACCACCAACACCGCAGCAGCATCCCCGCGCCCATCCGCAGAGAAATGGCTTCTAACAACAGCTGCTCTGCCACGGACTACGACCACAAGATCTATCACACATAAAAACAACTCCACCAAACTCCATTATGAACACTTTGAAGCTAAGTCAAGCAGATTGAGGTTTCATAAAGAAGGAACATTTATTGTCCGTCTGTTTCCTGCCTGGACTCCATGAACTACCAAACGTTTAGAAACTCCTGAGCAAATTCAAAGATCGATACACTCAAACCACTCCCTCAACTAGTGTGCGTTTGTTTTATTGTTATTTTCATTTTGGACGGTCAGGTTGTCTGGTTGGTTCATAGTATTGTTGCCATTGGTTTGCATGTCATTCTGTCCAAATCTTGTTTGTTTTAAACATCCCCTGAACTAGATAATTTTAGATTGTCCTTTAAATTATTGCATCAGTTGAACTGATGCAGAATAGAAACACATTTTGTTTTTAAATTTATGTCAGTTGTTTTTTTTTTTAGCTCCTAGATCAGGCTCCTCACCCCCGAACCATATGACGAACATATGTGTTTAAGAATAGCAAAACACAGCATAAACCATAAACTTTTTTTTTTTTTTTTTTTTTTTTTTTTTAATGCTTCCTCACATTTTAAAGCTTATGTTTTTTGATTTGAGAACTGAATTGTATGATGTAAGAGAGTAAAATGCATTTTTTAAATGCATTTTATTTCTTTTATAAGTTTCTATGTTTTTCATGCCAATTAGGGGGTATTTAGAAGCTAAGCAGCGCTGTTCTGGGTATAGCATTGCCTACTAATAAGACACACCAGGCGCTGAGGCCACCATGGTCACTTTCTTGTGATCTTTGGGTTAAATAGAGTTCTTCAAGGTTCTTTTTAACCCACCAGAACTGTGACCTTGGATGTGAAATGCAGTATCTTGCCTACACTCTCACAACCTCGCAAACAGGTCTTAACTACCCCTTGACTAAAACAACATACAAATAGGCATTTGTCCAGCAGTAACTGCTTCTTCTGAAAACTTCAGCTATATACATTTCTCCTCTGGGGTGTGCTAGGGAGTTCCTTTTTGATATTTTTAAAGGGTACTAGAGTAGGAGATCTGTCAGTGCAATACTTGCTTGCTTTTTTGAGAAGCTTTTAATTTTCAAGTTTTATTTAATTTTGAAGATTATATTTAAAAAAACAATAAAAAAAAAACTGTCACTTTACCAAGAAGGTTTTCCACGTGTCTGTAGGGGGGTTTAGCCTTAATGTAGCAGCAACACCGTGTTTGTTATAAACTTTCCACAGACCTTTTTTCTGGTAAGAAAAGGAAAACTTTTATTTCTTTAATGCTGACTCGATTTAAGCTCGGTCACTGCAGGGGAAGGACTTATTTTTCACATTGTACAAGTAGCGATTTGTTTCTGTTTTCTGAAGCAAAAGCCACTATTCTCTGTAAAATAACTGAATTAAAGCTTTTTATATATCTGTTTTTAACAAAAGAAAGTATTAATAAAGTTGTTTTTTGAAAACGCACTGGATTCGTGGGACATTTGTACGTTATCTGAAAGCACTTAACCCTCGACACCGTCAGAACAAGTAAAGGCTCTGACACACCAACCCGACGGCCGACCGTCAGCCGAAAAGGCAGTCTGACTGACTGCCTCCCCGAGTTGGTCAAAAAAGTGCCTCGGAACACACCGACGCGATGCCGACTTGAGAGTAATACGTCTCCATAACAGCAGGCGGCACTAATCTGTATTGTCGCCCAAATGAAAACCAGCAGCTGATTGGACAAACGCGTCAACGTGGGTCTGGCTTCTCCCGAATTTCAAAACCGACCTTAATGGCAGCTCATTCGGATTACGATCTCATATTTTACGAAAATGGTTTACGAAACGTGTTTCTGAAAACTTAAGCGAGAAATAGGCCATGCAGTGGCTGAATCGGTCTTCATTTCAGATCGAGAAACATCAGTTTAAAAGATTTGTCCGATTTTGAGAGGCGTTCGTCACGCTCATCCCCCTCGTCATTTCCGGGTTAGCACTCCACCAATCAGATTGGTCATTGAGTCCGACTGCCCACTGGCAGATTCAACAAGTCAAATCTGCCCAAATGAACGCCGACAGCTCCTCCAGCTGACGACGGCACAGAACACACTGAACAGACTCGAGTCACTGACCTCGCCAGACTGTCTGACGGCAGATATTCAGGTTGGTGTGTCAGCGCCTTAAGACACCGGTAAAACCAAAAATGTAACACATTTCAGGAATTATAATGCATAGACAGTACGGTAGGTTAGTTAAAATATGTTTAGGGACAATGATTTTAATAGGTACTAAGCAATAGGAACTACTAGGCCAGTAGTTTCCAGCTTGAAGCCTGAGGAAATAAAGGAATAAGGAAAGAGACAAATGTTTTTCTTACTTTCCTTATAGCTCTACCTTTTTTCTTATGAAATGCTTTCTATTTTCTAGAACTCAGAAAATCCTTCAAATAGTTCTTTGGTTGGTTGAGCTGCTCACAAATGATGTTGATTAAGGCCATGACCTCTTAGGGGTTTACCAGGCAAAACCTGTTGAACTACTGAACTAGGCTGCTTAGTCATCTCTCTCGTGACACTTATACACTCATATCAGCTAGCCTCTGTTTCAATAAGCACATTTACTGACAAATAGTACAATGCGGAATCCCCTCAAATTAAACTGTTGTTGACATCATTCATTGGTTTTACTCACCAAAGTTATCAAGATAAATCCATAAACATGCTGTCTTTAAACAATGTGGCCCTAGAGTTTTCAGATGACACATGGTGGGAAGAGAAAGGTCATAAGAGATGCCCTGTGACCTGTGTTGAGTGAATACCTGCCATGACTTTAGTCCTCACCGCTCCAGCATACCAGGTGAATCGCATTGTGATACAAACTCTGAATGTTGATGAGAAATGACGAGCTCCACTGGACTGTGATTATAAAGTCTGCAAGTAAGAGTTTAGTACAGCAGCTATTCCTTAGTCAGACTTCACCCTCTCTCTGAACCCATTTTTTTATGACCCTCTGGATCAGAATGCTTCCCTTTCTCCTCTTATTAGCTCTCATGCATCAGTGTCGTTAAACACACTCCAAGGACACTAATGACAGCATGGAGGGAAGAGTGCTGCATTTTCTAGTCAGTCATGCACACAGAACTCCAGTATCATTGCAGGTTGTAGCAGCAGATAGAATGTTACCTGGCTGTGCCATTAAACTTTAGCCTTAAGATAAAAAAAGAGAGATCAATCAACTCTTGTTCATACTGTCTGCATCCCCGACACAGATTCACGTGCTCACGTGTTCTTCAGTCAAGAAAACTATTAACCATGTCAGGAATGACACATGGTATTATAAAAAATATTGCTGAAGAACACAGTGGAAAAAAAACAAGTAAACTAACCATGGATACTCCATGGATGCTCTTCGAAATGGGAAATTCTGAGAACATCTTCGGTTGTCACACACTAATCTGAAATGTATCTACTGTGTAATACCACACAACAATCTCTTGTTAAGAAATTTCCAATAAAATATGGATTTTCAGTTGGTAGAGCCAATATCAGAAAAAGAAAGAATTCTAAAGTGGTTGTTTTATTAAAGGCTGGATTTTGTATTTGCCTAATCTGTTGCATATTTATGTTTTACTGGAATAATATTTCAATACTAATGGCCCTCGTATGTGGGACATTTACAGCCCTTTTAATGATTTGAAACAATTAAAACGTGTATCTCAGATAACAGATTCAAAAATATCTTTAAATGTTCTGCCAAAAATATTTTATACAATAAATTATAAAATAATTCTTTCTATTGGCTTTCTTTTGCAGATATCCCTTTTCTAGTGTGGATGCAGCCAAAAGCAATAGTCAATAAAAGCTGGTAGAGGTGTCACCCACTTTTATGTCTGACAAATACTATACTGGGAACTATACTGGGAGCTACTGTGCATTTTGCTAAGTCCGCAGCAAGATTCAACTAACTACTATAAGGTTTTGCTCTGTGTGAATATAAAAGAAGGGAAACAGGCAGCATAATTAAAAACACAGGCTAGAAAGACACAGGAAGGTGTTTCAGGTGGGATATGGTTTCTAGCTAGCAGGGGGAACGATGGGAATGTAGTGACGCATTCAGCCATTTAGATTAGATTAGATACGCCTTTATTGCTATAGGAGAAATTTGTCTTGGGCAGTCGAGAGAACAAAAATGGCTACACATCGCACATAAACACACAATCAACATACAAGTGTCTCATACAAATGCGATCAACTACGGTTAACATTCAATAAATCATTACATAAGACCCCCCCGTCCCCCTCACACACATACATTCCTTTTAATAAATCCACTGTTGTAAATGGCTGCATTTATGAAATCCCAACCTATTCTTAATGTCATAACATATCCATCTCATATCTACCAATTCCGGTCTGTGCACCTCTTACAGAAACATCTGCCAATTGTATGACCTATGCTAATAAGCCAGTGTTTACTCCACATGCCACAACCCAATGACAAAGAATAAGAGTTCAATTTGGGACCCAAAATACCACTTTAATTTCTACCAATTGAGACAGAACTGACTAATGTTAAAGGTTATGTGGTGACAGATCATCTTAGGCTTGTGCCCTGACCAACACTGACTGCATGGTGGTTAAGGTTAGGAGCTTATTTATCACTGAAGGAATTAATTAGGTTAAGCATGAAGAGTCCAGTTATATAAGAAAGACAATATAATGTTATGAGGCATAAAGGAGAGAAGAGTGCATGTAGTAAGTAAGCAAGTCTGCTCCATTCCTTTTGTATGTCAAACCGCCTCTCTGAAGACTTGCCATGCCTTCTTGTCAACCCGACATGGAATTTAACCTACTTCTCTTGAGTTGTAGCTTGTTATCATTTTTACACATATGCCTGTTTAAGTGTGGCCCATGCAGAAGCCTTCTGAGATAAATGAAGTGCTGCATATTTAGCTCTGTCATCTCCTGCATTCAAATTCTAGTTCATCGCTTCAAACCTCACAACCCAAAGCAGCGCATATTCCCTGATGGAGAAGATTCTTCTTCATCCTCGTTACCTGAGCCACTCAGGTAGAAAACAAATAGAATTTTTAAGTTCTTATCATTTCAACTCATGCCAAGAAGAGAACATCAAAGATACTCAACGACTTCACCCACCCACTGCCATGTGGTTTTCACATCTGCTCGGCCCAATGACACACTGCCTAGGGAAACGCAGCTCCTCTGAATGCGTTTGAGATACGTTTTCTCTGGGCAAACAGAGTCCGCCTCCTGACGGCACTGTCAGCTGGTAACTGAATACAGGGTCTAGTCTATGTGTGCGTGCGTGCCTCTCGGAGGTTTTAGTCGGGTGCAAACAGCCTGGTTACACAATGTTCTCCATGGAGAGAATTTGATGACCATAGTAGTAGTGAGGTCTGGTGATAATATAGACTGCATGCAAGCCTTACATTATCTTTGTATACCTGAAAAACGTTAATTTTTTAAAATTTGTAAAATGTAGAGACAATGTTATATTAATGATGAAGTACAACTTTTTAGAGTGGTATGGGAAAAAATATCTATAGGTTAAAGTAGTAGTTTTTGGTGTTTTCCATTTCTATTTGTGCACCTGAGCCAACAAAACATCTGCAATACTACATACCATTTTCTTGTGTTTTTTGTGTGATTCTGCCTAGTGCCTAAAAAACCTAAATCATGGATGAGTAGTGAACACGATGACAAATAAATACAGTAAAAATATGTGCATATGAGCAAGACCACAGCTACACTAGCAGCTCTATGGGACTGTACTTAAGTCTTAGACACCGCTGTACTTTGATCTAAATGCTAACACTAGCGTGGTAACATGCAACCAATGGCAATGCTAACGTGCTGATGTTTTAGCAGGTATAAGGTTTGCCATGTTCATCATCTTAGTTTAGCGTGCTAGCATGCTAACATTTGCGAATGCACTAAACACATAGCGCAAGTGAGGTATTTGGTCATAAACCAAAGTATTGGACAAATTAAAAGTTGGACCTAATGATGGCGCTAGAGGAAAAATTAAATAGAAAAATGATCCACAAAGTTACTACGAGGGTTCGGCCGATAGTCGAACCTCAGGTTGAAGAGGAACAATGTGGATTCCATCCTGGTCGTGGAACAATGGACCAGATCTTCACTCTCTCAAGGATCCTGGAGGGAGCCTGGGAGTATACCCATCCGGTCTACGTGTGTTTCGTGGATTTGGAGAAGGCATATGACCGGGTCCCCCGGGAGATACTGTGGGAGGTGCTGCGGGAGTATGGGGGTGAGGGGGTCTCTTCTCAGGGCCATCCAATCTCTGTACGACCAAAGTGAGAGCTGTGTCCGGGTTCTCGGCAGTAAGTCGGACTCGTTTCAGGGTTGGCCTCCGCCAGGGCTGCGCTTTGTCACCAATCCTGTTTGTAATATTTATGGACAGGATATCGAGGCGTAGTCGGGGTGGGGAGGGGTTGCAGTTCGGTGGGCTGGGGATCTCATCGCTGCTCTTTGCAGATGATGTGGTCCTGATGGCATCATCGGCCTGTGACCTTCAGTACTCACTGGATCGGTTCGCCCGAGTGTGAAGCGGCTGGGATGAGGATCAGCACGTCTAAATCTGAGGCCATGGTTCTCAGCAGGAAACTGATGGAGTGCCTACTCCAGGTAGGGAATGAGTCCTTACCCCAAGTGAAGGAGTTCAAATACCTTGGGGTCTTGTTCGCGAGTGAGGGGACAATGGAGCGGGAGATTGGACGGAGAATCGGTGCAGCGGGTGCGGTATTACATTCAATTTATCGCACCGTTGTGACGAAAAGAGAGCTGAGCCAGAAGGCAAAGCTCTCGATCTACCGGTCAGTTTTCATTCCTACCTTCACCTATGGTCATGAAGGTTGGGTCATGACCGAAAGAACGAGATCCAGGGTACAAGCGGCCGGAATGGGTTGTACCCACGAATATGGTGTAATATGAAGCGTTTTAATAACACAGGTTGTGAGAACCAGACCTTTATATGGGGCAGCTCCAGACATTAAGTTAAACATTACAGCGATTATACATTAGTTCAGTGAGAGTGACCCATACCATACAGGCAGTAAAATCTTCATGTGCAAACTGAGATAGCTACTTGTTGCACTTTCACCTAGTTTCTACCTCAGCCTGTAATACATGGTACACAGTACACAGAAATGAAGCCAAAATCTTCTTTACTTATAGGTTTTATTGCTTTAAAAAGGGCTTTAAAAGGCTGACCTTATTCATTGCCTTATCAATGCAGTTTAGCACAAAGGGTTAAAGAGCAGTGTGTTTATAGTAGCCTCTTAAGCTCATTGTGGAATATTCTGATCTAATCAGTTAAATATTAACGAAGCATGCCTTCAGACATCTGAAGATCCAGTGCCAATCATGATTACAGATTATTTATTTAATTATATAAAAATTGAATAAAATATAGTTTGCTTATAGGTTATAGGGCACTTTAAGGTTTGCATAGAAAAATACTCCATAAATAAAATATTTATTGTTAGACCGTGCTTTTAATTGAGAGCAGTCAACTTACTTCCACCGAAAACATTATTTCAGTTCAGTCAATTTGTTAAGAATTCAATAAAATCTAATTATTTTTACTTCACTTGATTCCTTTATTCATATGGAAATGCAGAGTTTACATTGAAATGTTCGGCTGAATAAACCATATTCACTCTAAGACTGTGTTACAGGCTTGCCGTGCAGGAAATGAGAGCATGTTTGTGGACATTTATGATTTCAGGAATAACTGCTTCCTGCATGGAGTGTATACAAAGAAACCCCAGTTAGAAACAGCATAACAGTGCCGTAAAGGCAGTGACAAAGAGACACATTAAAATCACAAAGGCAGCTCTTGTTGCCAGGACACACTTGATAAACATGAGTTTTGACCCTGGCCCTCACTCTGCTCTTTATTTAGCAGTTGTTTTCCTTAGCTTTGCTGCCATCTACTGGTCTCACTTACTAACGGTTATAAATGCTTGGAAACTGATGCAGTACTCTGTTTTTTTTTTCTTTAATCTGCTGCCATAAAAAAGACCACACATGATGTCAAATGGACCATTTGAATCAGAGTTGTTTGTACATCAAAGGGTTAAACTTTGACTAAAGTATTTCACACAGTTTTCTTTACTTTGTTATGCATAGTTGACGTAACACTAAAGCAGAACAAAAGACAAAGGATGGCCCTAAGAGACAGACTTGATCAAGGAAAGATCAATATAAAAGCACATGTACAAAGAAAAAAACAAAGCATTATGTTCCCTATTGCACACTATCCACCATGACTAATAAATTACTTTTCAATTTTTCTTCCTCTGCATCTCCACATCTCTCCCTCTGTCTGTCTCCCCCCCCCCCTCTCTGCTGGCTGTCTGCCAATACCATAGGGAGCAGCAATGCCTCAACTGGACAGTAGGTGTGCTCTTTAGCACTGCAGCACACAACCCACTGCAGTGCTGCTACCATGTAGTGTGTGTGTGTGTGTGTGTGTGTGTGTGTGTGTGTGTGTGTGTGTGTGTGTGTGTGTGTGTGTGTGTGTGTGTGTGTGTGTGTGTGTGTGTGTGTGTGTGTGTGTGAAGTGTGCCTGCCAGCTTGGCCACTGCTGCTCCTGCCACTCTGCTGAAGGAGAGGAGGGAGAGAGAGGATGCTGGAGGAGTGGAGGGAGAAAAAGAGCAAGGGGGATAGAGAGACAGAGAGAGGGTGAGAGAGTCCAGGCCCAAATAAAGCCATGTGGGCCGGGGCTGGGCTGGCCCCCTTTGCTATAAATAAGCTGGCCGCCTGGAGGTTCGGGTTTGGTAGTTGGGGCTTGGGACCAGCAGCCACCACTGCTGCTACAGCCTTTATCAGGAGAGTCTCCTCCGTATGCTCATCATCCTCATCAGCCTCATCCTGGTTATCATTCTGGGCAGCCAAGATGCCTCGTGTGGACTCAGACCTCAAGCTGGACTTTAAGGATGTCCTCTTCAGACCTAAGAGGAGCAGCCTGAAGAGTCGCTCAGAGGTTGGTGCCGCGAGTTAAGTTAGTTGTACTCAGATAATGTAATCCAAATATTAAAGCTACAATTCGATTAACTATCTGACCAGGATATTTCTCAGGAGCTGCGCAATCGGTTTACTGCTGCATTTAGGAAGTATACTTTTGCTTACGCCTCTATGGTGGGTGACGTGACGCAATAGAGATATGTTAATTATTTATGGGGGAGGATGTTGGGGAGTCATTTTAACCCTTTTTGCAGCACTCATATCATCATGAATAAGGATGAGAATTTGAAAACATGTATTTACAGAGCAGCAGCAGCAATTACATTAATTATCCCAATAACCCTGAGAGGATGTCTCACTAAAGCTCTCAAATAGTCACTGTAATTGTATACGTGTGCGTCTCTTTGTTGTCTTGTCTTGTGTAAGCCAGTAGGTGTACAATGTCGTTGTAGTTCGGTGAGCAAAAAAGCTACCTTGACTGAGCATGTAACAGCAGAGTGACCTTCTTAAAGGTGACAGAAAACAAGGCTAGCCTGCCTGTGCCAGACAGAGGCTAAACAACAACTGTCTACAAGCAGAGAAAACAACAGAAGAGAAACCGGATGAGAGACGGAGATAAAAAATAATAAAAAGATATGGATCAGAATGGACTTTATCATCAATTATTTTTTTATGTTGGTATAACAGTCAACAGTGTATCAAGCACCCACTGATTTGGCTCTCTGGGACAAAACAACCCTCTCCTAGTTGTTATTTACTCACAACTTCCTAAATTTATGTGTCACTCGATCAGGGAATGGTACCGACCCAAGATCACAATGCTGGTGGGGTGGCACTAGATCTGGGTTGGAAGGTGGAAGTGGGTAGGAGTTGGCTTCTGAGGGGTTGCAAGCAACATGAGACACAGGACACTTCTCAGAAAACCTGTTTAAAAATAGTACTGTGGGTTACAGCCAACAAGAGTACAGTATGCACCACAGAGGTATCAGGAAACATTATATTATATATATATATATATATATATATATATATATATATATATATATATAAATATATATATATATATATATACTGACTGATGTAGATAGCTCCACAGAGAATACCCAGAACTTGAGCATGCACTGATTGTATAAAAGCCAATTCTATATTTTGTCACAATGTCTCAACTCATTCTTAACAATTCATCAAATGCTCTTTACTACTAAATAATAAAGAACACTTCTAAAATAACATTATTTCAGATGACAAAAGTCTACACAAGATGACTTCATTGCAGCATGCTAATAAATGGTGGTGGTGCAATGGATGTGACACATGCCCATGGTGTGGGAGATCTGGGTTCAATTCCGACTGCAATACATCAGCCAACGTGTCCCTGAGCAAGACACTTAACCCCTAGTTGCTCCAGAGGACATCTCCTCTGATATAGCAATTGTATGTTGCTTTGGATCAAAGCGTTAGCTAAATGACATGTCATATAAGGTAATATACTGCAGCCAAATCTAATGGCCCATGCACCCTGAAAGCATTCATCTGACTGCTCATTTGAATTTTTTCTGCATTGAGCAGGAGCAGAAATCCACCAGACATCCACCAAGTTGTTTAGAGAGGGGAGGGTATATGTACATTATGGAAGATAAACTTCACTTATAACAAGAGACCAAGGTGGTTAGTAATCGAGCGCTGATGCACCACCACCAAGCAGAAACGTGTCCCTTCAATTCTGGACATCAAGTTTTTTTGCAAATGCTGGTGTGAATTTGCATTGCACCGTGGGAGTTTACAAAAACACCTGCCACACGCCAATACTGTAAATAAAAGATGACAGTTAATGTACTGTATTTAAATCCTTTTAATTGTATGACTGCAAATGCATCTGGTAGCTGCCTAGCCAGATGCTTTGAGATTCTTACCACATAACTTTTCTATATAAAAAATAATTCATTAGTGTATTTTACATCCAGGGAAATTTGTGACTTAACGCAAAAAGGTTACACAGATTTTATCAACAGTACAAATATATGGATATATCCAGAGTTAACAAAAATGGCATTTTTCCAGATCCTGAAATAGTGAGGCACTTGGATCCATGTGTCATACTTTGTCATGATTTAGTGGCAACTAAACTGGAAAATCCTGCTGACTCAGTGTGCTGTATTAAAAGAAGAGGCCTGTATTGATTTGGTGCACAACCGGGCGCTCCTCCCTTGTTATCCGTACTCCTTTCACCACTTTCCTCTTTCTCCCACCATTATGAGTTATAGCCTTATTTTTGCTGTGGCTCTGAAAATTATTCCACGTGAAGGTTATGGCACACTTTGTGCTGTTAGCCTATTTCCACAGCTGAAGTAGTTTTTGCATAATACATGCCTTGGCACTACTCAACAAAAGTGTTCAGCACTGTGAAACTGTTGGATTTAAGAAAAATGTAATGAGTTTAAAAGGCCTAAACTCGTTTCACTTTCCATTATAAAATTCTTTATAACAATCTATCTAACCTTCCACGTAGCAAATATGTGTTATAATAACTTAAAATATTAAGTCCTGGGCATGTTAATATGATATACTTTCTATAAATGACTTCTACAACAAGACTATTTAACTTTCTCTAAGCAGACACTGTGGCAAAAGGTGCCATTTACAAGATACAGTACTGGCGAATGCTAAAACGTAGCATGACAGTATCACAAGTAGAAAAGAGTCACAAAGTCATTACTGACTCAGTAATTTCCATAAGCACAATGTATCTTAAGTTTGCTAAACATAAGCCAGCATTAGCCACCATAAGCTAGTGTTCATACTAGGCCAAGTAGCAGCAAAACCCCTGAACATATTAAATTGAGCAAAGGTGCGATGTATTTCTTATACATTTAAATTTTATGAAAAGAAAAATGTGTTACTTCTTCTTTGTGACTGACTTTAAAGGAACATATGCATATGGGTAAACTCCACTCATACTGAGTAACTAACAGGTGATGTTAACTCATTGGAATAAGATGTATAGCAGAGCTTTTTGAAAGGAATCAAAGCTATGACTTGCATCATCAGTACAGATATGCTTACTGTAAAGGGAGCAGCTGGTGTGTCCCAATGGGCCCCGCTTGTTTCATGTAGCTTATCACGTTACAGCAGCACCAGCTAAGCTAACCACTGGATCTAAATGATTCAGTGCATCCCCATTAAGACTCAGAACATGAGCTGCTCCCATTTTCAAGAAAATCTGCAGTGTCAGCTTTAGAGAAAGAAATTATTCATCCGTCGCCTTGAACACTTCCCTAGTAGGCTATGACTAATATTCATGACACAAGTCTCCACAATTAGCCTACTCATGTCTCTTCCCCCTCAGGTGGACCTTCAGAGGACCTTCACATTCCGCAACTCCAAACAAACATACACTGGCATCCCCATCATCGCTGCCAACATGGACACCACAGGAACGTTTGAGATGGCACAGGTCCTCAGCAAAGTGAGTTAACTCTTAACTGAATGGATGGAAAATAAATAACCGCATCATTCCTCTTTGTGTGGGCCAGCCAAGAGCTCCATGCGTCATTCCCCTGAGATTTCAAGATAGAATAAGGAAACATAAAAAAGGATGGTGTGGGCAGCTTGTGGGATGCTGCGGTTTTCTTTACTAACAGCTAAATCAACAGGTCTGTAATTTTATGTAAAAAGTTATGAACTGCTTGTTTTACTGCTCAGCCTGACACAACTTTTTTTTTCTCTTGTATGCAAATAAAATGGTGAGTGCCATGATGAGTTATCACAAATACGGAGACAAAAATGGGAATGGGAATTTCTAGATTTGTTAAATTATTTCTGTATTCCCTCTCTTGTTGTCTCTCTCTCTCTCTCTCTCTCTCTCTCTCTCTCTCTCTCTTTGCACACTCTCTTCACAGCCATCCATAAACACTATTCTGTAGAGGACTGGAAGAATTTTGCTGCCAATCATCCAGAATGCTTAGAGGTAATATCACCAATGATGTTAGTTGCCCTAACATCAATTGTAATGAAAAGTCTTGAGAAGATTGTCTTAAAACATGTTCTAGGAGATGTGCAAGGGGTGATTGACCCTCTACAATTTGCATACAGGACAGAAAGGAGCACTGATGACGCCCTATTGTATATGCTCCATAATATTTATTGTCATCTTGATCAGCCCAAACGATATGCACGTGTGTTATTTATAGACTTCTCATCTGCATTTAATACCATTAGGCCTCACATTATGATGGAGAGGCTATTGCGGTTGGGAGTGCATATGATGTCATCAGATGGGTTGAGTCCTTTCTGACTGACCTAGTGCAGTGTGTCAGGGTAAATGAAGCTGTGTCTTCTCCCATTATTACAAACACGGGTCTCCACAAGGAAGTACAATCTCCCCAGTCTTATTTACCCCGTACACAAATGAATGCAGGAGCAACACACAGGAACATGTTACAATCAAATTTGCTGATGATACAGCGATCATAGGTTTGATACGGGACAACGATGAAACCAACTATCAGGCTTGGGTAGATCAGTTTATAGAATGGTGCAGGTCCAGTTGTCTTCTGCTAAACACAAACAAAACTAAAGAAATGATATTTGACTTTAGAAGTGGGGGCTCGACCCACCAGAAGATGACTATAGAGGCACAAGGGATTGAAGTGGTAGAGGAGTATAAAAACTTAGGAACAATAATAGATGCTAAGCTATCATGGAACACCAACACTGATGCCGTCTATAAAAAGGGTCTGCAGCGATTGTATTTTATGCGGAAGCTGAGACAGTTTAGAGTGGAAAAAGACATGATGGTCCTTTTCTATCGCTCTTATGTTGAGAGTATTTTGACTTTCTGCTCCATTGCCTGGTATTTGTCTTGGTCAGTGACAAATAAAAGTAAATTACACCGGATAGTTAGTATGGCCAGCAAGATTGCTGGACTTCAGTTAAGTTCTTTGACCACAATTTGCGAATCTAGGGTAGTGAGGAAAGGACAAGCTATTTGCGGTGATGGGCTACATCCCCTATTTCAGGCGTATGAGGTGCTGCCATCAGGCAGAAGATATAGGGTGCCGTCCTTACAAACCAACCGGGCTCCCAAATCATTCATTCCTACCAGCATTACACTACTAAATAAATTAGGGAAAATAACTTAACAACAATACTGCATGTTGGTATAATGTTAAAACGCCACTGATGATGATGCACCTTACTGTTGATAGCCCATTGGCGCTAATGACATTGCACTTTGCTATTCTTGTATGTATGATGTGCAGATATTTGGGATTGTGTATTGGGGTTGTGTGGTGAGGAGGGAGGGGTTGGTGGTTTTGTTGTTGTCTGTTGTTTATGGTCTGTTGTCTGTCTTTTTGATGAGCTGTATGGTGCAAGATGAATTTCCGAAAGGATCAATAAATGTCTATCTATCTACCAATGTTGGGCCTTTTAAAAATGTTGTTCTTTATTAGCAACAGGAATATAGTTACACACATATGCATAAGCGATTGTGGCTTTTCTCCTCAGCATGTAGCTGCTAGCTCAGGCAGTGGCGTTGCAGATCTTGAGAAGCTGTGTGCCATCTTGGAAGCTGTCCCCGCCCTCAAGTACATCTGTCTGGATGTGGCCAACGGCTACTCTGAGTACTTTGTGGAGTTTGTCAAGACGGTCAGAGAAAAGTTTCCCAAACACACCATCATGGTAAGAGAGATGGTTCGCCACCTTGGCTGGCAGTTATGGGACAAACTGTAAGATTGTGTCTTGTGGATAATGCTGTCTGGCTTCGCAGGCTGGCAACGTGGTAACAGGGGAGATGGTGGAAGAGCTCATCCTCTCCGGGGCTGACATCATCAAAGTGGGCATCGGGCCAGGTGGGTGGGTATGACTGTTTCTGTAAACAGTCTGAGGAGTGTGCTCTCCCTAAATCAACACAAAACTGTACGGACCTCACATATACAATACAAGTGAGACAAGTAGACACACACACACACACACACACACACACACACACACACACACACACACACACACACACACACACACACACACACACACACACACACACACACACACACACACACACACACACACACACACACACGTGTTGACTTGTAGTAGTTAGTACTAGTCTCATAAAGTGTCTCTTACTGTACAATGCTTGTTTTGAGTTACAACTCATAGGTTGTTGTTAATAGAGTAAAACATGGTTTTATTACCAGTAGACTCGTCTTGGTTAATGCAACAGAACGTTTTTTTGCAAAACATTATAAAAACAAAACTTTAACGAGAAGAAAGAGCTTTATTGTCACTTATTTTATTTTATTAAGTTTGCTAAATCTCCTCAGGGCCTGGCATTTAGATGCCTATATTAAATAGCTTGTTCCACATGAAGTAGACAGTCTCTTAGATCATTTGTCTCCAGCTTGTAGAAACCTGAACTGAACCTGAACTGACAGCACCAGATCTGAAAGACAACAGGTTAGGGAAGGTTACATAAATAACCTCTCTAATGTGTGCATTGTGAACTGTGTGTTGCAGGGTCTGTATGCACAACTAGGATCAAGACAGGAGTGGGCTACCCACAGCTCAGTGCTGTAATAGAGTGTGCAGACTCAGCCCATGGACTCAAAGGACACATTATCTCTGTAAGTCCCACATCATGGTACAAACAAATAATGGGGCAGCCAGAGTTACCGAAGTTTACAGTATACTGTACTTCTTATACTGCTGGTGGGCAGTAGTTCCTCTCTCAGTTGCTCTCGGTGTAGAATGGAAGCCACTCTGGGTTTGGTGGGCATCAATCCAACAAAAATGTAATTAACTAAGGTCAAGAAAGGCAAAAGGCCATTGTCCAAATGCATTGGACATAGCAGCAAAATATGCTTCAGATATAGATTTTGAAATAAAAATGACAGTTTGCATTTAGTTATCTGCACTTCAAACAGAACATGCTTTTTTATTGTAAAGCTATTGAGTTGTCTGCATAGGATAGGGTCATGACAAACATTATTACTAATGTTGACAATAATAATAATAATAATAATAATAATAATAATAATAATAATAATAATAATAATAATAATAATAATAATAAGTTGCAGCCACTAGAGGGCATCCTCTGTCTTGACAAACATTATCTAAAGACCCTTACCTAATTCGTGGTGTAGATCAACATGATAGCCTGAGCATGACGTTATGGGTTAGGGTTAAAAAAAAAGAAAAGAAAAAAAAAAAGAGGTTTATTTGCTGAATCATACTGACAAAAGGCATTTTTCTTTTATTAATTTACTATAAGTCCATAATAATTAATAATAATAATAATAATAATGCTGTTGCATAAACACCGTAATAGTTTCTAATGTTAATAACAAAACTGGGTTGCAGCCACTAAAGGGCATCCTCTGTTTTCCAAGGCTGGTAGAATAATAAGAAAAACTGAGGCATGTCATTCAGTGTGAAGCTATATGACTGACAAGTACACTGTACGTGTTCTCTGTTCAGGATGGTGGCTGCAGTTGCCCAGGAGATGTAGCTAAGGCCTTTGGTAAGTATTTAACCCACAATTGTTCTTTGACTCACATATTGTGATTGTGATTATGTGCTGCACTGTTCTACAAATCTATCTACATGACTTCTCTGCCTTCGCTCCCCAGGTGCAGGGGCTGACTTTGTAATGATGGGAGGAATGCTTGCAGGCCACGACCAGTGCACCGGAGAGGTCATTGAGAAGAATGGCAAGAAATACAAACTCTTCTATGGCATGAGCTCCGACACCGCCATGAAGAGATACGTGGGTGGAGTTGCTGAGTACAGGTGAGAGACTGATATGAATTTGGTTTCATCAGTCAATCAATGTGCTTCTAATGGTTCCTATTCTCCTTGATATATCCTTAGGTAAGTATTCAGTTCAATAACTCAGATGTCTGTGATTTTCAAAAACTGTTTCTGTTTTAATTAATAAATATCCTTATTCTTACTTTCTCCTCTCTCTGCTCTGCTCCCAGGGCGTCTGAGGGGAGGACAGTGGAGGTTCCCTATAGAGGAGATGTGGAGAACACTATCCGAGACGTGTTGGGGGGCCTTCGCTCCACCTGCACCTATGTGGGCGCCGCCAAGCTCAAAGAGCTGAGCAGGAGAACCACCTTCATTCGTGTCACACAACAGTCCAGCCAAATGTTCACTTCGTAGGATGTACACTTGTCCGCACACACAGATTGCATAATATACATTGTACATGTATTATGCAGTTTAAACGTGCAATAGTAGGACAGTGGTTTAACGCGTACAAAAGAACAACGCACAGCCACACCCACACTTCTACGTGATCACCCAACCTGTTTTTCTCAGGATATCTGCTGTCAGAAAGCTGTTTCCTGCAGATTGTGATTTAAAAAAAAAAAAAAAAAAAAAGAAATCACAGTTTGACTTGAATTGTCCTAGAAGAATCACAGCGCTCTAATAGCAAGTGCGTTTACATACTAAGAGACACCATAACATGCTATTGAATGTAACAGATTTCATTTCAACAGGCGTGAGAGAGCAAGAACATTGAGGCATGTGCACTTCAGATCTAATATTTCGAAATACTCTTTTAATTTGTGTATATGTAGCAGTTGGGGTATTTCTAGATTAACATCATATTGTGAATAAACAAGAATGTGAGCTATGTGAAACACACTTAGCAGGAGGAGGCTGATAATTGTGCTAAGGTAATTTTGGGAAACTATTCTGCTCAAATGTATGTTTGAATGAATATGCAAATCAATATGCAAGATCCAGAGATGTCATCCTTTAACTGACACTGGATAAATCGTGTTGCAATAAATTGCATGCAGGACCCTCTGCTAATTTAGAAATGGTGTTGATCATCCTGTGAATTTTATTCACTGTCTTGATGACAGACAACGTGATATTGTACCTCTCCTTATTGTCTGTGTGCATGTATTTTGGGTGTCAGGAACACTGAGCCAGCTGATCATGATGACATCTGGATTTATGTATCCCAAACATTTGACAGATTTGATTTACCCCGCTGTCTCTGCATGTAAAACGGTCACGTTTAAGTCATTGATTCCACTGTGCCTGACATTTTAAATCAAGGGCGTCTTGTGGCTTCTACTGCATTGAAGCTCTTGTACTTTAAGCAAGGAACTTCAGGGAAAAGTCATGTAAAGAGACAACACAACTAAACACTATTAAATGAAAATTCTAAAACGCATACTGGAACAGCAGCAGTTTCACTGTTAGTGCAAAAGAAGATAGAAAATTGTGCAAATAAACCAAAATGATTAGAGAATGACCAGTGTGATTTTTTTTTTTCTGGACAAGAAACTGCACATTTGTTTGGTTAAGAGGTTTTTCTATTAAAACATCAGGATGTTGGGACAACACAAGACAAGGTCTCTATCTATATATCTAATACAACTAATTTGGAGTTAAGACCATTCCTTTCCCATATGTTTTTCGTTTTAATATTTGCTTTCAGGGATGGAACGAGTCCTAGAATAATATACTCAAGTAAATGTACTGTTACTGTAAAGACATTTTTGAGTAAAAGTAATTGTGTAAAAATGTACTTGGATAAAAAGATAAGAGTAGACCTACTGCGTTACATTTTTAAGAGGGTATCAACGTATATACTAATGGAACAACATTACGGCACCAATATCCAAACCAACTATAAATTCCATTTCTATAGAAGGCACTTGCAGCCTATACATACAACTAATTATAAATTATAACCAACCCTCTTCCTTTGTCTTACTGGTAATCAGAAAAAAGGAGAAAACTCAAGAGATGCAGGACACAAGACACAAGGGGCTGCAGCCACAATCACACGTACATAAGCAAAGGAGAGCATGCACAGTTTTTACGTATTGCGTAGGGCACACACACAAGCTCTAAATTACTAGGCAACTCTGGACAGTGAGTTACAACAATACATGGGCTTGTTATTGTACTCACCTGTACATCATTGTGTTAGTCTTGTGCACTGCAAAGTCCTCCACAATCTGCTCCAGGTTCAACTTCTCAAAGCATCATATAACTAGTCCACTTAGAGTCTTTGTTCCAGCGTGACCAGTCCACTCAGAATCTCTGTTTAGGCTCCTCAAAAGTTTTCAGCAGAAAGAGTATCTGCAGTCACAACTGTGACCGGCATTGTTGTCAAAAACAGCAGTAAGGCCTCACACACCTCCTCACTGAAGGTGAAAGCACCTCAGTGAACACAGAGGGCAGGCTGGAGGATTCACCATGAGCATTTTAGCATTAAGCATGTTAGGCAGACACAGGCTGCACCTGTTGGGTGGGTGTTTGATTTGGGTCACTGAGGGTGCTTGCCAGGTGGTGCATTAAATCAGTGATTAATTACCAGCCGTGACAGCAACTCTAGTAATGTTTTCGGCTTGTGTGTGTGTGTGTGTGTGTGTGTGTGTGTCATCATGGCAACATGTACACCTACTGTAGCGGGAACAAACACAGAGGCGGTTTGGAGTACTCTGCCAGGTGTTTATATGCCTGTCTGTCTGTCAATGTCACCGCGATAGCATTGCAAGATGCAGTCACGAAACTTTACAGGTGTGTAGTTGAGATAAAAATGAAAGCAGTTCAAAGATGGGTGTGGTCCAAGTGAGGGTGCCGAAAGAAGGTAGGGGTGTCACCTCACTGCACATGCAGCTCTGCTCTCTGCTCTCCGCCCTTTCACACTCAAAACACTTAAAATAAAAGTACTGAAATAAAAGTAAAATGACTTTGATACAGTAACAAGAGTATGTTGTTTGTTACTTCCACCCCTGTGTTCATTCTCAACTAAAGCAGACATGTTTGATAACACTTTATAAGGGTAGAACTCATATATTTAAGTAATTCTTAATGCAACTGAATAAACTGGATTCCAATTACATGAAAGTTTATTTTTGACCATGCATTTGCTCAGTCTCTCTGAAAGCAGAACAGTACATGTTCTCATAGAAATATGAAGCTTTTTTTATTTTAATTAAAGTGGTCGATGGTATTTTTGCCACATTTACAACCTAGGGAGTGGATCATGAGTTGTTGGTTTGTTTTTTTAAATTATATTTGTGTCGAAAGAAGTGGAGTGTAGCACGGTAGAGAAAGATGCACTAAAACTACAACCTAGCAGGTGCCAATTGACAAATTAAACTAACTGACTACAGAGTGTAAAAAAGACACATGAAGAGTTCAACAGTACTTCACACAAGGTCACCATTACTTACCTGACTTGTGCCACCCCCCCCAAGTAAAGTCATGTCATGTGTCATGTGATACTCATTTGTAAATGAAAATGATGTTTTGCCTTGTTTTGTTTTTTACAATGGCTTTGGTACAGTAAAGTGTAATCTCCATTTCCTCTGCTTTTATTTGTGGAAAGTAAAGTCAAACAGTTAAACACAACCGGAACAGGAAAATTATCTGAAGTGCAACAAAAAACTCCTGTGAGCTAACTAACCAATGTCTTAAAGTGCTCATATTATGCTAATTTTCAGGTTCATAATTGTATTTAGAGGTTGTACCAGAATAGGTTTATGTGGTTTAATTTTCAGAAAACACCATATATTTCTTGTACTGCACATTGCTGCAGCTCCTCTTTTCACCCTGTGTGTTGAGCTCTCTGTTTTAGCCATAGACATTATATAATGGACAAACAGATCCTGTTGCTCTGGACGGAGACCAGTGAAGGATATTAGAAGCACTTTTCCGGTGATGGCTGATGTTACTGCGCAGCCACCTGCGTGAGCAACCTGTCTGAAAGTTGTAAGTCTTCTGGTAGCTTTGCCAAGAGAAATCTCAATCATACATTGACTGAGAGCGTAGGTATATGTAAGGAGATAACATGGGCACAGGCTAATTATTGCTAACAAAAATGCTAGTTAACATTAGTAATTAAACTTAAACAGCTAATGTAAGTCAAAACTGCCTGCAAGCTTCTCCTGTACTATACGGTAATTCCTCTACTGTGCGACAGTAAGTCGTGTGGTTATGACACAATCGTTAGCCTATTTTTATAAAAACATCTGCTACGGAGCCATAACGTGAGATACAAGGTAATGGAGCCTTTTATACATTGTTGTGTTTCTTTAGAAATAAACAATGGACAAAGTCTTTAAATGCTTCAGATGTAAAGTTATTCACTGTCAAAGTGACGTCAAAATGAATGGCAGTCAATGGAATGCTAACGGGAGGTGATCGTTTGGTAGCATCAAAATGGCGCCATAGGTTTGAGTTCTGAAGTGAAGCCTACGCCCTTGGTTTTAGCTACAGAGTGAGACATCTTACTTCTGTGCCATCTTTGTTGGGAGTCCCAAATGCGCATTAAGTACTGCTAGCTAGTCAGTTGCAGAATATGAGGGCGTTCCACACTAGCAGCTAGGCGAGCATTATAACGTGTGTTACAAAGTGAAGCACGTTCGTCTGAAGTAAAGGCTGGACTACAATAGAGCTGTTTGGAGCAGTTTGTGAACAGTGTTTTCTGTTCGAGATGGTAGCCTAAGTCCCTTTGGGGTAGACTTTGGGCTTTTTCACTTTGTAAACCTATAACGCGCACAAAAAAGATATATAACACAATAAAGGAAAGGGAAAAAGCCAAAAAGCATAATATGAGCACTTTAATCATTACAGATAGTGGGGATGTCATGCAGCCCATTCTACACTAGAGGGGGTTATTTTCTGCTTAATTCAGCACTGTGCCAAACCAATGAAAAAAATACATCATAGCTAATGAGAGATAAGGTTTTAAATGCAGTTTTTGTGTTTCCATATCAAATTGTGGTCTTTTGTGAGGGCATATCGTGTGTGTGTGTTAGTGTTGGTATTGAAATAAAGACACAAATTGCCCATTTATTCCAGATATGTCAAGGTTTCATTTTCTTTTTCAAAGAGGTGCATTTGTACAGATGTCAAATACATACACCGACAGGGTTTCTCCATTGCTATAGAGTAAACGGGTGGTGAGACACAGGGACTTGGTGAGTACAATATAGTACAAACAAGTTGGCTGGGAACTGCTGCGCCCCCCCCCGCAGGACAGACTGTCTGAGCAGGTCTGTGCTGATGTCCAGTTCTCTGCTACCGTCTGATGGGCCAAAACGTTTCAGTTCAGTACTTGGTGTCCTAGGTTAGCAGAGAAACATCTAGACAGACGGGTTGCTAGCCTCAGGGCTGAGTGTTCAGAACAGGGGGGAGGAATCAACTGAGCCACAGCTGACGGATAAGCTCCACCCCCCTCCGTGGCAGTGGGCAAGGTCAGAGGTCACAAAGCATACAGCCTGTCCCCTGCTGAAGTGTTTGTCCCCTTGCACAGAGACTCACAACAAAGACGTTCAGTACACTGAAGAGTAATCCAAGCCATCTCCAGCATAATACACATAATATCATAATAATAATTCATAGTTAATTGTCAATAATGACAGTTGTTAATCATATCAAATTATATGTAATACATTTACATATCTTATAACCCATATGAAACAGCCCACTGTGTAAATTGATTGGGGTGAAACTAAACTGTTAAGTGGGCCTCTACATGTTTTTTTTTGTTTTTTTTTCTGCCTGAGTTGTTTATCCAGCGCTAAGGACATTGACGAGACGTCATACAAAAAAAAGATTGAAAAAAAGGAATCCTGATCGAATTCTGTTCACTTTTAAAACACAACAAAGTGCCAAAAACATCCTTTTTGCAAAATAAAAGTACAAACATCAAGAAACAAAGAGCACTCATGCCTTTTTTTCTGATTGAAAAGTCAAAGCTCACACACCAACATTCATTTTATTTGTAAAATTGTGCAAGAAGCCAATTAAAAAAAAAAGACATAAGCAGTGTTCCTCCAGTGAGGAAGCTTGTCATTAAAACTCAACAATGACACATTCTCTACAGAGTTTTAAGTCCCCTGACATTATATTGAGTGCTACAAGGAGACCAAAAACACAGAAAAAGCTCCTGCACCAAAGATAATGCAAACAATGCAAAGGTTTGTACGCACCGTCTTCACACCGCACGACCGAATCGAGCTGTGCCGAACTCCTTACAAACACGTCTGCCAAATTAGATCTCAAAATGTGAAGAAAACAAAACCTAGTTAACGGCACAGCCTGGTTGGTGTAGGGTGGAAAAGATTTCAAACAAACCTGAGCACAACAAAAGAAGGGATGCATTCCATGAGAAAAGGTTTTCCTAGTAGAAAAGAACCAAGGAACTACCTAACACCTCGGCCCGTTGGACCCAAGAACGCGCCGGGCGCCAAGCGAGATGGAGCACAGACAGATAAACACAAGGTTACGGCATGGTGATGTGCAAAAACTTAAACTTAGCCATCTCTCTTTTTCATCCTTATTCACCCCTCTTTTTCCATTCTCATTCTCTCTGTCCATTTTGAATGAATGTTACCCCTAGGGTAGGTGTCGGTCTGAGACAGAGGGGTTAGACCAAGCCCATCCTAGGATTAGAAAGTGCTGAAACATTATCAAGTCTTTTACATCTACTTACATGTGCATCTCTGTTGGTTGGTTGTTGTTGTTTTTTTTTTCTTTTTTTTCTCTTTTTTTTATTTACAAAAAGTGGTCCCCACTAAGCAATGAGGTTTATTTTTTTTCTGTGGGTCTCACCATGAACCATTGAGGGTCAGGGTTTATGATCTCACAGACAATTACAGGAGAAAACACTCCGTTACACACACACACACACACACACACACACACACACACACGCATGGACGTGCGCACACACACACACACACACACACACATACACACACACACAAATTTAGGAAGGCCGCAAGGACAAAAGGGAAAGAGAGATATGGATAAACTCTCCATTGGGTTTGTTTTTCTTCACAAACATCCTGACTCTTGTTTTACAGATGTGACACACCATTAACAAGGACGAGACACTGGAGTAGGACTAGGACTAGCTACATACAATTGGCACAGCAAATGGGGGGGGGTACTGAGGGGAACAACATGTAAGTATTGCACATTGTGGTACATTTCAAGTGGATTAAAAAGGTTAAATTTGCGATTATCTTAACAAAAGTAAAACTACACCAAACCTTCAAAAAAATTTTGAAACCTTGCTGTGATGTGCCATTCCCTCTCCTGCATTCAGAATGCGTCTACATTTCAGATTGCTTTCTTTCATAGTCTATTATTAGGCATGCATTTCCCACTTAAGTATTAACACAAGGACTTTTATAAGCTTGTAGTGAAAAGGAGACCGAATATCAAAAGATGATGTTAGGAGGGGAACAGGCAGCCCAGGCCAGCCCTGCTATGTCCCGGCCAGGCAACACTGAAAGGTAGCTAACGGTTGTTGAGGGTTAATCGATTGCTTTGCCTCTGGAGGAGGTGTGAGGCTGGCTGGCTATGATTGGGTACCTGAAACAAAGTTAACGAGGTCACTACGGGAGTCGTGGCAACAAGGCAAACCTGGGCAGAGTCAAAACGTCGTGACAACGGAGTTCTTGACTCTGACCAGCTGGGACAGCAGAGGTTTCAGGGGTCAGTAACTGCATATGTGAGACAACTCCCTGAAAAACTAGCAACTGGTGTTGCAACTGCAATTTCTTAAGATTTAAGTGTACTTTATGTTAAGGGGAATAGTGCTAACTGAAATAAGTTGTGTTCAGGTATATTAGCTTCTAAAAGCATTTTCCAGTATATGGCAAGATTGGTTTCCCTCTATTGGAGGAAAAGAGGGATTGTTTTGGTTGCAATGCGAGGCGATTACTATTAAATGTTTATTGCAGAGAATTTGAGTGGATTGACTGTGTGCATGTGTGTGTGTGTTTGTGTGTGTGTGTGTTCCACTCATACACAAGGAGAGTGCCTGAATATTGCCGTACTATTGCTTTCTAAAGTAACCAAAGCAACATCAGTATCACTTGGCTTTGGCTAAAAATCTTTTCACCTGACTGAGAGCAAATGTTTTGATGGACTGAGTGGCTGACAGGTTTGTTTCAATGTTGCTGTTCTACTTTTTCATTTGTTGGGAAGGGAGTTGGACAAAAACAAAAAAATTTACAGTATGTGTGTATGACAAACACAGCCACACACAGATTGCAAAACACACACACACAGACATGCACACACTACTATTTCTACTAGTCATGATGATGATGTTTCAATAGGAAAATGAAGAAATGAAAATGTACTGTGGTGGTGTTGATGTGAGAAACCCTGTTTTATTATAAAAAAATAAAGCATTTTTAAATCTCATATGCGGTCTAATCATTCATTCACCATCCATCTGCCCATTTACTCAACCATTCGTCATCCATCTGAGCACACATCCTTCCTGCCATCACCATGGTAAACTCCTGCGACCTGAAACAGCATTGCCCCACACAGTTGAAACAGAAAATACGACTGATCCACTATTTTTTGGAGACAATGTCAACTAAAAACGTATAACAACACCTAAATAAAGAGGCCGAGTAGACAGCTCAACAGATATGCCTGCAGGAACCCACATCTTCTCTCCCTCCTTAACACTTATTGTGCCAGCAGCAACCTGTACATGCTGATCTAACTACTGCGCATGATCATACTTCATTGTTACATGCAGTAATGAGAGAAACATCTGCACATTGAATGGCAGCATACAATCAGAACATAATAAAACACAGACCACATGCGTCTACCATCAGTGATAGATTTAAAAACAACTACAATTACACTGATGTTAGAGCAGAAAAAAAAGAAAGAAAATAAAGACCAGTTGCTTGCAAAGCTCTAAATCTTGGGTCAACCAAGCAGGCACATCTGTTGAGATAACTGCTGCATCTTAGCTAAATAAGGTTTCAGCTGGCTGAACGCACAGGCCGTGTTCAAAACTGAACCCTAGTCCCTACACCCTGGTTTCAACACTACAAATGGCATATCTTTAACTAAAGTCAGTAAATTCAGTAGGCAGGCACATGTTAAAATTCTGTTTTACAGCTACGGTTATGTTTGTAAAAACTCAAAATGTAATTTGACCTTAACTGCTTTGTTGTTAAAACTTTTCCTCTACAATGTGACAAGTGCCTGTTGAGGACCAAAAACCCTGGGCTCGTCCAGTGTGTCACGTGGTCTAGGGCTCGTTTCAGGACAGGGCGGTTCAAAATCATGTCTCCACCCTTCTCCCTCCTCCTGATGTGCAAATTGCAAGATTCTATTAAGTACGACTCTAAGTAGAAACACTGGACATTTAGCATTGTCTATATATCAAGTGAGTATATCCTTTTCCTATACACAGTATACATACACTCGTGCACAAACTCACACACGTACACAAACACACCACAGAGCACTCTCTGCAACTGTACTGTTAGCAGTGTGCATCAACCCAATGTCAGTCAACTAGTGTCTTTGCAGTAGGAACAACATGCACCACAAAGTGTCCGCATTCATCTAAATACAGTACATATTATAGGTCATTGAGTTTCAGGGATGGTCTGTACTGTTTTGTGTTTGTGTAAGCATGTGTGTGTGTATGGACAGACACAGACCAGCATCATGCACCCTCTAGCACACACATTACAAATACATGACACCCTTCAAAATTCTGTGGCGCGAGCTTCTAATCGATGCTCTCAGTCTAGTACAGAACATCATTGTGATATTTCAAAAGCCTGTTTCTTGTTAATCCTTATGCCAGATCCCAAACTTTTCACAACACATTCCAATACTTTCCTCTAACTTTTAGCATGGCAGGCTGGCTGTACAAGCACACGTGCTGAAAACCATCATATTTCTAATTCCTTTTGTCACCATAAATGTTTCTCTAACCATCTACTAACTGGATTTCTTTTCCTCCAATACCTGTCACAATCATCCCTTTCTTTGTGATCCCATGGCACGTCCGCTACCACATTTCCAAAACCACCACTTCACTTTTCCAAAAGCTTCACCTTTCAAAAGTGCTGTTGCTACTTTCTACCCTTGTCTTAAAAAAAAAAATAAAAAAATCTAAAAACATACAGTACTGCGTAAATAAAGAGACAACTAAAGTTTCTCGGCTGTATGGTGAGTGTGACAGGTGTGTTAAGTGCTTTGAAACATCCTGACCCTCTCAGAACTGACATGCAGATTCTCTCGGTTTCTCTCACACAGCCTTTTTCCATTAAAAAATATATATAAAGTAATTATCAAAACACAATGAGGATTGTATGCAGTCTTCCTCTGAACATTTTCTTAAAGTTTAAGTTCGCCAACCCAGTGTGTTTGCACTTGAATATGTGTTAGGATAGGGTATCTCACATTTATACATTAACATTGACCCACCTAGGTTCAATCTAGGACTGAATGACCCCTGATTAAGGTTTTTGACAATCATTGAAAACAACTATCTGGTGAGATAGAAGATGAGGGGTTAATGACAAAAAAAAAAGTAAAATGAAAATGATCAAGATGAAAGTAAAGAATCCACTATCATCCAACTGAACAGAGTAAGTGTTGTTACCTCCCTTTTGCGTGGCACACTGGCACCACCTGATGACATCACTGGTCAGGTCTGGCACACCCCGATGACACTTAGAATAACACATAGAACGTTTATTCGAAAATGAAAAATGTCATGGTTTATCCACAGATTTGTCACGCTCAGGATCAGCGGACATTGTACCACTCCTGTGGCCCAGTGTAAAACCACAGAGATGGTGGGAGAGAGTTTTTTTTTTTGTCCAGGCTGCCTCAGCGGCAGTGCAAAGGCAGTGAAATCCCTGTCAAGAGGCAAACTGTCAGCTAATTTAATTTGAAATTTACATAATGTGTAATGTGTAGCCAGCCAAGAAGAGCCATCAAGCATTGCTCCTGTGTGCCACACAGCCACCAATAAGCATTTAGCACGCCTCACAAATCCCTCACCATAAGTCATCTCATGAAAACCACCAAAACGGCACTGATTGCTTGTGTGATATCAAATCCATCTATGAAAAAATGTGTTCTTGACTACATGGACTTAATGTAAGGTGATACCATGTAGGGTAAATTTACCTCTACAGTACAGTATTTAAGATAGAAAAATAAAAACGGAAAACAAAACTTTAAAACCAAGACAAATGAAACATTAATGTGGGCGTTCATGTTTTTCTTGCAGAATCCTTCTTTTTTTTCTTCTTTTTTTTCAAATCCCAATGGTTATTGAACATTCCTGCTAGCCTTCACTTGCCAATACTTGACCTTCCCTCGATGCTGACTTTCACCTCATGAGAGATGAAGGAAGGTTTGGGCAGGGTCAAGGGCGGCTCCTCCTCGGATCTTTCTACTTTTCGTCCTTCAGGAGCAGACCATCTCCGCTTCCTTCGTCCTGATGGCTTAGTGACGCCAGCTTCAGCGCTGTTGGCAACCTGACCTTTAGAAACTGACCCTCTTCCCCCAAACACGAGATCCCCGTTTTCCACATTGGTGCCTCCTCCACTTCTATTCCCAGTTCCACCCCTCCCTCGATAGCTGATACCATTCTCCCGCTCATTGTGCCTGGAGCCTCCTCCACTGCAGCTTTGGGGAGTGTCTGGGACAGCTCTGGGGGGTTTCAGGTGCCCGTAGCTGGACGCTGGGACAGAGGCAGGGGTGGCCAACTCCAGGGGCTGAGTCTTCTTTAGGGATCCGTTCCTCAGGTTCTTGAGGGTGAGTGAAATACACACATCGCCCACAGAGAGCTTGGAGCAAGGCAGCTCCAGAAGCTGGGTGGTCCGGTCTGGGCAGCATGAAGACCAGCCCTGGCCAAAGACGAAGAAGGGGTACTCCACCAAGACTTCCACACTCACCTGGAGGAGAAGGAAGGGTGGAAAGACACAGACATACTGAAGACAGACACTTTTTATACAAATCATTGTCTGTGCTTTAAAGACCCTAAAACTTTGTTTCAAATCCATAATATTTCCCCCTAACACTAAACAGTAGACTAAATAAGCAACAGTCAATTTTAAATTTAGGAAACACTCAAAAACTCTCATTGGGACTGTGTGGGTGCGGTTTGATCAGATAGAATCACATTTCATTTTACAAACAGGGACAGAGAGATGGTTGCTTGATGAAAACTACAAGGACTTTAGTTTTGTGTAAATGTAGCTGAATGAAAGAACTATTGGGACATGCTGTCCTTAAACTCAGCAAGACGATTATGTAATAAATCTGATTGGTTTGTTAGAGGCACACCTGGATAATGTTAACATAGCAATAGAAAAGAAATTTTCACTTGGAAAGAATGTCTCGGTGACCAAAGGGGCAACCTATTTGAAGATAAAATGAACCCAAAATGAAGACTTGTGGTCCATTACACAAATCCAGTGAAGAGGAAAAAACATATTTATGTTCTGTCTGAGTTCTGGATTAAATTCTTTAACACTAATTGGGGTCTGCATTATCATTTGTATGACAGAATGAGGAGATGAAAGATAGAAGCAGAGGAGGCTTTGAGGCATGATGGGTAGGAAGGAGAAAATAAACCTGAATAGAAAGAAGATGAAGTGAAGGAACATCTGAAATATAGTAGAGAGAATAATATGGTGGGAGTGGATGGAGTTAGTGAGATGGAGATATAAAGGCGAGTTTACAGAGGGAGGGTGGGCTGAACAAAAAGAGGAGTGAGAAAGTGAGTGTGAAAGAGAACAATGTCAAGAACAATACAAGTATAAGATGTATCAAACACCATCTCAAAGATAACGTCAGGCAATATTTTTTCCCTACCGTATTATATAATTTTTGCCTTCTCAGATTAAGTCCTCTGAGTGTGGACTCAAAGCTGCTACCACCTCTCAGGAAAAAAAGTAAAGAGAGCCACTGATGAAGTACAACAGAGAAAGATAAGTCTTTGAAAGATTGTCTGCTTTTGTGGGGTACAGTATCAAAGAGCAGCCGGGGGCGGGAGAGATGGTTAGAGATGTGCTGTGTGGGTGGACGAGTCACAGCGTGGACAGATGAAATAGATTAACTGGCTTTAACGCACACCCTCAAAGGCAGTGAGAAGGGTGCATGTGTGTGTGTGTGTGTGTGTGTGGGTGTGTGTGTGTGTGTGTGTGTGTGTTTGTGTGTGTGTGTGAAAGAGTTGGGGAGAGAGAGACAGAAAATAGAAAGATAAATCGAAGTGTAGTATTAGATGTTAAGAAATTACTGAGAGGTCGACGTTATAAAACAATTCTTTGTGGCCTATCGAAGCTCTCTGAATACCACAGTAGAGTATTACATGTAGCTGTAGAAATGTGATACTGTATCAGTGCATTCATGTTCCAGGCTTTACTGAATACTTGATGAGCAGATTCCAGCACTCAACTCTTTGAACTTCTCTAAAGCTCATAATCAGAACATGTTTGTTACATGACTGCCATCCGAGTACATTGAACTTCATTACAGAGGGAATAGCAGAGTCCTGTGTGATTCACCATAATAGAGGCATTAATAAGGGAGCAGCTCAACACTTGTCATCCAACATTAATAACACCAGCTAAGAGTATGCATAAAAGCCTTCTTAGAGATCTTTTTCAAAGTCGCCTTTTACAGTGGCAAACTGCAACTGGGCTGATTAGCTCGGCAATGCAGTGAACATAAACACACCAGTAAAGAGCTTGATAGAGGAGTTAAACAATGAACACGCATTAAAGGAATAGTTTCACTTCCTTGCCGAGAGTCAGACAAGAAGATCGATACCAATCTCGTGTCTGTGCATTAACAACTGAGACAGCACTGAGAATTGATTAGCTTAGCTTAGCATAAAGACTGGAAACAGGGGGAAACAGCGAGGCCCCAAAGTTGTGAAATACACTACTACTACTACTACTACTACTACTACTACTAATAATAATACTAATACTACTACCTCTAAAGCTTCATGATTAACATGTTGTATCACTCTTCTATACACAAACAAAATGTAGATCTTCAGGGATTCAAGTTGTATACATTGCACGTGAGCTTAGTAGGTGCTAGTAGCTCTGCTGTTTATGCTAAGCTAAGCCAGTTGACCGTATTTAATGCACAGACAGGAGGGTGATGTCAATCTAACTCTCGTGAGAGAGTAAAGTGTATTTCCCAAAATGTCAAACTAATCCTTTAATAAAAGTTGCTCCCTGTCGCTCACCTGTGCACGGTGCTCACCAACAGAGAACTGAACCACAGCGAAGTTGGGTGAGGTGTGGCTCCCTTCAATGCGCTCCACTGTGGACGAGTCGATCTTCAGCTCGGTGCTGATCTCAGCACTCTGGATGAAGTCCTCTGTCTTCAGGTCCTCCACGCGTTTCAGCTCCCCATCTGCCAGCTGGATGATGGAGCCCTTGATGAAATACGGGGGGAGCGAGGGGGGCGCCACTGTACTGGATAAGGAGGGAGGAGCAGAAGGAGCGACCAGTCCTGGCGGAGCAGAAACAATGGGGAGATGAAGCTGGGCTTGGACCACCGCACCTGAAGCGGCCTGGTGATATGAGCTACTGGGGGCTTCTCGAGTTTCTCCTTTGGGAGCAGTGGCAGCAATGTATGTGTGTGGGAGTGTGGTAGGAAACGGTGCGGCTTGGGTAGATGATGTTATGTGGGAAGTTACAGGATCCAATGTGGTGACTCCCCCTCCACTAACAGGGATAATGACCGGTTGGGCGCCAGGAATGAGTAAGTGTTGTTGTAGGCTGGTGTGGTAGCTAATTGGCGTATGCTGGCTCCCACCACCCCCTGCGATGTAACCAATGATAGGTGGCTGATGGTAGATACTGGTGGAGGAGAGCCCCATCGACAGTGCCTCTGTAGCGCTGTGGGTGGTCTGGATAACGGTCTGGGGTGACAGTGTGCTGACAGCAGCTTTCAGGCTGTCGACACTTAATGGGGGTGGAAACGTGAAAGAGGAGGTGATGTTGGAGGAAGAGGGTGTGCGATTGACAGGCTTGCCCAGGATGATGCCACCTTTCTCCAGGTGTGCAGAGGTTGTCTGATTCTCAGGGCTGGCTCTGGGTGGTACCAGCTGGTGGTCCCCATGGCTGTTGGGCATTAGCATAAAAGAGGTTCTCAGCCCTGAGGGATCGTGAGTAGAGAAGTCTGAGTGCAGAACCAGCTGGCGGCCCTCGTAGGAGGACAAAGACGAAGTGGCATCCCGTGATTTGCTCCCTGGCTTAGAGAGGTTGGACTCGGGGGACGCTCCAAACCGCCGACCCCTTTCCAGCTCTCCATTGTGGAGCTCTCTGGGTCTGGAGCCAACTTCCTCTTTCCTAGTGAGTGCGTCCGTATACTGAACCACAAGCTGGGACATCCCATGTCCCAAAGTATGGTGGGGGTGCAGAGACTGGGGAGGAAGGTGAATGCCTCCTTGGTAATGAGGTGACGGCACAGTCCGTGTTGAGGTTGACATTTGAACATGGTGAGGGGCGGGGTCTGTAGAAGGCGGAGGCATGGAGGTACGCCCAGTGGATGCTCTCTGCTGGTCATGTTTGGAGGCGTGTGACGGAGCAGAGGCTGTCTCTGTGTGTGACTGTCTCTGTGCGGCCAAAGGAG
This sequence comes from Perca fluviatilis, assembly GCF_010015445.1. Classification (NCBI taxonomy): domain Eukaryota; kingdom Metazoa; phylum Chordata; class Actinopteri; order Perciformes; family Percidae; genus Perca; species Perca fluviatilis. The sequence continues at coordinate 18,663,753 of NC_053124.1, read as the reverse complement.
AGGACGAGGAGGAGAGGGGGGGAGGTGGAGGAGGAGGTGGAAGCAGTTGAGGGGAGATGTAGCCTGCGTATGGGGCTACGAACTGCAGGTTGGGAGGCAGTTGGGCGTAATGGACAGTTCCTCCAACTGTGGACTGTGACAGAGGGGACGTATACACGGCAGGAAGAGATGAGACTAGCCTCAACGAGGAAGAGGAGGATGAAGAGTCTGATGTGGAAAAGAGGGGTTTATACTGGAGGCTGTCAGACTGACTGGAGCTACGTTGTCCACCCATGCCACTCTCATTTCCACCAGCCACACTGGCAAGCCAGGCCATGTTCTCTGTGCGCTGGCAGTCACTGGCAGGTGGGAGGATAGGTGAGCGAATGTCAGATGGTAATGTGCTGGAGGGGATCTCCCTCTTCTTTGGGGGCAGACATTCATTGCTGCGTTCCTGGTTGGACTTCATGCTGACTCCGCCTCACGTCCCTCAACTGTACTTGTGTTATCGTTCCTTGATTTGTGGCCTTCTGTAGATTTTTCTTTCCTTTTTTTTGTTTTTTTCTATCTCTGGCTTTTTATTTCAATTTCCTGTCTCACTTTTGATGATGTGTCCCTTGTTTTGCTTTAATTAGCTATGAATTACATTCCCGAACTTTTCTTGTCTTTCCCTCTTTATACAGTTCAACCAAGGCCGTTGATTACCAGGTTTTTTCTCGATGACAAAGGAAATCCAGGCAAGCAGGTGAGAAAGGATTAAAGATGGAGATGAAGATATGGAGGGGTGATTAGAGGAGAGGGGTAGGCGGTCCGTTTGGTCCAGAGGTCTTTAGCGACTGAAGGGTGAGCTCAGTGTGGTAGGGGAGAGAGTCACGACGTCACACCTGCTGCTGCCGCCGAGGACGACGGGGGGCCGAGTGCGTCGCACTTCATGCGGAATCATTTCCTTGCAAAAGCAAGCCTGCCCACACCCAGCACAATCCTGTGGAACAGAGAGATAAGTAGACTGTTAGGAATTGGTGGATCTCAAACATAATAATAGGAAAAATACATATACATTTAAAGACATTTATATCTTTGTAATTTATTTGTGTTTGTTTTCACCTAGACAGCAACAATAATGACAATCTTCCAAATTACTACTGTCTAACACTGCACAAGTACATCAGCTAATTGTTTTTCAATGAAAATGAAATAAGCTGACACACTGAAATGCACTGCCTCATACAGTAAGTATCCCTGGTCTGGGCTACTGTGCCACAAAGGAGCTCTGCTGATATATACTGTCTCTGAAGCTAAACTAATTGAAAACGTATAAGTTCACGACTGCTTGAAGTTTATTCTTATTTAAGTCTTCAGTGTAAATGTAAATCTAAACTTTTAACAATTTGGTTGTAACTGTTTATTAATCAAAATATTGCAACTGAAAGTAAACTAGATCATGTTTTGCCCCCAAAAGAGAACTGTTGAGCGATATGTAAGGTCCACAAACAGGCCATGAGCAAGGAAAATGACGCCCTGCATTAACAAAGTCACGAGCTCAACAAACAGCTCCAAAACTAAAATAATAGCATAGACAAACACAAGGTTGCTCTGTAACAAGAAATTCAGGAGCGTAATAAACCCTTCAAGAACTAACAGTGTTTAGAGGAAACTAAATTGATCTGAAAGATGAAAAGGAGGCCATGAGCTGGAAAAATGATTCCCTGCAACAAGAAATTCAGGGGGTCAAATACTGAAAATAGCTACAAGGACATGTGTTGTGCCTCTAGAGTGTGAGGTAAAAGTTGTTGTATTGTCAGCAGGTGGCTAGTTTTTTTGTTGCCTCAACATTGCGAGGAAAATAATTGAAGCAGAATAAAAATCCAAGCAGTCCTTATGGGTTTCTAGAAGCTTGCACCCCTAATAATAATAATCAAAACAATTCCAAGAAGTTTCCAGCACCTGCTGTACTCGGACATCTGATAACAAGCTTGTCCTAAATAAAGTATGTGTGAGTGTGTACCACATGTGTGTGTGCCATCTGTTAGTGAGGACCCCCTGCTGCAAAGATGGAAAGCTTGGTGTGAATCTCATTAATAATGTAGAAGCATTTCAAGCACATGCAACCACCCACCCACCCACACCCACACACACACACACACACAACTAGTGACACACCATTTTGCTTACTCAAACACTGACACCTGGGCATATTCAATTATGCTGACACATGTTCTTTTCCTGACACACAGCTCAAGTTCACACACAAACACAAACACAAACACACACACACACTCTCTTTTACCAAGTAGTGCACAAAAGCACATACACTGTCAACTTAAAGACACATTTGCACACTTGATTGTGGGCAGAATATCAGCTGACTGACACACAACACACTTGCACTAAAAATGCACAGCTAGCATAGCTGTTATGGCAACAACACGCTGACTGCAATACAAGGTTTGTCTCAGTTAAGAGTTTGCAAAGTCAGTGAGTTTACATTGTCAAGGCCTGAGTTTGTTTCATGCAACTGTGAAATAAACTGACAGAAATACATGAGCATTACTACAATAAGCCAATAGATAAAATGTCTGAACCAAAAGGAAAGTTATGAAATTGTTTTGCATCTATTGCTGTAAATGAAAACATGAGTAAGGGTCAACAATTAACTTTTACTCTCAAATAAATAATCATATCATAATAAACACTTGCAAAGGTCTTCAACCACCTACAACGCAAAATCAAGCCTATAGTTTTTTTGGGAACTAAAAGGAGGCCTTTCTAAAGATCATCCAGATACCATCAAGAAGACGACGAAAATCTAGTAATGTTGATGCTATATTATTATTACTATCGGAGAAGAAAGGCAGTCACAATTAATGTAGCTGGTCTGGTTACATCACAGAATATAAGACTGCAATTGTTGCTAACTCTACACATTAGACCACATAGCAGAGCCTCTTGTATTGGTGATGACTCTGATTATCTGATCTCTTATTTTTTCTAGATTTAATCTTTCCACCAGAATGCATGGGTCAACACCTTGGAGGCTTCCTGAGGCTTATTTGCTAATTCCTGCAGAGTGATACCAATTGCACCCACTGTGTGTGTGTGTGTGTGTGTGTGTGTGTTCTGTAGGACGAGGGACATCTTGCATCTCAAGCAGAGTCCTGTGTCGCATTGCTAGTATAACACAACTGCAGATACAGGCGAATGAGTAAACACACATGCAAATTCACATGCACATACAGTACAAGAACACCCGCACACAAACACACACGCACTTTCTCAACCATGTACCATCGTTCAATGAAGCAGGCATGATTCAGAGGTGTGTTGAGAGGTACTGTTGATCGCTGAGCTTTTAGCATTGAGATGCACTTCTCTGCCTCTCCCTCCCTTCACTCTACCTCCACTCGACTCCTCTCCTGCCTCAGCCTGCCCACCTCTCTTTCTTCATAGCTCCATTCTCAATTATGATTCTTCCATCTAATGGTTTTATGTTGTAAATCGTCTCTCAATGCCTTTGCTTCTTCTCTCTTGGCATCCTTTCACGTGAATCTTCAACTTAGATTCAACTCCTGTACCGCACCTCATTCAATGTACTGTTCATGCTGTGTCATAAAACGCAGTTGGTATAGATAGATTTAAAAGAAAATAAGCCAAACTCATATTCAACAAGCTGTTGCTCAAATTAAAACTTTGAGATAAGAGGAATATTATGTGTCTGAGAGCTCTGAGATCAGAGACTTTTCACATCAGCTGTGACAGACAGTATCTAAGTAAAAACCTAAACTTTCAAGCTATCTGTGTTAGTGAGAGAATAAAAAAGATAGAAAGAATAGAAAGAGACTGTGCTGAAGAGTGAGGGAGAAGAAGGAGTGACAGTATAAAAAAAGACTCTGCTGAGGGCTACATTCCCTCCTTGTTAACCCTTCCAGCATGTACTGTAGGGTGGGAAAAATTAGGATTGTGAACAAAAAAAAGCAACTACAGCAACTTTAATTAATGATGGAAGAACCTAAAGAGGGTCGACAAAGGGAATTGAGGGAGGGATAAAGAGAGATAGGAAATGGGTATGGAGTGGGGAAAGGCTTGGGACGCATGGGAGACATGGAGAGAAAAAAGAGAGGCAAGCTCAACTGACCTACATTGCAGAAAGAGAGAGTATTGCTTCACTGAAACTGACACTCAGACACACATTCACTGAAAAGCTATGTCACCTGAATCTTGCTGAGTCTGCAGCTGTGTGTGTGTGTGTGTGTGTGTTGATATCAGATGACCTGTAACCCAATCCGTCTGTCCTCCATGTGCTTTAGTCTCTCACTCTCTCTCTTTCTCACACACACACACACACACACACACACACACACACACACACACACACACACACACACACACACACACACACACACACACACACACACACACACACACACACTACTAGATGCATTTTAAGTCATTATGTATAAAAATGACATTTTCAAAGTTGTATGTTACAGTAATACACATTAAACTATATTGTCTAATTGATGCATTTAAATTACTGTATATAACAATCTATAATTTATAAATCCTTCTAGTTTACTCAAGCCGTAATGGAGTGCTATGCGGTAATGGTGCCAGTGGTGCAATAGTATGGCCAACAATACTGTAACTATGGCCATTTACAAAAATTACGACATGTTTACAGCAGCAACAGACATTCAAAGACACAAACATTTGGTTTCACAGTTCTACAGTACATCTCTAAGCAACTGATCCTTCCTAAACTTCACTGAACAGCCAATCCAGTATATTAAATGCAACATCTAAAAGATACCTTTTGGGTTCAAAGTTCCACTGCATTAATTGTGTGCAATGCTCTTTAACTTACTGATATACTGTATATACACATACATACAAAGAATGTATTGTATCTGCCCCAGAGGCCTCTATACAGTACACATTTAGGATGGTATACAATAATGTCATGTAACATTTTTGGTTCTGATTGAATCACATACAAACTATGTAAAAACATTTTACGTAAACAATGCCATTACAAATACCACTTTAACTCCCCTTAAAACAAGAACCTACATTCAACTTTGCATTTCAACTCAAGATGTTAAAAAGAACAACGCATTGCATTACTTTGAAAGTTACTTTGAGTTTTTGCTGAGATGTCAGGAGGCCCAAACTTTCTGGCAGAACTCACAATCGCTGGCTTAGCATGAGTAAAACATCAAAACACGCAAACCAATAAGGACATCAGGTTACACAATGTGTTGACAGACCCACACACCGTGTCACACACTGACACGCCATCAACACACAATGGATGTTTGCTTATTAAGGATATAATTTCAGAAAATCATATACTAGATAATTAAACAAATACTTTGTTTTTGCCTACTGTCACTATTGCTACAGTAATATAAAAATGGGTGTGCATCGGCTACATATGTCTGCTGCATTTGAGTGTGTGTGTGGCTTATTGCCCAGTCATAATCATAATCATGATCAAAGGGATAAGTCCAACGTGATGTGTTATCTTACTGCTAAATATAGTTCAACTGGAAAGTACAGCGTTGCTGCAGGCTTATACGTACGTCTCCGTCTCTCTCTCCTTCTCTATTTCTTCCTCTAAGTCTCTCCGTAGATTTTTGCCTCTGTGGTTTTTCATTAGTGTGAGTGCGTGTTTGCATATGTGTGTGCATGTGCGTGCACAGTACAGGGACCCTTGCCAGACTGGGAACTCTGACAAGGCTGCCACTTTATTCCATGTCACTCTCCACTATGATTACACACAAACAACAACAAACAAACACACACACACACACACACACACACACACACACACACACGGGAGTATGGTCAGATAGTGAGGGAGTAATGGAGGATCTGCCATTGACAGATGGAGACAGAGAGGTAGAGAAGCAGGGGAAGAGTAGAGGGAGGGGTGACGGAGAAAAAGAGAAGCAAGAGCGAGGGAGAGGGAGAAAGTGGTTAAGAGTTACACAAACAAAGAGAAACAGAGATCGAGAGAAAGAAAAAAAAGACTGAGTCTCTTTCGGAAAACAAACACTTAGGCAGCGTTGCATGACTTGCACTTTCTCACCCCTCAATAACCCTAAGGGTGGGTGGGTGGGTGGTTGGACGGGTAGACAGTCAGTCAGTTAGAGAGAACCTGAGAAAGAAAAGAGCCAATGGAAGGAGCGGAATAAAAGAGAAATGTGAGAAGAGAAGAGAAGCAGGGAGGGGAAACACTTCAGGATGACAGGCAAATGGGAGAAACGAGCGACGACGAGTGTAGGAAAAACTAGGGCAGACGCAGTACGCACTTACAAATGACATACTGTGATACAACAAGACAAGCTTTCGGGACACACTCGCACACACATGCTGACTCTTTCTCCCTCCCACAAACACTTCATTCAGAGTAAGCGCAAAACTGTGTGAAGTGTACTTACCAGGGTAGCAGGAGTAGCCGGCTTTGGCAGCATGCTCTCACTCCCCCTCTCATTCCTTTCCTCCCTTAAGTCCTCTCTTCTTTGCCGTGTCCCTTGTAAAGCACCCTCGGTCTCCCTCTTTACCCCTCAAGCGGAAAATGCTGAGCAGATTCCGTGTACTTGTGCTACTAACTGCTCTCGGCCTTTCTCACACCCCCCCCCAAAAAACAAACACTGCAGACACACACTCACACACACACAGCTAACAGCCTCTCTCCTAAATCTTGACAGCGAGGCAGGAAGCTCCCTCACTACCACTGATACACAGTACTCAGGTGATCACACACACAAAATTGGTAGCACACACTTGCACACGCCCACAGGGAGGGAGTCCCGCATGCAGAGCTTCAACGTGTATTATGCAAGGGGCTGAATGCAAGCCAAAGCTCTCACACTGTCTGCCCTGCACACACTTACACACACACACTTACACACACACACACACACACACACACACACACACACACACACACACACACAGGGCCCCTCCCACGGTTCGCTCGGCCAACTTCATCAGGTATTCATTCAAAAAACACACACACGCCAGCTGGCTGCACGCCCAGAGACCGCTTACAAGCAGCGAAAAAGAACAAGAGAGGGAGAGAGAGGGGGGGTGGGAGGTTGTTACAGTGAGAAGGGCCGAGAGGGGGAGTGTGGGAGAGATAGAGAGGGAGGGAGAGAGTAAGCAGTAGAGATTATAGAGAGAGTACATGAACATTAACAACTCACAGATATGCATGTATCTGGGGCTGAAACTATAGTTAATCTGTGGTTTCTTTTCTCAATTTATTGATGAACCATGACCTATGAAATGTCACACACTGGTGAAAACTGTCCATCACAATTTTCCAGAGCCCAATGTGATGTTTTTAAATAGTTTTTTTTTATCCAACCCAGATCTTTAATTTAAAATGATATAAAAGAGAAAAAAGCACCAAATCCTCATTTGAGAAGTTGGAACCAGAGAATGTTTGGCAGACATACACATACTGTACAGGTAAATACATCCACTCTCACATATGCAAACCCACTCCTATGTGTTCATATGCTCAAACATGCTGGCTTGAGAAGAAAATAATGAGTTCAATGAAAGAAGCAACATAAAACCACTATCTATTTCCCCCTTTTGCAGACACTGTAGGTGTTATGCTCATATTCAACAAGGCTGCACTTCCTACTTTCCACCACTAGATGTCAAGACTGATTGCCTCACTGACAGCAGACAGCAGTCTATTTCCGTTAGTTAGCTGACCCAGTTAAAAGACCATTTGGAAGTACATATAGATGAAATGTGCTCCTCAATGCTAAGAGACGTAGCACGCAAGGGAAGAAGTGAACACTCACTAATAAGATGTTTACACACACATGCAGAATAGTAATGATTCCCACTGGACTCAATGGGTCTAAACATGCACTAAAAACACATCCTGTTTGTGTTGGTTGGTCTTCCTGTCAGCTTGATATCAACATTGGATATTCATTTCAGTGTTTAACTATTGCAGGGCAGAAGACATTAAAAGTTTGCTTTTAATGTGGCAAAGAGGACTAAAAGAACTAACGAATTGTACCCAGAGAGGCTATGCATTTTGTTGATAAGCACTCAGAGTGATGATGTTTTACATTGTTTGTTTTTCTCTACTTGGACTTTGTGTCGGGGCAGTTTGACTCTCTGTAGATACTGTTTAATTTTTTGTTAGTTGTTGTTGCTCATATTGGAGATACAGTTCCTGATTTGCTACAGAGCGGTCCCAGCAAATCACAAAATTTCCTTCCTGTTTTGAAACTAAACCATGTAATTGTTTCAAAACATTTCTTTTTTTTTTTTTACGAAATGTGTTTTTTTTTTATGTGTACTTCTAAAAGTTGTAACATTATCAAGATGTGTGTCTTTTAACCCGTTTGTCTTGTACATACTGCAACTACAGCATTGTCTTTAATATCACTATTGAGTTTTAAAAGAAAAGGTTCTAAATTACAGCTTGAAGCAAGAGACCAGGATGTAGAGAAAGTGAAGAGAAAGTGAAGAAAAAGATACAGGTCGAGAGACTTAATAAACACATAAGAATAAGACAGAAAGCCAAATTGAGAGAAAAACCAGACTAGACTGTGTATTTGTTTCACAGTCGTTTCTGTTGCCTTGGCAGTTAATTGGAGCCTCTCTGCATTTAATCATAATTCATTTGTGTGGGTTTGTTTATAATCTCCCGTCAAGTGAAAGCAGTGCGAGAGAAACAGAGCAAATGGGGGTGGAGAACAGGCACCAAGAGATGAGGGAAGAGAGAATCGGTTCTGAGAGAATTTTTTGAATGGTTCTGTCTCTGTAATGTCTTTTTTCAGCTGGTCCGTCTCTACATCTCAAACTATCTCGGTCCAGCTGAGTTGGCCACACTCCAATGCCCTTCCCTAATTTCTGAAAACCTCTTTCCTCCACCACCAAACCCATACCGTAGACCCACATAAATATCCAGTTTCTTCACACCCGCTGTCTAACCATTTTGACAGAGGAAGCTGTTTTGGTTGGATTTCAATAACTGCATGCCATCACTAGAATATTACCACTTGATTATAACTTGGTATTATCGAGTGTCACTCCTTCTGCAAAATTCATGTTTTATTATCCCTGAGCTTAAACATCTCTTTATAAAGCTGTCACCTCCTCATAATTTACATCTCTAATTCATGACTTCTGGATTTTATATGTACAGTACAATGTGAAATCACTAAGTTATCTTTTATACAGCTGGATATTGAAAACATTATGGGAAACTTGTCAAAGGTGCAGTAGGTAAGACTTATAAAACTAACTTTCTGTCATATTTGCTGAAACTGACCCTATGTTCCAGTAGAACTACATGAAGCAGGTCATTTAAAGAAAAAATCTGGCTCCTCTGGCACCACCTACAGCCTGTAGTGCGATTTGCAAAAATCCACAGCTCCCTGTTCAGATGCTCCGATCAGGGCCGGGGTCTAACTGTGTGTCAGTCATTGCTCATGCACACGCAGTCATTCTCCCTTGTGTGGGAGGGGCTTAGGAGACCGTTTTGGGCTTTAGCAGAAAGGGGGGAGGGACTGAGAGTTGTCGATGTGCAAATTTTTTGGCTAAGTCCTGGATCTTCACAATCCTACCTACAGCACCTTTAAGTGTTTTTGAATGCACATATCCCAACTCTATTCTGTTTTTCATAAGGAGATATTTCAAATAATTAATTTGTGGTAAACACAAGCCATTAAGCCAAAAATCCTGTAATTTTTGTTCATAACATCAAAACTCAGTCAATAATCACCTCATAATAGGAATCAATGTTATGTTAAGTGCAGTAAAATCTTCCTCAACAAAGAACGCTCTTCTCTTTTCTTTCACAGTCTCAGTCAGAGCCAGTCACTAAGGAAACTGATGAAAAGCTTCTATATATACACTCACCTATATACATATCACAGACTGCTCCCTCTCACACACTCTCCCGCTCTCTCAGTCGCCCACACGCGCACACGCCCCACGCGCACACACACACACACACACACACACACACACACACACACACACACACACACACACACACACACACACACACACACACACAGTACCCATCTATCCCCCCTTCGTCTCTGTCGGTGAAAATCTCAGCTCTCTTGTTTATCCATGTCTTTCCATCTGTCTGTGTGTGTGAGAGACAGCAGGTGCAGAGCCATCTAATGGTCACATACCAAACACACACAAACGATCACTGCAAGTCTGGCTTTACAAAGGCAGAACCCCTTAGTACAACACCTTAATTTCTTTCAACATGGAGCAGGATAGACAGCAAGGAATAGGGAGAGTGTGGGGACAAGGGATCCATCAGAGTGGTGGGCATGGGCACCAACAGAGAGGCCAGAGGTTACTGTAAAATATGTAAAAACTAATTTGGGCAAATGATTGTAGAGGATGTCTCCATTGATCACAACTTGTTTGCACATAGGATAGATATTATGGAATTAATAGATTCTGTAAATGTTGGGTAATGTAAGTGTATTACTTTATGTGAAATCTGTAATCTGTCTACTATTATTAATATATATTATTATTAATATAATATATATTAATATGCACTACTGTAGCATATTCCCCTTAGCACTTCTAACGGCGATTTGAAACATGTATCTTGCACTGATTGTTCCTGGATTCACTGGCAGTGAAAATGACTAAACTGAAAAGATATCATTATGGAATGAGAACATATGAGAACATATGGGTTAATCACCTAAACACAGGTGATTAAACCATATGTTCTGATGAGGTTTCACAAAAAACTTATATTTTGAATTGTTGAATTGGTTGTGTGGTGAGAGATGTTTACAATCCAAATGAAAACGTGTGTGTAGGATTAGGGAGGGACTGGAATGGACGGGCAAATCACTGCTAAGCTCCTCTATTGCTGTATAATCCTACTGAGTACACACACGCAGACGCACAAATGTGTAAACATTCATTCAAACGTGCACATGCGCACAAACAAACGATGATCTGACGCTCTCTTACTCTTTCATTTTTGACACACGTACAAAGCATGCATTCGCAAACACCCCCACACACAAACAATAGCCAGTCAACACAGACATTCAGACACACAAATGTGCGGGCAAAGTTCCAACACACTCATTCAAGGGCAAACGCAGACATAAACCCCCAAATATTATTTCAAAGACAATACTGTATATAATCCTGTTCAGAGAATGTGTGTTACTGCACCACAGGGAGTAAGAGAGAAAATGTAGGAGGGGAGGCAGTTGCAAGGAGAAAAGGGAAAAGACAAAAGTAAAAGACAAAAAAAAGGAGCGAGAGAAAAGGGAAAGATAAATGTAATTTAAACACCATTCATCATAACACCATCCACTGATTCACCCTACCCTTACAGCTATCACTCCTTTGTCTGTTCTTTAACACGAGACCCTTACATGTATTAAAATAGAATGTCACTCACTTTAAAAATGGAATATGGAGAATTTGCAAGAGCAATTAGGAACACGGAAATATTTACCCACATCCTTTTACAGGGCCAAGACAATGATGTGAGATGTGATAGGAGTTTGAAGAATGTGGCTCATTAAATAGCAGACTACTTTATAATCTGGCTTTTCATTGGCAATATTAAGTATGGAAAAATCTACAAAATCCATCCAAACTGAAAGTTATATATTTATAATACTTTTAAAGTTTATATGTTTCTTGAAATTGTAAACCACTATGTGTTGAATTTTCAAGGGATTTCATGTGGTAAATGTCTTGTGTAAAGAAAACAATCCCTTGCTTTTGTATTCATTTTTGAATCATCTGAAAATGTATCACTCAGTATTAAAAAAAACAACGTAATTTTGTAATGTAAATTTAAAGCAAATCCTCTAACGTTTATCACACCTCATCTTTGTGCTCCCGTGACTCTTTCATGTGCATGTGACATGGTGAGAAATAAAAGCATGCAATAAGATGACATGAATGTGATCATGTGTTAGCTGAAGTCAGGTTGAGGACAGGTTGACAGGTGTAGGATGTGTGACTTTGAGGGGCAGCAGGGAGAACGGTGCTAAACAGCGCCCGTGGAGACAAACAGCAATAAACACACAACTGTGTAGACCAACACTGCTTTATTTGCTTGTCAGCACACACACACACACACACACACTTTTTTCTCTTGAAAGAAAAAAACACTGGGTTTGTCCCCTGATGGTGCCTGTATGTGTCCACATCTAGAACAGAGAACCATACTGCTGTGTGCACTGAAGGTGAACTGCCCCCATGTAATGGGCATAGGCAGGCAGACTAGCACTAATAGGCATGAATGGCCATGGTAGTGTGCATTGTGTGGATGAATGAGAGGTGGGTGACTGCTCAGCATGTGTCCTTGTCTGTAAATAATGTGTTTCACCTTTTCAAAGGCACAAGCACAAAAATGTCGGAGAGGCAGCAGCACTAGTTGAGCACAAAGACTTTGCACAAATCATCAAAGGCCTCTGCTCGACACATCCAGCACCCCTGAGACTCAACAGGACACACACACATGCAGTACACACCGGACCCATACTGAACTCAGCCATTATCCAGACAAACAAATTCCACAGCCAGGCACACAATCCCAACACACTCCACAGGTGCCTGCATGCTGCCCAGCAGTGTCATTGAACACAACAATAGACTACACAACCCCATATGCACGTCCACTCACTCTATACAATCAAAAGTATATAATCATGTTGAATAGCCAATGCTGATTGCTATTACTCCAGATTTCCAATGGATGCATAACGGCTGCGGACCGGCTCCACTGCTGCGTGCTCCGCCGTCCGTCAGTACCCACTAGGTCCGGATTTGTTGCGGCACGGTTGCGGCCATGACTGACAGCTGTAGTCACGAGGAGCCACAAGTTCTTCGCAAATTCAGGTAGAATAGAACCATAAAACCAACAACAGTTTGTTTCCATCCAGAGGACTAGATGGGAAACAACTCTGTGCTGTGTTTTCAAGATGTAGTGCAGGGAAATATGATAAGCAGTGATCACGGTGTATTTTATTTAGAAAATTAACCGGATGTTTATTTTGTTTCTGTGCTCGACTTCCTGTCCCGCACTATCTGCCGTGTGCTGAATTGCTGCGGAGCTCTCCGGCGTCCAGCAAAAATAGAAGCTCTGCGTATCTGCTGCGGATCGCCGGAGCTGGGACGCAGTCGGAACGCTGCCGTTCAGTCAGTGGAAATACACACATTGACTTTAATGGAAACCTAATTAAGACATCAAATGGCCTTGTAAATACCTTTGCTTTATGAATAACTGAAATATGGATGGTCTCTTCGTGGTAACCGTTCACTACAAGAATCCACAGGATATTTCATAAACTTGAGTTTGAAATGAATGCACAAAGAGCACAGGAAAAGCTTTTCTTCTGTACACACAGGGTTTTTTCTCGGTCTTCTTTGATGATACATTCTGTTATTCTATGATTCTTTGACTATCATGATACTGTACTTTGTGGGGATTATCATATTGAAACAAACCCCTCAATAATCTCAATATGATACCCTTACATACATAATGAATTTGTGAGTTCTACCGACACTTGAGAATAATAAAACTCTGAAAATAATATATTGGTTGATATAAAAAAAATTATAAACACATAATATAAACAAGAATTCTGTTATAAAGATTGGTGTGAGTAAATGTATACTTAACAGCTAAACATTAAACGTTATCATTTAAAAGTTACAGTTAATATAAAATAAAAGTAAACTTAACAGTAAATGTCATTGAACAATTGAAAATTATTTTGAATAATAACTATGAAAACAAAGATGTATTACACTTGAATGGAGAAATGTCAAATATACATTAAAATACTAATAAGTAAAAATTATTTTGACTCTAATACCCATATTCCCCATTATTTGAATTGAATTACAAAATTCTGCAACTAGCTGAGTCATAGTTCAAGTTCATGCTTAACTATCCACTTTCCAGCGTTTCCTGATTTAACAAACCAGTTTGCATATGGAGGCTACTGTACTGCTATTCAAGTGTAAGAGTGATGTGAGTGAAAGATTGCAGAGAGAGATGAGGAAAGAGCAGACAGAAGGACAGATTAACTGCATACGCTTCTCTTTGCTTGTCACACACAGAAATACACACACACACGCACACACACACGCACACACGCACGCACGCACGCACACACACGTATTGTGCACATAAACACTGATGAAAGAAATTCCATCTTGGTGACATTCGCTGGGTGGACCTTTTCAGAATCAGAATCAGAAAAGCTTTATTGCCAAGTATGTTTTGTACACATATAAGGAATTTGTTTTGGTGCTGTAGGTGCGCGTCACACAATCTCAAACTAAGCAAAGACCAGCAAGACAAAAAAAAACGTATTCATGGGCGAAATTCTTTTGCATGCATGCAGCTGACTCATGGATTGAAAATAACATGTTTTAAAAGCTTACTTGTGAGAGAAGGACAAGGGGGGGGGAGGAGGAGGAGGGAGGAGGAGGAGGGAGGAGGAGAGCAGGTTAAAATAACAAGAAAATGACAGAGGAGCAGGGAAAAAGATGGAGAGAGACAGTGATGTCACCTTGTAGTAGTGGCACTGCAGTGAGAGGGAGAGAGAGAATAAAGGGAGTGAAATGGACATGGAGAAAAAGACTTACAGTAAGAGATCTATTAGCTGATAGAAGTCATGCAGACAACCTCCCACTCCCAATCCACTTCTTAGGCAATTGATTTGAGGATATTATGCGGAAAAGGGTGTGTGTGTGTGTGTGTGTGTGTGTGTGTGTGTGTGTGTGTGTGTGTGTGTGTGTGTGTGTGTGTGTGTGTGTGTGTGTGTGTGTGAGTGTCAGTGAAACTGGCTTTGGGCCTCGAGGCATAATGTAGTACTACTAGAGACTGCGCTTAGTTTTTTTCTTCTCGGTGTGTGTGAGTAAGCATGCATGCAGAGAGAGAATGAAAGAAAAAAAAAACTGCAAGAACATGGCAGTTTCTAACTATAAAGGAACATGTAAATGTGAGAATTAGTCACTTTGGTGTGTGTTTGTGTGTGTGTGTGTGTGTTCTCCTATTATTCATGTTGTGGGTCCTATCCACTCAAGCTAAACCATTCAATTTAATTAGTATAAGGGTTCGGTTTAGCATGTAGCGTTTATGGTTAAGTCTCCAGAGGATAATTTAAGTCAATGCAATGTCCTCCGAAGTAACAAAAATAAGCTTGTGTATCGGTCTCTGTGTGTGAATGTTTTAAGAGGACAGCATAAAGGAATGCCTCGGTTCAAGACTTGCCAAGATCACTTTTCCCATACGCCAGGGAGCCAAGACTTCCCCGACCAGCCAAGAATAGCACCAACTCTCTCTCTCTCTCTCTCTCTCTCTCTCTCTCTCTCTCTCTCTCTCTCTCTCTCTCTCTCTCTCTCTCACACCCACACACACTCAAGTACTCGCACTTTTTTACTCTTTGGATTCAATGAGAAAAAGAGTGATGGTGTGAAGGAGGGAAGTACAGCCTCACACACTTCAATCAGCACGGTGAAAGAGAGAAAGAGGAAAAAAGACAGGCACATTTTGTGAATTGTAAACCTTGTACAACATGCTTTGGCAGTACTGTACATACAGTTATGGTAATAAAGCACATTTGGATTTTAAAAAAAGAGGGAGAAACACACTGTAGTCTCGCTCTCTGCTCAAATATATTCATTGGCAACGTGTTTTTAAATAAAACGTCACGCTAATAAAGCTTCACTGAATTGTACAGAAATGAACCAAGAGGCAAAAAAGAGAAAGCAAGTGAGAGAGGAAGACAGACAGAGTTTCCAGCAGGGGAACTGCAGCCCTCTCCAAACTATCTGCTCCCTGTGGGGTAAATGGGAATGCTCGGCCTGTGAATGTGTACGTACATGTGCATGTGTGTGTGTTTGTGTTCACTTAAACAAGCGTGTTTGTTTAAAACAAGGACCAGAGTGCACTCCCTACTTCCATTGAAGCAACAGAACAGTCAGCAACATGGTTTCCACTCCAAAAACATGGACATACTGTAGAAGAAATACTTTAACCTCATTCACAATGAGTTATCACAAATAAATAAAAATAAAAAACGGTTCATAGCAGTGTTCAACAAGGCATTGCGACAGATCTGATTTCAACCAACAAATATGACTAGACTAGTTTAATGTGTAACGCAATAGGCAGCATTTGAGAAATCACACTTCTGTTATCTACTTAGCCAAAAAAGATTGTATCAGTCATACATGCAAAGAAATGATTAAGCAAATTTAACTTTTAGCTGTGACTTCTAGATTTTTCAGCAGTTTGTTGCTCAGAACATTCACCCAGTATTATATACCGTATATTATACCGTTTTATGTCTGCACTGTTGATGCCTGTACTGTGCAATAATGAAATGTTTTTAATTAGTTTGTGATGCATATTATTTGGTCATAGCTGGACAGATCAGTGCTGCCTTGAGACTTAACCTGCCAATTAGCATCATGACACTCTAGTGAGATCCAACATTAATCTTCCACTCTGCATGCAGACTCCTGGTGGAGGTCGGTTAGTGTTTGTTATTAGTCACCCATGTACATTGTTTATTGCTCATGACTGCAGTAAACAGACATGCAGAGTATCCCTCAGGGAAAGAGCCGAGTGGAAAATAACACTCATCTCCAATCAGGCAAGGCAATGTGGGGGGAGAGAACTTGAAAAACTTTGCTTAAATGTTTGTTCCTATTGATTGGCACAGACTCACTGGAAGAATGCCTTATACTGTAGTGAGTAGAGAGAGACCATACATCAACCAGAAGGCCTGAGTTTAAATCCTTGACCTTGAGCATTTGCTCTGCAGAAATGTCTGCAAGCAAGATAATCGCCAGCAGACCCAAAGGTGCTTTTCTGCAGCTGACCCTGCAATCTTACTTCCCTGTGGAAGGGGAGGAAGTGAAAAGAGAATTTCTCCTCTGGGAATCAATAATGCCACAA
Organism: Perca fluviatilis; assembly: GCF_010015445.1. Classification (NCBI taxonomy): domain Eukaryota; kingdom Metazoa; phylum Chordata; class Actinopteri; order Perciformes; family Percidae; genus Perca; species Perca fluviatilis. Next base: position 18,646,799 of record NC_053124.1, on the reverse strand, counting down.
GAAAGACCGCATTTGTGCTGCGAGTAATTCAGAGAAGAATCAAAGCAGTTGTAGCTTGTGGTTTGCTAGTAATTTAAAGAATGGCAGATTTGTTTATAAAGAGATTCATCAATGAATAGACATTAGATACCCAAACACTCACATGAGTAATGAATATAAACAAAGCGATAAACTAAAATACATCCCCCTCCTCACGCCTCACAGAGACATTACTTATAGGGTGTTTTTCGCACTATCAGCACTGCCAATAAGGCTTCCATTCTCACAAGAAGACCCCTCACTAACTGGTTCCTGAATGTATTATGCATAAAAATATATCGCTGCTCAACAAAGAGCTCGAATGCAGTATCATACAGCAGACAAACACTCACTCACTAGGCAGACTCGTATTACTCGACAGATAATGAGAATTAGGAGAGTGATCCATTAAAGGTGCTCTAAGCGATGTTGGGTGACGTTACTTCTTGTTGACGTTCGAAGTATTGTCAAACAAAACGAGGCCAGCTTGCCCCTCCCTCCTCCTCATCCCGTTCCCTCCCCCTCCCTTCCGTGCTTTCGCACACTAACCCCCCAACCCCCACCCCAAAATCCTTCTTGTTTGTTATTGGCTGGAACGCTGGAACTCTGTTTGTTGTTTGGTGGTGCAGGTTGGCCAGTTTGTTTTTGTTGCCGTTTGTGGAGCCTGGGCTGTCTACAGAGACGGCGTTTTTTTTTTTACAGTGTGTTCAGGGGACAGGCAGCTAGCAGATAGTGAGGAGATGTTTGCTGTATGTGACAAAAGATGTTGTAGCCTTAAAAAATGTGTGACATCACTTAGAGCACCTTTAATTGGAGCCGAGCCATACGTTTACGATTGTGTTGTATTGAGGAAAACCTTGGTTCATTCACTGCGAGTAGCGAGTATGTGAGCGGCTGCCACTTCACTCACATTAAAATCAAATGCACTTTACTTAACATGCATCTGGAATGTGACCAGGGTGATAAAGCAAGGCTCTTGGCTATGAAGAAAACACAGGGCTGAAAAGTCCTTGACGTCAGAACTAGTAACATCAAATTAAACATGACAGTCAGACTAGCAGCTTTTAGATTGTAATAGCAACATGGCAGCAGTTTGTCAGTATTGATTCAGCAGTAAGCAGGGAACCACTGTAGAACCTCAATTCAAGCTCAACTAAAACATGATATAAGTCCCCATCTATTCATTAAACCAGCTTACATAGCAAAAAAGGAACTGAATTTATTTAAATGAAAACCATGAAGTAGGCGCATGTTAACAGACGGGGACAATCTCACCTCATTCAACACAACTTCTCCAGACCCCCTGGTTCGTCACCAGGTGGTACAGCCCATGGAGAGGGTTCCAGATTATCCCAGAATGCAGTGTGTTGACTCAGGGACTCAGCACTCCCTGGTGGATGAAACAACAACAACAAAAGTTGACACTAAGGTAGGGAAAGGACAGATTATAACATGACAGGACACATTGGTATACTATACACTGTGGTGGACGCATCAGCAGGGCCCACACATGAATCACCAGGTTTATGTAACTCAGCTTTGATCCATACGCATAAACAACAATATGGGATTGTCACATCTTGCATCAAACAGATGACATGCAAAACATGTCTTTTACATCCCGACAGCCTCTGATTTTCTGTATGCACACTAGTACAGATCCTACAGTAAAGCACTACAAAGATGACTGTAGTGCACCTGAGTAAGTAATCTACAGTATATAGACTTGAAAAGAAAAAAAGAGTTGAACTTACCACATCAATTTGAAAAAGATCACTGTACATGTACACAAAGTCAAAATTAATTGGGTTATAGGTTTGGTACAAAAGAGTGTTTATGAGACATTTAGTTAGTGAAAGACCAATGAAAACCCACTGTATATACATATATACACTGTATATATTCTTAACAGGCTTTTGAAAAATTTCTGCGCATTCTTTCTGTTGAATGTTTTTGCTTAAGCCCTTTAAACCTTACTCTCGTTTGACATTTTCACCATGCAGCTTTTCATTCTGTAGCTTTCATTTGCTACCGTTTGCATAATGTTTTATTGTTTTAAAAACGGCAATGCAAATACAGGTCATCATTAAAAACACAACCTGTCATATTCATGGAGGGGAAAAACAAACTCCAGTGCATCTTTAAAGACATCAAAAGTGCAACAAGCTGATTTAAGCAGACACCCACACACCGGCATAAGAGACATACTGGCTGATCGTCGACAGCGTGCACACACTCTGTGGGACCAATTAGGCAGGTTGTGGTGGAATGATGGGGATTTTACAGGGATACGAGAGGCATGTTCCCAGCTGTGTGTGTGTGTGTGTGTGTGTGTGTGTGTGTGTGTGTGTGTGTGTGTGTGTGTGTGTGTGTGTGTGTGTGTGGTGTGTGGGACGTCAAACATCCTACTGACCCACTTTTTACATGTCTGAAGACAAGGAAAGAGGTGGGTAGGAGTGTGTTTGTGTTGCTGTCTAGCTGTGGGAAAGTGTTTTATTGCAGTTTAGGGAAGACAGAGAGGGGAATTACAGCATTTGGCTGGTTTTGTGTGTTAAATTAGTAATGGTGAAAAATATATAATTCCACGCACACTTGTTATGTTATGCATGATGACTCTATTCTACAGAGAATTGAGAGCTATGGTGGAAACGAGATATGATAATAGGTCAGTGAGGCAGATGAAAACGAGGTCTAGTATGGCAGAAATGGGAAAATCAATAGGCTTCCACAGTGGACTATAGTATAGTGTCAGGCTTAAGCTAAGCATGTAGGCACACATGTATTAAGCTTAATGCACACAGAAAGCAGCAGGGTTTGTGTGTACTAAAGAGGTTTGTAATGTGTAAGGCAGAAAATAGATGTGTACTGAGGCCATGGATTAGCAGACACCAACAGGCAACGGAGTCCATCATATGGTGTTAAAAAGGCAAGATAGAAAGAGGGATGGAGATAAGAGAAGAGACAGACAAAGAAGAGATTGAGTAATAGCCAAAGTTAAAAGAAGAGAGAAACAGTAGGAGAGATCCAGTGGTAACAGGAAGGAAGACAGATGGAGAGAATAGAATGGATGATGAGGTAAAGCAGACACAGAGAGAAAGAGGCAAGGAAGGCAGAGGGAAAGAAAGACAGAGAGAGAAACAGATGGTGGCAGAGAAGAGGCAGATAGAAACTCACTGGGAGGACAACACTGGCACAGCCAGCGAGACACAGCAGGGAGTATGGAAAGCTGAAAAATGTCCGTGGAAAAAGGAAGGAGGAGGATAGTGAGAGAGAGGGCAGACCAGGACAGAGAGTGAGGGTTTCATTTCAAAACTCTGCAAACTTGTAGGGAAAATACTATGAAACCCCAAAATTTAAAGATGTCAAGTTTAAATATATCACCTATTCTGGTCATAGCAAATAAGCGAAGCATATACGAGGGGTTAACTAAAAGAAAGCAATTGTAATTAACAGAGATTCATTTTGTTTAACAAATGTAACAAAAATGTTGATTCTAACAACTGAGACTGTGAGGGGAAACACACTGCCAGTCTTATACTTAATAAACTACTTTACTTACAGAAAATCAAGAACTCCATCATTTCACAAGGCTGTGCCAGGGTAGAGGAAGCTTCTAGACTACCAGGTTTGGGCAGTTCTTATATAACTATCAAAATCTCTAATATATAATAAATAAAAAATAGCTGTCATGAGATAATGTTGTAAACATAAAAAAGTGAATTTTTTTTACAACCGATCCCGGACTCCCGTTACTTGTTTGGGGATCAATTTGATTGTCAATGAAAAGAAAGTACCGTACACATGGCCTTAAATGCTCAGCGCTGCAAAATAAATGCTTTTCAGGCTGACTAGAAACTTCTCCTTACAACAAACACACCACTCCTGACTCACACACACACATACACACACACACACACACACACACACACACACACACACACACACACACACACACACACACACAAAGACACTTTGTCTCAATCCATCATGTCCAATCCATGAATCAAGCATGCTAAAATAGTCAGAAATGGTTCAATGTAAACCACATTAAGTAACTGTTATGTACGCGCGTGCCGTTTTTACGTTGCCATGTGTGCTTTAAGGTTTTTTTCTGTATTGTAACCTTAACTACATTGCATTACATTAATTTAGCAGATACTTTAATCCAAAGTGACTTACAATAAGTCCATTTAACCTACACAGCTAAGAGCAAGTTCAATGTTCAATGCTGTAGTGCAGTACATGCACATAAATGACCAAAGCGTACCTACAAGTATTTGTGTACGTATGTGTTGCAAGTCTACCTTACTCAGTGTGTTTCACTGGGTCTAAGAGATGTTTTATGCATGTCGAGTTATCTACCGGACACTGTCATTACAGTGAGTTAACAGGTTTGCCAGTACAGCTGAATGTAGGACATAGTGTGTAAGTGACTGAATGAGTGGTTTACACACTTAACAAAAGACTAAAGTACAGTCTTTTATGTGCATGTCCTGCTGTTGTATTCTGCCACAATGGGTGGATGGGTTCACAATTTTTGGCCATTCATTCGTTTGTGGTAATCTACTTCTAGTTTAAAAGGTGATGATATTCAACATGCTTAGCAAGTGTTCTTCTTGTGAGTGTTTCTCTGTACTTGACAAGATGCTGGCGGGATTACTCCATGAATACTTTTGTCCGCTCAATTATCACTTCACCTGTCTTTAAGTGCTCACATTCTTCCCATTGTCTCTTCGACAAGTGTAGTCAAAGAAAACAAATGTTGTCCACCCACAATCCCAACGGCTGTTGCCGAATCCTTTGCCTACTGTACAAGTTTTGCCTAACAGTGCGGTCTTGTTTTCAAAAATGGCTGTAGTCTGTGCAACCACAAGGATGTGGTCCAAAGGCTAACATCAGCAAAAGATTTACTCAAAAATGCCTCTGAAGGTTGCATTCCCAAAAAATGGAGTTAAATGCCAAACTCTTGCCGGATAAATGTGTGGTTAAGGTAGATCTGGGTACAGAACATGATGTTCACATCATATTGCTTGACACTTAGAATGTGTGTATTTATAAATAGTTTTGCTTGCTCTTAATGGACTTTTACAGAGAGATGAGAGAGATGGGAACATCTCAAAGCCTTTGGCATTCAATTTCTCTTTCTATTTGCTTCAACCAATTACACATCCTGTAGTACACAGTTCACCATTTATCATAAATATGACAGACAATCACAGGAACACACACACACACACACACAAAATACTTTGGGAGCTGAGGTAGTGTCTGACAGCTGTTTGGTTGGCTGAGGCAGAAGAATGCGGTGAGTCTTTGTGTGTGTGTGTGTGTGTGTGTGTGTGTGTGTGTGTGTGTGTGTGTGTGTGTGTGTGTGTGTGTGTGTGTGTGTGTGTACTGAGTGACTGACCATCACTGTAACGTAAGGGAAATGCCTTCCTTAACCACAACCCCATTTTCCTAGACTCCAACATATCTGTCATACCACAAGTGAGGAATCAGCCCTCTTTGAAGGTTCAAGGTGCTCAAAGCAGGGAGGAATGCTATCTTGGGTGCACACATGTCTGGAAAGAGCAGTGTCCTTTTACTTACCACCATCCTTTATCTACCATTCCACACTCGTTTGCTGTGTTAGTGGAAGTGTGTACGTGGCAGCTGTGGGATGTTCAGTGCCATAACAAAAATTCCTGTTGCTGACCTGAACTTTTTTTAATATCCATTTTTATCATACACTGTTGGAAGGAAGGAAAGAAGAAAGAAATATCACAAGCAAATACAAATCATTCAGCAAAGACAAACAAAATAAAGGTCAACATTTCCAGATTTACAATACACTCTCTTTCTCCCTCCACTTCCCAACTCTTTCCAACCATTTATAGCCATTCTCTGCTTAGTAACCCTCCAGGCTAAAGCTCAGGCGAGTGACAATCAGGGATATTTGCAATCAAACCACACTGTAACAAGAAAGGTTGCTATTAGAAACTTAGAGTGAGCTACAGCCCACTGGTACACATCATAACGTTTTACTGATGGAGGTCTTACTTCTCACCCACTCTCTTCAATGAGAACTGACCTAATTAAGGACATTTTTTAGTGGGTATATTAAAAGTGCATAAAATCCATGGTTGTTTGGTTATGATGCAATAATATGGATACAAGTTGAAACACCCAAGACTCCTGCTGTTGGTGCAGGAGCTGATCATAGTCTAAATAAACCTGATTGAATGCTAACATCCAAAGCAAAAGAGGGAGAGTAATGTTCGACTTAACATTCACAGACAACTACAGTAACAGTCAAACAATTTCTTAGACTAGAAACAACATGTTATAGGTAATACACACTGACAAACCTGAAATAAAGACTGGCCAGGCAATCAGAAGAGATGATTACATTTTTATGAAATATGACATTAACGCTGGGGAAAGAGCATAGTGTTGCTGTCCAGTGAGAACCATGTATTTACTCGTCAGCCTAGACCCTAATGTCTGATTAGTTGTCTAATCAGCTCAAGGAAGCATCTGTTGCTTTTATAGCTAGTGCACAACTATTTTATAGTAATGAACGTCCATTACATTCAAGCCATTGCCAAATGAGTTGATACAAAACTAATTAAGCCCATCAGCTTCACAAAACTCTCTCTGTATTTCTCAGTATGGCTAGGTTTACAAAATAGCGTAGTCCGGCAACATTCGTGCGCAGAAGCTTGAGTGATGCGTTTTAAGTCACTGCTAAGAAAGGACAACAGCAGCGTTCAGCTTTGGAGACGAAGGGGAAATAAAATTACAAGATAATTAGGTCTTCTAAAGAGTCCATCATGTATGTTTGGAGGAGGGGTGGACGTGGTGTGCGATCAACGAAGGCTTGCATCATGTGGATGCGCCGATAGTGTTGTTGTCATTACTAGAATTCCTCATGGGGGCGACAGAAACTACGCACTATAGCTTTAAGTTTTCTTTCACTTTCTGTTTTCACTTGTTCCGCACATTCACGGACACACCGTCACTATTTCAACGCCCAACATCTTCTCTATTCATTACAATGTTCTGAGCTTCACTTTGTGAGGCTATACAACTTCACTTGTGGGTGGAGCACACACGCACGTCCATAAACGTCCCAAATAAAGACAATGGGTTGAGACAAATCAAAGGCTGTGTGTGTGTGTGTGTGTGTGTGTGTGTGTGTGTGTGTGTGTGTGTGTGTGTGTGTGTGTGTGTGTGTGTGTGTGTGTGTGTGCTTCTGCGTAAGAGGGCATGCTGAGAGAATAGGAAGCATGCTTTCTGTGCCAACCCTATCCTTGGCAGTCAAACAAGGACACTCATGCACACACGCACACACGCATTTACGCGAGCACACACACACACACAGACACATACACACAGTGCTTAATATTTTTAATTGGCCACTGATTTGCCAGTTAGTGTTCTTGCCACTCTCTTCACCTCACTGTGCTGGCCCTGTGCCCTGCAGCCTGGCAGAGACACAGCTGGACACAGAGTCACAGTGTGTGTGTGCGCGCTTGAGTGTGTGGTAGTGTGTTTTTCATCTTGAACGCAAGAGTGAGTAGGTCTGTGCATGTGTGTAGGTAAAGGTGTCATTTTAAACAGATACACGTGTATCTAATGTAATACACATGTGCTTGTGTATGCGCAATTGAAGGAGGCTCAGTTTCATGGACAGATTTCTGAAATTCTCTCAGGCTTTGTGACAAATGTTCATTTCAAGTACTACATCACTCAATTAAGTCTTCATCTCCTCAGATATGCTGAGGTCTCAAAGTTCTGCATTTTAGGAAACATCTTCAATGTTGTGCACTGCTATTGTGTGGCTGGAACACACGCATTTCTTCTTTTAATGATTTTACACCAAGGCCAAAACATTTTCTACATCAGTAAGGGAAGCACTCTGCATTATCTTTACAGCAATTGAAACAACACACATTCAGAGTTTTCGGCACACTGCATAGTCTCCAGGTTTTCATGGAGAGTCTGTGTGACAAAACATGTGCTGTAAATGTCTGTTGTTCAGTGTTAAATGCCACAATACACTTGAGGCTCTTAAAGCTCACACAAACACACCACGTGCATTGTGGCATGTTTCACCAACACATTGTGAAGTGTGCACCATGGTGTTGCTCCATGGCTTATAATGTGTGACTGTGTGTAACCACATGAGTGTGCTGTGGAACATTTTGGTAAAAAAAAGAAGAAATAAATAATACAAAATACACTCAGACAACCTTTCAGAGTTAAATTATAGTTTACAAAAGTGCACTGTCTGAGTGTCAACAAGGTGTGTGTGTGTGTGTGTGTGTGCGTGCATGTGTTTGTGTGTGCGTGTGAGATTTATGTAGCCCATATCATAAGCAGATTGCATCCTCACCTGCAGTATTTTGCAAAGCAACGACCATCACCACTCATTCCTTTTACACTCTGCACACACACACACTCAGACAAGTACAGACACACACATACACACACACACACACCCAATGAGCAACCCAAGGTCAAAACAAAGAGGATGAGATAAGTGTGTGGTCTGTGTGTATACGTGTGTGCGTGCTTGTGTGCGTGATGACATCATTACTAGAGCAAAGCACTCGCTGATTGATGGAGAGAGGGGTTGTTAAGGTCGACTGCTGTGAGCTCATTGCCCAGCAACCAGACAACCTTGCCACTGTGTGTGTGTGTGTGTGTGTGTGTGTGTGTGTGTGTGTGTGTGTGTGTGTGTGTGTGTGTGTGTGTGTGTGTGTGTGTGATCTCTGTCCTGCAGCTCACAGGTAGGAGGGGTCAGCCCGGCACACACACACACACACACACACACACACACACACACACACACACACACACACACACACACACACACACACACACACATGTGTAGCTAGACAGTCTGGTCCTCATCTTGAATACTAATAGCAGTTACTGCTGTGTGATAACTGCTTCTAATGCTGCAACAGAGTTGACTAGGCTTATACATTTGACATTGGAACAGTGATAATCTACAATGTCTGATTATCACACAATATATACGATATACAGTACATACAATGAATTCCACATGTAAATACATTATGTAATTCAAACTGTGCACTGGATTTGCAGAAATGTAATAGCTGTCTTCTCTCTGAACTGAAGGCAGGTTCTGTCTGTATTTTCACCAAGCAGAGCTCAGACTCAGAAAACAGTTTTTTATTGATGCATTTTTTGAGTTTTGGGGCTGTGGGTGGTAAAAAGAAAATTATTTAGCTGGTGTTTGTTGGAGTGCGTCATTCTCTGGGTTCTGTTCTGTTCTGTTGTTCCATATAAAAACTTATCACAGTTCTCTTTTTTATTTGCAATCGGTTACCTTTACCTATGTCTGGGGCATTTCTGAGGACAGATATGGATAAAATCAAGGGAAAGAATAAAGTTTTCTAGTTCATCTTTTTTTTCTCTTTCTTGCTAGTACAGCAACTTTGACTGACTTGTAAGGAGATAGTCTGTTCAACTTTTCACACATACCCTATCAGTTTACCATTCTCACACATGCACACGTACACGCTTCTCAGATGACCACTCATTGAGAAGCAAACGGAGAAGACACAATACTAACATCACAAAAAAACTGCAGCTCGGCCTGCTCTGATGTCAATGAGAAGTTTGAAATTCTGACAGGAGCTAACAATGACTAATCAGGAGCTAAACAGGCTAAAACACAAGTACTTTTTTATAACAACAAATGTATCAATGAAGTAGGGCTGGGCCATATGGAGAAAATCAAATATCATGATATTTTCTACCAAATACCTCGATATCGATACCGCAACGATGTTGTAGTGTTGACTATTGGTGCTTTCACAACATATTTACACAATGGGAGATTTGATAAATAATCATCAGTAATGTGGATATAATGACTAAGTGGGTAAAGGCAAATAATAGAACAGTTACAACAGGCTGGTAAGTTCAGAAAATCACATCATGCAGCCTTTAAAACCAGGAAAAGACAACTTTTCATTTTATGATATCCAAAATATAAGACGATATCTAGTCTCATATCACAATATCGATATAATGTCGATATATTGCCCAGCTCTACAGTGAAGGTTCCCATTGTATCCCAATTGCAAACATCTGTTCAATCATCATTTCTTCATGCCTATAGTCAGGAAGAGCCATGCATTATTTGATGGATAGATGGATTTTGAGGCCAGGTATAATGCGTCCAAGAGTTAAGAAGCACTCAGCACAGCTGGAGGCCGTCTCATACAGTCCTGCAGCTCTATTAACAACACTGTAAACACACACTCATTTTAGTATCTTTCCAGAAAGATTACAACAGAAATGCTGTCTTACTTGTGTCTTTGAAGAACAGGGAAACAAGAAAGATGCTTCGATGGTGATAACAATGATTTGATGGTTAGTTATACGTGGCTGAAATAAAAACTATAATTGTGTACTACTGCTGAGAAGATAGATTGATACTTCTAAAGTGGTATGGCTCAGGTAGTCACTGTATAGCACAATGAATAAAACATGTCACTGCCAAGGTAAGGGGAGTTTATTTTTTACTGAGATCACATATTAGAAAATTAAAAATCTTGTTGGCAAAGATATGAAATATATTGCTGATTGTGGCCCAATTTATAAATGGGGCAGCAATGCAGCCTCATGGTTAGACTGACCACCTCATAGGGGAAGGTCACAGGTTAATGCAATGTGTAATGTAATGTGTTCTCTTAAGATGAGTCGCTCTCTTTTTCTTTTCCTTTTACATAAGTGTATCAGCTAAAATGTAAATCTGGGTTGTTGGTTACATGGTGGGTCACATTTTATTAATGAGTACTTAATAATGTGGATGGTAGCCAAACTTGTTTTCTGTCTGTAAAGGAAGTGAGAATATCAAAAGTAGTTAAACCCAAACAAAAACACACTGCACCGCTGCAGAATGAAAACATCTTTTTACATAAGGTAGATTACAAAAGAGAGACAGAAATGAACAAAAATGCAGTGGCAGATGAGGGTGGGGTGATAACAGAGAGAATGAATAAAAGAAAGAGACGAAACACAAAAGAAGAAACCGAGTAAAACGAACTCGTCTGAGTGTCTCTCTCTCTCTCTCTCTCTCGCTCGCTCTCTTTCATTCTAAGATCTTCAAAGGCTAATGCAGCGCTCCTGAGACGCTGCTACCAACACTTGTGGGACACGCGCACACACACACACACACACACACACACACACACACACACACACACACACACACACACACACACACACACACACACGTAGTAAGTACACCCTGCTAGGAGACAAGCTCTGTGCTACCCTCCTCTGAACCAAAGTAATGATACACAAGAAATTCAGACAGACAGACAGACAGACAGATGAAGGGAGAATAAGAGAATAAAAAAACAGATGACAACAAAGGAAAAAGGAGGAAATTATACAAACTGTATTAAAGACTTGTGTCGGGTGAACAGCTGCAGGCCTAACACTAGTCGGATATGTTTGCAAATCCAGTACACAATACATCGTGTGCATTTAGCAAAACTCTTAGTACCATATCATTAAGATAATAAAAAAGCACTGCTCTTATCAATGATTGCAACCACGAATGCATGCCAATGTCATCTTTACTCACATTATTTTTTTATAATCAAAATAATTTCTGTGAATCTTCAAAGAAAAAATTACAGAAATAAAAGGCAATGCAATATAGAAACCTTCTCTCTATTAAGACAGCCGACAAAGGTTCTGCACCTTTGCCCTGGGTGAAAATTCACAACCTCACATCACTGTATCTCCTCTCAGTGCTTAGAAGATGAGTCTGCAGCATGAAAATGTGCGTTGTACATGGCGTTATCACCAATCTGCACGGCCGATAAAGTCGGACTCATTATTTGCTGTGGTTGTTGCTGGGGCTGCTTGGTCTGGGGAAATAATATTCTTGCACGTCTTGTTAAATGTGTTTCTCTTCAGTTCTTTTACTCGCCCGCATTTTCTCTTTGTCTCCGTCTTTCACTTCACAAACCGCCTCATTCTCTCGTCTCCCTCACAGCCTTTTTTATTGTTGCTTTTCAAACTCTGTCACTCTGTCTCTTACAGTGGCTGTAGGCTATACATATCTTGCTTTTCCTCATTTGACCTTCCTGCTTTCCTCTCTCCTCCACTCCCCACACTTGCTGACAAAGTGTTAGCAACACTGTGCTTACTCCGTTTTTGATGAAAACTTGAGTGTTGATGCAGCACATCCTCTAAGTTACTGCATGCAATAACCTAAGATAGCAAGGGAATTTTATGATCTGGTGGAACAGCTGTTTTTAACTAGGTTTTTACAGGACTCCTGGGGTGAATTGTATACAACATGGTACCTGTGTTAGTGTATAAAAGAGTATGCAAACAAAAAATAGTAACAGCAGTGGGGAAATAAACGATGAAGCACGAAAGAAATAGGAGGGACAGATATGAGAACAAGCAATCATACACAAATAGGCTGTTGGATTTTCACTTACTGAAAATCTACCACACAGAGGCACTTTAATGGGCGTCATATTCCTTTAAGGAGTGTCGGTTCTTTTTCACATTCTCATATCTATTTTTAACTCTGTTGCTTTTGAGGATTCTGCTATATTTACATGGGAACAATGCGTACACACATACGTACCGAGATGTCCATACCTATGCAATCACACACACACACACACACACACACACACACACACACACTCATGCACTCCCAATGGGTGATAGTGAGCATGCTTTTCCTGCTGTTTGTAGTTCAACAGTTCAGTCATGCAGTTCAAATGGCAACAAAGACCCTTTTTGCACTATGAAATATTGTCTTAAACATCTATACAGTACTACAACTCAAAGCCCAAACTGTCAAGAAGATATATATATATATATATATATATATATATATATATATATATATATATATATATATTAATGCTTGTCAAGAGAGAGAACTGGCTGAAACATTGTAGTGACTACAGTATGTAATCAGCCTTGGAATGTAGGGAGAGAAAGACAGCTATCACTTATCAGCAGCTTAGATTGAAATCACCCATCCATAAAGATATACTGTTTCTAGCAAATACCACAACTGATTCTAGCATAATTATATTTTCCATCATTATACTACAGAAGCTTAATAGGGTACATATCTCAATGGTACCTTCCACACAGACAGAAATCTTTATACGAGCATGTGAAGCTTAAAAAGGTCTTTTGACACGTCACAGTAGGAAAAGCGCAGGTGTAAATCATAAAATCAATGTTGGCTCAATTCCGTTTAGCTGCTTCAATTTCAGGGTCCAGGTGAATGCTGGCTCACTGTCACACTGTGGCAATATTAATGTTATTAGTAAGACCTGCGCTTTTCCTACAATGACAAATCAAACTGTCTGCTGTGGAAAGGAGATAATTAAATGTGTGTATATACATAATTTTATGCATATGTATACATCACAACTATTCCCTATTTGAACCCATATTCACCGTGTGTGACTTCAATTTCATTTATTTGTAAAACCTTTCAGTGAAGATGCTCTCAGGATGTTTAATCCCTCATCTATCAAGGTCGTGTTGACGGTCTGGGCGAGTGCTGTTAAAGACTGAATATGTGTAATGCATTGGTTTCGTAAATGTTGTGTGTGTGTGTGTACATTCTGTCCTCTTCATTGGGATAGTGGAGATATTTTATTAAGTTCATAAACATAATGCACACCCACACAGTCTCTCTCTTTCTCTGGATTAAAGTCAACATGACATTAAGGCCCTGTAAATTTGCCTTTTTATATACCTCTTTCCATTTCCTCTTTGTCATTCTCTTTCTCCAACTATCCATTCCACTTGCAACCTATTTGATATTCATCCCTCTCTCAAGCTGTCCTCTTTTGCTCCATCCACTCTTAATGTCATACTGCATACTAAAATAATAAATCAAAAACAATTTTAACCTCTATAATCCTCACTGGCAAGATTAGTAAATGTAATAATGTATTTTACCAATAATAATACCTAATTTACCAAGTAAATAGCAACAAATGTTCATGATTTATGTCTCATTTATGTTCTCATCTCTTCTTTTACTACCTCTTTATAACTCCCTCCACTGAGTTCTAGTCTAGATTTTTCCTTTCCTATCTTCCTCTGCATAAAAATCTCCCTTCCTCTCCCTCCCCTCTCTCCAATCACTCCCTTTCCATGCTGTGCTCATCCTTCCCACTTTCTTTCTTTCCTCCCTCCCTTCCCCCATCTGTCTCTCCCCACTCTCACGGTCCTTCACCTCCCTGTATCCACACAGCACAGCTTCCATCCACCCTGACTTCCTTCACTGTCTGTCGTTCAGTAGGTGAGGTAATCCCGGTTACAGCCATAAAATCTCCCCACACACAGATAGACACAGACTCGTTGAGCATAAACGGTGTCATCATAAAGCTGACACTGCTATCATTCAGAATTATAGTGCTGGGGAGAAACACACCTAGAGATAAAGTGAAGGGTAAATGTGAGAGTTACCAAACCGTGTGTGTGTGTGTGTGTGTGTGTGTGTGTGTGTGTGTGTGTGTGTGTGTGTGTGCTGAAGGCTAGAGCACAGAGCGAAGCCACTACAACAATTTATTGCAGTAAATCCAATGAAGAGAAAACTCAGTGTTTGACTGGAGGGAATTTCCTATATGCTCCATTTACTCTTAGTGCAACAACCTCAGTATGAGTATGTGTGTGTGTGTACGTGTGTGTGTGTGTGTGTGTGTGTGTGTGTGTGTTTAGGGGATTCCGCAGTTTGCTCTGCTCACTGTCTCATTACATCATCACATGGTGCTCTGGGCTCACTCACACACAAAGACACACACAGTGTAGCTGGTATACACACAGATAAAATATGTGTTAAATGCAGCCCTGTCTGTGTGTTTTTGTGTGTGTGTGTGTGTGTGTGTGTGTGTGTGTGTGTGTGTGTGTGTGCACGCGCACTATAATGAAGTCATATGATTGCAGAGGCACACTGGTTGACTCTCAAAGAGCTTTTATAATAACTTTTCAATATGACTCTTATTAATGCTTGTCAAGAGAGAGAAGCCTGAAGGGTAGGAGAGAACAAGGGAGGAGAAAGATAGAGGGAAGGTGGAAAAGAAAAGAGAAGTAAGACAGAGTAAGCTTGAGGAAGAGAGGGACAGAGAGAGAGAGAAAGAGAGAGAGTGATTAAGTGAGTGAGTGAGTGAGTGAGTGAGTGAGTGAGTGAGTGAGTGAGTGAGTGAGTGAGTGAGTGAGTGAGTGAGTGAGTGAGTGAGTAAGTGAGTGAGTGAGTGAGTGAGTAAGTGAGTGAGTGAGTGAGTGAGTGAGTGAGTGAGTGAGTGAGTGAGTGAGTGAGAGAGTTAAGGTGTCATAATTACTATACATCCATTGTGCTCCATCATAAGTAGAGAAACTAAAACCTGCATCAGGGCTGGTTACATTCCACAGGACCTACTAGTGATTAAATACAGACCGTAAAACTGAAGGTTAAGCCAAAACAGTGACTAAACATTCAGTGGCAAAGATCAGAGTAAATCAATTAGAGGAGAAAGAAACAGAAGAGGAGACAGACAGAAAGTAAACAAAGTAAAGCTGAGATAAAACAGAGAAGCAAGTGTGCGAAGCTGAGTCAAAGGCAGACAGAAAAACAGACAAAATTAACAGCAAGAGAGCCTACCCTGAGTTTGTTCCAAATTTGTGTGTGCAGGTGTCAGACGAACTGACAAAATCACACAAGACTTTGGAACTGTATACATTTATTAATGCATGCCTGCTTCACTGCAGCCGTGCTTTCATGTTTGTGCTTTGACGTGGTGAGTTAAAGAGTGACTATAATTGCAAGTTTCTCTTTTGCAATGCAAACCTAATGCTTCCTAACAAATAAGAAGTAAACCATATTTGTGTTTCTATATTAGGTTAACATAAAAGCCATTGGACCGCCTAACACTGCAAACTAGTGTTACAAATAAAGCTAAGTGAGTGAATATGTGTCTGTTTGACTGGCTGGCTGGCTGGCTGACTGCACAGCTGTTTGAATGGCTGACGGCCTGGTTAACCAACAGCTGTCTGACTCACTGCACAGCTGTATTACTGGCAAACAGGCAAATTATTTATCCATCTCACTGGCTGGCTGGCTTTTTACTGAACAGCTGTCTTGCTGACTGATCAAGCTGTTTGACTGGCTGACTGGAGGTTTCCTGACTGAATACGTAAATGACTTCACAGCAAGAGGACTATCCTACTGACTGAGTACCTGCATCACTGGCTGGTTGGCTAATAAAGGACATACTGTTAAAAGTGAAAAGAGGACAATGAAGTGCACTATGTTTCTATGGCTGTGTGTGTGTGTGTATGGACAGAGACTGCATGTCTACATCTGTGTTCACTGCCCGAATGAATATGTGTGTGTGTGTGTGTGTGTGTGTGTGTGTGTGTGTGTGTGTGTGTGTGTGTGTGTGTGTGTGTGTGTGTGTGTGTGTGTGTGTGTGTGTTGCTTCTCCATGCACAGGGATGCTCTCTGCTGTTATACAATACACATTGTATAACAACTGGCAGTATGTGGGCGGCTCCCACCATCTGGAGAGATGCAACCCTCGCCGTGCCTGACACTACACACACGTATATGTATGTGTGTTGTATGTGTTTTTTTGTGTGTGTTTTGTGTGTGTGTGTGTGTGTGTGTGTGTGTGTGTGTGTGTGTGTGTGTGTGTGTGTGTGTGTGTGTCTACCCTGCAGCTACAAATAGATACAGCATCATCTACAGTAGTTAGGTTCCTGGGTTCATGTTTTTCACATGATGGATTAAAGGAAAGTCACTGAGTGCAATCGTGTATACTGTGCATATACTGCATGTTTTGCTGCGTATATTACGACTGATACTATTTTGTTCATCCTGATAAATGCTGCAAAATGTATTATTTCAAAAATACATGCATCGATAATTGTATACACACACAGGGATTCTTTATTATACTTACTTTATGTGGCAATGTCCTCTGGGGGTTTGACAGCTGACAACAGAAAGTGAGGACTTCGTTATCTGGCTTAGCAGGAGCCAAAGTTTCCACAGAGATGGACTCAACTACACAAACAGCGTCTTGGAACTCTTCGTCCACAAATAAACAAAGACACGCTCAGAGGAAGACATACAGTGCACACGCACACACACACACACACACACACACACACACACACACACACACACACACACACACACACACACACACACACACACACACACACACACACACACACACACACACACACACACACACACACACACACACAAGTAAATAAGGTGCTGAGAGAATCCACTCCATCAACTCCAAGTCAGTGCTCAACATTGAACTGTTGCTATGGAGAGGAAAGCATGGCTTTCCAGTCTATTTAAGGTAACCAATGTTAGTTATTTCTTTTCACTGCATACATCAGAGTAAAGAAAACAGTGATAGACAGGGTGCGAACTACGGGGGAGCTAAGGGGAGCTCGGCTCCCCTTAATAAGACATGGGCTCCCCTGAAAACATGATTTGTGAAATTTTGGGGGGTCTCTAAAAATATTGACAATGTGTCATTTTGACGTGCAAAAATGGAAAAATATTCATTCATGCATGACGGCGATTTAAACTTAATTCACTTCAATAAAGATAACTATACATGCTATTCTTGTTATGAGCATCAAGGCGTGGCGGCGCTGTGGTGTAAATTCAACTCATGTTTAGCACATGTTAACTCAAAGATTGGCAGAAAAAATATAAACATTGGAGGCCATTAATCGGCGCGCAAAGTCCTTGAAATCCATTCTGCAGTAAGCATCATATAGCCATGGCAAAAAGAAAACAAGGCAGTTTAATTAATTTTGGTCTTACTAAGAAATTGTGTAGCGATGACGTCAATAGCACGACCGATTCACCTGCTGCAAGCCCTGTTAGCACACCTCCCACCGGGGTGACAACGCAAGAAGAGGCTGAAGAAATAATGTCCTCTCTGGCTGAAGATGATCCTAACCCCTCTTGTTCCTCTCTCTGCTGTTAAATTGGAACAGCCAGCAGTGGAAAGACTGGAATAGCCCATATACATGGCTGTTTGTTAAGGATGGAAGCTTGGGGTGCGTTGCTAAGGTCTAATTGAACGGAGGAATTATGTTGTTCTTCGGTAGCCTGAGTAACTTTAACCGTTGTTCATGTGAAATCTCAAAGACAGCCTGATGCTTTGTTTATAGACTATTTGTGGCTGGCTGTTTGCTGTTTGACCTATCTTTTCCTGTCGATAAAGTATAATAGGGTAAATCCTGTAGTGCATACACTTGTAGCTGTTATGTATCTTTGTAAGTCATTGTAAGTCGCAAGCGCACGACCCCCCCGCCCCCCACCCGTGGGGAAAAAAGTGGGCTCCCCTGAAGGCCACGGTATAGTTCGAACACTGGTGATAGCAAGCATTGCGAATACACTGTATATCAACTGTGAGATGCTTTTTAATTCTCAGACTTTATTTTGCCCTCCCTGCTGCTACTATCAGTTTACCAAAAATGAATGAAGATATCTCACTGCAAATCATGGCTGCAAAATGGTCACTCATTGTTCCTCAAAGTGTGGCAGGTAAAAACATTCTCGGCTACTAGACTGCAGTTCTTTGTGTGCTCTCCCACAAGGATTGGCATTTTGTCTTTGTTGGTTATGTTGTCAAATTCAGGATGTTTGTATTCAAATTTGGGGAAATATTTAGTTTGTTTGTGCGTTTCAATTGGTGATGTAGTTTATTTTCTGGTGTGTTATAATCTGGTTAACTCTAATTGATTTTTTTCTCAGACTGGTCCTGAGACAGAACAGGGCTAGAAAAACTAAGTGTCAGGACCAGCTTGCAGGGTTTCAGGTTATAGGAGTTACCGTTTTTAAGATGAAGCCAATATTTGATTGCTCGTTTTTGAATTTTGATGAATAATGGGTATTGGCCTAATTCAGCTCTGCAGGCATTGTACATATTTGGTTTTTCTGTGCACCTGCGAGATGCTTTTGCAGAACTCTGAATGCCTCTAAATAAGTCAGCTGTTACTGTCTCCTTTCAAATATCAAAGCTTTTAGTGATACGTAATAACACAGTTTGCCCAGTATTTCTGCTCAGCACACAAAGTTCCACTTAAAGCACGAGACTGCAGTGTACTGTTGTTTCTCTTTTTGTTTGCACGGAGCACATACTGTATGTGGACAGCATATGTGCAAAAGTGTGTACATGCACATCTGCATGTTCGTGTATTTTTGTGTTTCAAGGTGAATGTGTCAGATCCACACAGTAAGAGAGGTGCTACATTGCCTCTGTTTTTAGCACACGTCAAAGGAAGTCACTGGAGCTCACATCCTGCCTTCTGTAATCGTGAATCCCAGATCACCTAACTCAATGCTGATAATTATTAGAGTTTAAAACTTTATTTGACACCCTTAAGTCTGAGGTGTTCCTGTGGTTTATATGAATATATGGTTGATATATTTTACTCCTATGTAGTGTTAACACTTCGAAAAACTGAAATAATTGACATTCATTTCATCTTATTAATCAGTTTCAGATATCTACAACAATATTGTACAAGGGTTATTTTGCTACAGGTTTTCAGGCCCTCTAAGGAGCTGCTTCACAATTAAACTTCCAAAGGGAACCAGTGTGCTTAGGGACCTGGACACACACGGAAAAACATTGCCTTTTAATACAAGTAGAAATAATTAGAATATATATAATATTTTTGCTGTCTTGAAAGCCATAACTCAGATCAAAACACATACTGACTTTTCAACTCCACGGTTCAGGTATTAGAGATGCTAATTGTATTCTTCCTGCTTGTCAGGTAGTAGCCACCCATGATGTTAAAAAGCAGGAGAAGTGTGAAATATGTGGACTTAAATACTTAATAGAAATAACTTTTTCTCATGCCCTCACTTCACAAAAAGGTGGTTTTTTATGTTTTTACACGCAGGTGCACAGATGCACACACACACAAACCTTAAGAGAGAGACAAAGAGAAAAAAGGAGAGTCTCAGACAACAGCACAAAGAAAAGGCAATTCCAAAACAAGCAATGGCTGTAAACACAGTGATTACACTCTAGGGTTACGTGAAATCTTTGAAATATTGTGACCAATACAATAGTTTCCTTATTAAGTTAAAAATGTGGAATGAAAACACGTTTGTCTCCAACCCTTTTTTATCATTGAATAAAATATGCCAAACTTCACAACATCTCTGTTTAATGCTGGCTTAACAAAAGCAGCTGTTCAAGAACTTCGCCAAACTAAACAAAATGGTGAAAAAAATTAGCAGCATTTGCGGATTCCCTAATTGAGATAAATATCCTATCAAATAATAAATAAACAAGACAAAGCATCTGATCAAGCACTTTCTTGCAAACACTTAAAAGTTTGCAAGAAAGTCCACCATGGTCACATTTCGATTGATACTCTTTGATATTCAGTCATACAGTAGAAGTCACACGACCACTGCATATATTAATATATCAATGAAATGACAGTAAGTGCATTGGTGTCTTGAGCTGCGGACAACTAGGTCTTTCAGCCTATTCATAACAGGCAGGCCAGGTTTATAGCTCGGAATTTGCGAGTGGCAATCATTTGCGAAACGTGTACAAAAAGTGTTTGCAAGAAAGCTTTTGCAAACAGGCCCAAGGATTACTGAATTCACTGAGCTAATGGCAGCTTACAGTTAATGACCATGGAAAAGTAAACTCTTGGTAACACCCAGGCCCTAGCAGAGCACACAGGAAGACCACCGCCGTTGTTACGTCATATTTCATCCTCACTACTTCCCCTTTCACCTTAACCCCAAACAAGAATTAGTTCCTACACAAGTCCCTGGGGCCTGTATAATGAGGCCTGTCCTGTACGTGTGTGTGTGTGTGTGTGTGTGTGTGTGTGTGTGTGTGTGTGTGTGTGTGTGTGTGTGTGTGTGTGTGTGTGTGTGTGTGTGTAAATGTATACGCACACATGTATGTGTACGAGGCTTACATGCCTTTCGATCCGTCTCTCATTTAAGACTTCTGTGCAGAAACACACACAGACATACACACACACAGGTCCGGAGAGGTTATGGGAAAGAGTCTTTGGCTGCAATTCTAGGAGGGAGGGAGTGAAAGAGCGAGAGAAGAAAACAAGAGAAAGCAGAAAGCAAACAGGCTGTAAAACATTTATATGTGTACATAAGCTGAAAACATACCATTCATTTTTTCAAATTTGATGAAAGGCACATTCTGTTTTTGTCACACAATTAAAAATAAGGCTCCTCTGGATTAGATTTGACTAAAGCTGAATTTTAATGTAGAGCTGGAACCAATGGAAAAATACCAGGGAGGTGCCTCATAAATAACGGGACCAATGACAGCTCATATCAATATTGAAGAGCAGAGAGGACAGAGGAAGCAGAAGAGACATGCGGGGAGAGCTGGAGCGAGATAAGAAAAAATGCCTCCATACCAGCAATGCAAAGACACACACAAGATTCCTGTTGATGGTCTTGATTTCGTTTTATTTTAATGATACAAATCTTTACGGTATATGGCCTAAAAGGTAGATTTTTAGTGTTCTACATGATGACTGCAACTAACGATTATTTTATATATTATATTATATTTTCAATTAACCTGTCGATTACATTTTCGATTAATCAATTAAATGTTTGGTCTATTAAGTGTAAGAAATATTGAAAAATGGCCATTACAATTTTTCCAAAGCAAAATTGTTTTCCAAATCACTTATTTTGTGCTAAAACAGTCAAATATATTGCGTTTCCTATCATATAAGATAAGGAAAAGTGTATCTTCATATGTAACAAAATGAAATTAGTCATTGTTTTGGTGTGTGGATTTTATGACTAGAGAGAAAGAAAACAATCTTCAAAATGTCATCATGTGAGTGCAAACCCTCCTTTGTATCTAACCTGGCTGTCATCTCGGTCTTTTTCTTTAAAGCTAAAAAATCTTCAAAAAACACAACTGCTGCTATTCAACATGCTCAACACAGCATGCATTCCCTGTAGAGTGCGCTGGTTATTAATGCACCATTCATAATCTCCTGTCACTAAAACAGGATGGAGACCTGTCTTACTGCCAACACTGAGCCACAATATACATCTAACCCCTTTCAATATTTGAAATGAAACTAAATCTATACAAACAAAAAGCACAACTGCTGGCCAGCCCACCATCTCACAGCTATCCTCTATCCGGGACGTTTATCCGGAGGTCTGTGTGACAGGCAGGGAGAGACAGCAGAGGGCACAGCCGCTGTCAGTGATAAGCCCTGGGTGATAAACGACAGAGGTGAGGGAAGAATATGTGTAAAAGTATTTTCCCACTGGTTCCTACATGTCTGTGACTGCGGATCAGTCATTACCAGTGGGTGGTATGTGGTGTAGTAATCTGACCTGTGTTAAGACTCTTTGGGATGATGGTGGGAGGTAGACTGCATGTGTGTTTTACCATCATCTCTTTCTCACCCTGTCTGTATTTCATACGGTGTCAAAGAAGGCAGATACTCCATTACCTGGCACATATTGTGGAATTTGTTCTGTATGTCTGAATGATAAATGGTGCTAATAACAATAAAAGAATTGATCTAAAAAAAAAATCTGATACTCCTTGGTGAAAAATACCAAAGGTTAAATCAGAACCTGCTTGGACTATGTTTTATAAGCCACAGTTGTCTAAAAATGTTCGGCAATTAGTGAATTCTTTTTCTATCAATCGTGATCCCCAAAGCTTTAGAAATTGTCCATTCTGTGTACAAAGAGAATTTTTTTTTTTTTTAGATAGTTTGTTCTTATTTAACTAATTAAGGGAAGTGTTAACATACGTGGGAATTGAGAAATTATGTTGTCAATTGCTGTTTTCAAGGTCAAGAATGAATTTCACTCTCAATTTTTAAGCCAACATGGATGAGATGGAGATTTCAACATCAACAATTCCACAAAGTGTTGGCAACTGTTTAAGTGAACATGTTTTTATTTTTATTTTATAGAAAAAGCAAAAAGAAAGTTCCCTTTTTGACAAGCAAAGATGACAGTTTATCTTAGTAGGAAAAAAATAAAAGATATAAATACCTAATAAAATGTGGTATTTTACTGTAAAGGTGCTCTTTTCTTATTAAATAATGCTGATAGCCAAAACTGTGTTGCATTAATGGGAGAGGCCAGTATACTGTAACTAAATATAAAGTATTTTTCCAATCTCTGTGTGTCCTTCGGTATTTGCTTTTGCAAAACTGCTAGTGAGGGGAGTTGGGACGACGCACAACAGTAAATAATGACTGTCTCAATGCACAGGAGATTTTAGACACAGCAATAGCAGGCTGTAATATGGGCCAAATCTTTCCCCAAGGACAACACTGGATTAACCAGTCAACATCACTCAAATCTCACACACACACACACACACACACACACACACACACACACACACACACAAGCACACAAGTGCGTGGCACTATCTTTGTGGGGACCCGTCATTGACATAATGCATTCCCTAGCCCCTTACCCTAACCTTAACCATCACAACTAAATGCCTAACCTTAACCCTTACCCTTACCCTCACCCTAACCATAACCTAATTCTAACCCTAATCCTAAAACCAAGTCTTAACCCTCAAACAGCCCTTTAAAGTTGTGGGGTCCAGCATTTTGGCCCCACAAAGCTGTCCGGACCCCAAAAGTATACTGTATTCCCAGTTTTTGGACCCCACGAATGTAGTTAAACAAGACCACACACACACACAC
This sequence comes from Perca fluviatilis, assembly GCF_010015445.1. Classification (NCBI taxonomy): domain Eukaryota; kingdom Metazoa; phylum Chordata; class Actinopteri; order Perciformes; family Percidae; genus Perca; species Perca fluviatilis. The sequence continues at coordinate 18,623,021 of NC_053124.1, read as the reverse complement.
ACACACACACACACACACACACACACACACACACACACACACACACACACACACACACAGAACTACTTGTTCACAAATCAATCTAACTGCTTATCTAATAGAGGAGAAAAATAAAATAAAAAATAGAAGGAAGGAAAGGGGAAGAAACAGAGGGTGTGAGAAAGGAATGGAGAGAAAGAAAATTCTAATTTTTAAGATCTAAAGAGGGAGCAAAGAGAGGGAGATGGAGAGGAAGCTGAGCAAGAGGAAAGGCGTTTCAATAATTCACAAACTTCACTTAGAATAGAATCTGTGCCAAAACTGGACCTGTGTGTCCTCCACACATGACACGTCATCATCACTCATAAACTCGGGGTGTTTTCTGTGTATGTGTGCAAGAGCTTGCAAAAGGGAGTAGTGTGTGATTGTGTGTGCACGGGTGTCTGAGTGCAGCTCTAGCGACTAGCAGACTTCTATTAAAAGGAGTAATGTAGATTCATTAGTACAGCTGGTGATTTAAGAGGAGAGGGGAAAGGGCTGAGACAGACTGCATTACATATATATACACTATATATATATATATATATATATATATATATATATATATTAACTCAAGTTTACAGGGTTTGGTTTGTTAGTACCTGAGTGGGACAAACAAAAAACATAGCAGCCTCAAATCTACTAAAAATACTTTCATCCAAAAGCTGGCAACCCCATGGCTCCTAAGTGTTTAGCGCGCGTGTGTGTGTGTGTGTGTGTGTGTGTGTGTGTGTGTGTGTGTGTGTGTGTGTGTGTGTGTGTGTGTGCAACAGAAGTCAATAGTCCTAAACGTAGAAACAGACAGATATTTTCCTATGAGTTGGGCAGACTGCATATGGCTCTCTGCATGTGTGTTTGTTTGACTTCCTGTTGCATTAGAGAGCCATGTCTGATGGTTTCTTCATGGATTTTCGTGTGATGGGATGATTTGCATGCACTGTCCGGTGCTAAACACTTTCCAGGAATTGTGCAGTTTCTCTCCAATATGAAACAAAGATAGAACAGTGGAAGGGAAACCAACGCTGTTCCCTGAAAGCAATTACTTGAAATGTCAACCAGCTGAGGATAACAAGCACAAAATCGTACTAATTTGTGGGTAAAAAAATATTCATCCTATATATAAAAAAAATTCAGCTAATCAGGCTGCAGATCAAATAGACCAGATGGAAAGACGAGAGAGCGAGCGCAAGAGAGAGCAAGTCACTAAAGGTATACATGAGGAGGAGTGCGTGCGCGCGTGTGTGTGTGTGTGTGTGTGTGTGTGTGTGTGTGTGTGTGTGTGTGTGTGTGTGTGTCTTCTGCTGTCATTCACGGTGACCTGCAGCAGCGTCTCGGTTATGTAATCCTTGCTGTCAAACCTCCTTACCTCACACCTCCACACACGCACGCACACACACATAAATACACACACACACACACTGATTGCGCCTTCAAACAGCTCAGAGGTTATTCTCGAGGCGTGGTGAGAACACGCTGCATGGTATCTCTGCACAAACAAGACAGGAGCGTTCCTCCCTCCTGCAGCACGTACACAACTAACGAGTGTAATTAATGGTTCAAGTCTGAGGTCTGCTAACATCATTTATACTAATGCTTCCATTATTTTAGGGAAGACAACCTATCAAAATCCATTTACATATAAGTCTTCTCAGACGAATGTGCAGTACAGACAGAGTCATTATTAGGGTGTGTCACAGTAAGACGACCCATCTTCATATTCATGGCATTCTGATTTAGACATGCTTTTGATTCACTGTCCTTTTATTATTTTGTATGGTTGCAAACTCTTTATTCTTTATGAATGTGATATTAAGGCAAATCTATCCTACACATAGCGAGGGCGCTGTGTATGTTAATGGAACCTCTCACCCACCAGTCAACACAGCCTGCAGTTGTGTACAGCGGCAGGCTCACACCATTGTACTGCTCTGTGATGTGTACAGCACGTTCCCTATCTAAGGCTATCACAATACTGTATGAAGTCCCACCAGAGTGTAGTACCACACACAGCACTGAACTATTGCTGCTGATAGGAGCCGTGTTATACGAATGCATTCATGAAAGGTCTGGGGATTTTAGTCCAACAAAGACATTTTATTCACAGGAGAGATGATAAAAATATGTAAAGGACTGGAACGATTTATTTTCAGCTACTGATGCTACATGTAGAATTTCTTCAGAGGCCAAATCATTTGTTCTAGCAAAAGTTAGATACTGTGCACTTTCACATGGGCCGATATGTAAGGGTCTGGTCTAGAGCTCAAACGATTAGTCTATGATTTGATTGCCACAACAATACTTTGTTTTTGGTAATTGAATAACCATTTTGAGTCACTTTTTAAAAAAGAAATATTTGCTGGTTTTAACTTCTCAGGATGTGCTGTGCATCTTTGTCCTACATGACAGTATACTTAATATGTTTGGCTTTTGGACTGTTAAGACAAAAATATGAAGACGTCCTTTTGAGGTCTAGGAAACTGTGATCAGCATTTTCTTCTACTATTTTCTTACATTTTATTAAAAAAAAAGGATTAATTGATGATTTGAAAAAATCATCTGCTAATTTAACGATAATGAAAATAATTCTTAGAGAAATCTTCGAGAAAGCAACAGAGGTAGAGTACTTTAAAAAGTAGCGGAGTGTTTTAAGTTTGAAAATCTCTCAGGTAGCCGTGTTGAATCATGTTGGCTGGCTATCACTCTGGATGATTCCATTAAAATCCCTCAACCGAAGCCCATCTGCCATTGTTATACCATTCAGGAAGCCACTGGGTGCTACCTTAGTCCAAAGTTCACTCCTTTCCCCCAAGGGAAGGAAAACTAGTTTGGCTCAATGGGCTATTAGCCCACACCTCTTCATACATTACAGGGTTGAGTACAGGAGCATGAGTGGAGAGTATATAGGGATACTCCTAAGTGGCCATCCATCAGCACTGCCGTACAGACTGCGCCGATAATTTTGTGATGGCAGGAAGGCTTATAGCACTGTACAGTACAAGAATAATGGTGTGGTATTTTGAGACACCCAACCAGAATCCCACAGCAAAACCTTCATTTACAGATAAGGGATCATTTTAGCTCTTCAAAAAAATAACCAGACTTATCCTGCCGCTACCATAGATCTGAAAATTTCCAAAGAATAATATACTGTGTAATAAATTGCTGATAAAAAAAATACATTTCTGAGTACCACAGACACAATACACATTTCTAATATGTTTGTGTGTGTATAACTGTAAGACTGGGTAGCTACATACTGCATCACTAGCTGGCACACAGAGAGTGGGAGGCATTGATTGGAGCAAACTGCTAAGGTATCATCAGATCACGAGCATAAATGTGCCAACCCACTTGCCACTTAAGAAAATGAAATTGACATTAATAATACTAAAAAAGCAGAGGCTGCTAATGTCACAGTGATGCTAACTATGAAAGAGAGGGGAAGACAGGAGATTGTTGCAAAGTCAAAAGCAGAAATAAGGACAACACAGCAGGATGAAAGGGGGCAAAATGAAGGGAAAGTTGACAAAGAGGTAAACAAGAGAAGAAGATAAGAGAGGCAACAGGGCACAGAGCCAAAGTAGCACACAGAGAGACAGTGAGATATATAGAGCAACCGGTAGGTAGGAGAGGGTGGGTGGTCAGAGAGGTGGCACTTTATCATACAGCCTAGTTCTAAAAGCAATAAGCTTTCTATAGGTCAAAGCATAAGGACTTCCCAGGCCCCACAAAGGCCATCCCCATTCATCTCACTAAAATCTGAAGTTGCTGAACTGAGCTCAACTGCGCCTGGAGGAAAAATGTTTGTCATCATGGACTACTGACTATTTTAGAACATCAAGAAATATGATCCATAAACAATATCTGATAATACGTACCACTTCTCTTTGTTGCTTTTGAGGTGAGGTTTGCTTCTTTTCATTTTATCATTGTACTGTATATTTTAAAATAAAATAAAAACTTCTTGAAAAACTTCTTGATACAAAATAAAGAAATACATTTTAAAGTCCAAAGTAAAACCCATTTTCAAGGGCATTTCATATAACCATTTCAGCCAAATAATACTCTAAAGGTGTGTAATGTATTCAGACGTTCCATGCATACTAGCCTTGAAAAATATCATAATCAAACGGCGTCAGATACAGATGACATTCATGCCAAGGAAGTATAATAGGTACCTCGACTGACAGGGAAACCTGTAAATTATCTCATTTGCATGACTTCTTGGTGCTGTCTGCAGGTAATTATCATCCTCGAATGTGATCACTCCCACCAGTTGCCACCCACCAGTCCCCTTCAGATCTCCCCTACTTTCTCTTCTGGGTTGTCTCTCTCAGTGCACTTATACTGGAGGTGTGATTGTATTAAGCCGCGGAGAGCGAGGGCATCCCCAGGGCCGCACTAATGTACAGAACAGAATGTACAGAGTAATGACTGTGAAGGAGAGAAAGAGAAAGGTTGGAGTGGGGAGCATCCATTACTATAATCATTTTACCTCACTATGGAAAGGTGGCTTTGACAGCAGTTGCCGTGAAAGGAAGAAGACCGAGAAGAGAGAGGGGGAGAGAGAGAGAGAGAGAGAGAGAACGAGAGAGGAAGAGAGATGAGTGGAGGAAAAAGCCTCACATGGCTGTTGGTAAATCTAAAGCGCAACTTCATTTTTCAACCTTTATTGCTTTCTCACACGAGCACCCAGAGAATCCGCACAATAAACAAAGCCATTGCAGTGGTATATTAGTGTCCCCGTAGTGCGCTTGTAATATCATTGAGGTTTCCTGAGATGTGCATTTTAGATGATAGCAATTAACAACAGTCAAGGCTCGACAGCAATCACAGCTTTTAACATTAGTCACTTTTCACGTTAAAAAGCCCAAACAATACATCAAAAGTGCTAATTTCATGACCTGCTTACAACCAATTGATATATTCCTATTATGAATACAATAAAACCCAAACCAATGGTGCACAAAAGCAATAAGTTGCTCCATGCAAACAATGAGGGATATCTTTCAAAGCAGGGGTGGAGGACAGGGAATACCCTGAAGGAATAACATCTAATGCAATCAGATCGCTCTGGCCAATTAGTTGGCGCTAGCCTAGCCAGAGATGATGTCAGTCATCATTACTCATTGCTTAATGCTATAAAGCAGAAGGGAATCAAGAGCAAACAAAGAAAGGAGCAACAAAAGTGGGTCGGAGTTAGGAAGGACAGTGGATTTATCATGGCAAAAGCAGACAAGCACGCTTATGTAAATAATGGCACCCACAGAGCAGAATTACACACACACACGCACACACACACACACATTCCTAAAACATACACTTTATCTAGCTCTTAAATAGGAATTTAAGAGGAAATGCTTAGATCCATTAGGTCACTGTCAGAAAGATTCTGTACACACACACACACACGCAAACACACTTATGTTCCCAAACACACAGAATGTTCCAGCACATGTATGGCTCATTAGCAATGACCTACGGCAACATGTTTTTCCATGCTGCTGGCCAAATTCCAGTCAATACCCCACAGCTCCACATGACATTTCACATTTCCCTTACATCTGCATTCAGCATGTTGTGGTACACAAACCACTGAAGGCTGTGTATCTAACAAACAGACGCCCACACCACTTTACAGTATACACGCACGCAGATACATGATAGATGAAGGCATATAACACTGTATTACTGTAACACAACAAACATACTAACAGGCATTCACAGAATCACAAATACACACTCGCAAAAAAAAAAGACACACAATACACACAGTGATGTTTATCGGGACGTAATGAAACAGTGGTTGAGCCAAGCAGACATGCACACACTGATTAGCTCCTATGGGGGAAGCCATTGGACCCCCTTTATGATAATTAGGTCTGACTTCAACGTCCTTTTTTAAACACACGGTGGCTGTATGAAACATAAAGGAGCTGCTGCTGACGTTTCCTGTAGAAGTTATTCTACTTATATAGATTTCAATTTTGTGTTTCTCAGAACGGAGAGAGCATTTTTTCTTGAAATTCCCTTTTATGATTGTATCCACCGTGCAAAAAGAATGCTGTTTTTATCAATACGATGACAAAACTGCATTGTCGGGTGGTAGAGAAAGACAGAAGATGTATTGTGCTGTTGTGCTGCAGAGCATTGCAAACATGGCAAAAAGGTTTATGCTACAGTTTCTCTCAAGTTTTGTGTCTGGACCACATATGAGGTTGCTTGGATCGTAAGTGATTTTAATGGTACTGTAATTTGTTAGATAGACTTTTAATTGAATCCAACATAAATAAATATATGCTATGTCTTCCATAATTATAAAATAGTATGCACATGCACAACAAGACACCTGTCTAAATGCAAGCATCATGATAGTTTTGTCACCTAAAAAAAATTAAATGTATTGTAGCTCTGTTTTGCTCTTTCTCTCCCCGTGTCAGTTACATGAAGTCCCACTTAAATCTTTTTAAAGACTTTCTAGTTTCACTACAGTCTACAAAATGGTCTACAGTGTTTCCCACAGATTAGGAAGCAATGTGTGGCGCGGGGGGGTCTTGCCCTGTGATAATGGGGGGGGGGGGTATCAAAACCTGAGGAGGACACGCAGTTGGATGCTGTCCTTTCTCTCCCTGACCCTGTCTTTCACTGGTTGAAGCCTGAAAATATTGTAAACAAATTAATAACATAACTAATTCCACTGGTCAGACTGTTCAGCTCTGTTTCAGACAGATACCTCCGGTTCAGGCTGGTCCTCATCCTCAACACGGGCCTTTTGCAGTTGCAGAAAATACTTTTCAATACTCATCTGGATTGAAGCAGCAAACATTCAGTGTAAGAGTAAAAAATGACATAACATTATTTATAATACGTTTATTTGATTCACAGCTGCTATATAGTGTTTTGACCTCGACAACCCAACTGCATTTTACCACAAACTTGTGACTAGTTAACTTTCTAAAGCCGGTGCAATCGCCACTTGGAAAGGAAATGCAGAAGAACGTGTTTTAAATAGCGTTTAAAAAAATATATATTAATAACGAAACGCAATGTGCGGCGGCCAGTGTGGATAGTGAGGCGCACGCCACACAATAGTCTATGTGTGGGAAACACTGGTCTACTACGCTGCCTTTTCCCATTTAAAAACAGTATTTCAAATTTTCTAAAATTCATACAAGTTTGTGAAATATCCTTACAAATGTCTTTTCAAAGGAGACAGGATATGTTTTGATAACAGAATGGCAGTGGTTGAAACCTTCAAATAAATCTTGGTCAAACCACTTGTAAAGAGCTTCTAGTACATGCACAATAGGCCATCTCATGTCTGCTCTTCCATTAAATCTTTTCATTCATTCCTCCACCTCTCGCTTCTCCTCAGCAGTCTGGACGAACTCTGCGACGCTGGGCAAGGTAATTATCTAATTGCTTAGTGTGCAGAGACTGCCACAGTATGTGTGTGTGTCGGAGAGTGTGTTTGTGGAGAGGGGTGGCAATGGAGTATAGATGCCGAGACAAAAGTGAGACTGATTGAGAGACTCAGGAAGCGGGGGAGGTGGTAGAGGACAGAAGAAACAAGACCGAAAGAAGACAGAAATTGGGATGAATCAATGATAAAAATGTGTCTTGATTTAATCAACTGCTTCTCCTTGTCTGTGGCCAGGACCACATTAGAAGTTTCATTTTAAGTTACCACTCTTTTCTAATCTCTCTTCATTCCAATAATCTAGCCTCTTTCTTATTAACTGTCTCTTCTCTTCCTTTTCTTATCACCTCCCCTATATTCATGCATCTTACTTTCCAGCTGCCGCCCTTCTTCCCCTCCCTTCCTCCCTCCTTCCTTCCCTCTCTGTATCTTTCCCTCTCCTTCATTTTGGGGCAGCTGCTGTAGCAAGTTGGCAGTCTCAGGTATGTGTATGTGTGTGTGTGTGTGTGTGTGTGTGTGTGTGTGTGTGTGTGTGTGTGTGTGTTGTGTGTGTGTGTGTGTGTGTGTGTGGTTGTGTGTGTGTATTCTCTTGCTCGCCAAACTCAATTCAATCCTACTATGAGAGCAGGGGCCCAGATCAAATGAAGCAGAGCGCAGCTATAACAAGAAAACAGAAGGGGAAATCCATGCTCACACAGAGAGAGAGAGACAGAGAGAGATAGAGACATACAGAGGGACAGCCAGAGAAAAAAAAAAAAAAAAAAAAAAAAGGGAGAGAGAGAGAGAGAGAGAGAGAGAAGGGACCCTTCCATTTACTCAGGTTGCTTAACCCTCTGAAGGCAGCAATTTGCGCAGAATGGTCCCTTATATGTTCCTTATATGAATCTTATTGTATGTGAAGTTTTAATGCATTTCCTGAATGTCTGACATTTAAATCGTATTAATGCAAACATTTAGCAGGTTACTGGATCTACATAAAATGCCTGGTGTTAGCAAGCAACTAAGTTAAGTCTAATGTTAAACAACAGGGACAGGCTCAGTTTACTTTATATTGAGCATGTCCCAGGACAGATACCCACTGGCTTTGTTAGACATCTAAAGGCTCCTGTGTAGCTTTATTTTAGATACAATTGCTGGATTAATTGGGAATTTAACATATTTGAGATTACTGTGAGCCTTTGCTGCATTCTGCATTGAGTCTTACTATGAGAAAGCGGGTGGGAGTTCAGTTTCAAATGGACAAAATAAATCTCTAAAAATTGACTGAATTCAAATGAAGCTGTCAGATTTCACCTGCCAGACATAAATAAGTTTACTTTCTCTCCTGGCATCTAAAATACCACCACTTAGTTCTGCAATAGTGAAATTATAGCCAAGCCTATTTTGCAAACAATGCTTTCACGGTAGGGTTCCACACAGCGAAACACCTTGCGAATTTCGGCCAGCGAAAGTTTGCCTCGGGGGCGTGGTCGCGAAAACGACACACAAGACCGCAACATTTTTTTAAATGCCCCGGGCTGTCAGAAGACAGGGCGGTAAAAATGCACAGCAGCAAACCATCGGTAAAATGTTAGCTCATAAATGCTCTGGTAACCTGGCTATGTAGCCTAGCTGCCTTGCTATGCTTACAATGAAATGCAATGTCCGAACATGCTAGCGGTTGTCCTGTCGGCTAGCTGAATCATTTTGAGTGTTTAAACTATCTACAGTGGTCTATTTGGTGGTGTGTTTGCCCCGTTTAAGTTCGTGTGACATATAAACGACAATCCACAAGTAACATAAATGCACAAGTAGCCTAGCTAGCTAGCTGCCTGGCTAGGCTACAATGAAATCCAATGTCCGAACATGCTAGCGATTAGCCTGTCGGCTAGCTGAAAAGTTTGAGTGTTTAAACTAACATATACAGTGATCTATTTAGTGGTGTATGTGCCCTAACTAATTTTGTGTGTCATATAAAACACAATTCGTGTTGATAGAAGTACCAATGTTCGTGTAGAAACATTTTAATCACATCAAAATTTTCATGATACGGCGCTGATAACCTCCGCCATCTTTGTCAGACTTTTTTTGTAACTCCCGCCTCCAAACACAAACACACGGACCTGATTCTCGAGTGGTCCTCATTTGAATAAGGTTAAACTTTCGTCAACTTTATTTCGCTCCCCTCCGCGATTCGCTCTCATCTCGCTCAATCAACCTCAATGAGAGCAAAGTGAAATTTCGCTGTGTGGAAACCTACCGTAAGTCTAAGAAGGCTGCAGGTTCTGTACCTAATATCTGTGAATCCTGCACAGTAGAGTTGACAGGACTCAAAGGCATGCCTTATCTCACTCCAATTTTAATGCAGTGTGAATTTTCCCAGTCAGGAACTCCTTTTTTCGATTATTCCGACGCCACATGAATGCAGCACAAACGGCCTATATCAATGTTAATGAAAGTGAAAAATAATTTATGATTTGGATCCTACAACAGGGGTGTCAAACTCAACTGCACTAAGGGCCACACTTGGAAATAAGAATCACATCAGGGGCCAGACATGTAGAGTTTGACATTATTTTATTTAATCTAAGTCAAATATATTTGACTGTATTATTGCATGTCTCATATAGCTTTCTCACTTACAGTTATGTTGACATAAAGCTCTAAAAAAAAAGTTCCTTAGCCATCATAGAGATTTGCAAATCAAGCAAAACAATGATTAAATTTTTTTACAGCAACCTGTTTTACAGCCTAAATATGAAAACTCTCTGCTTCTGTGGGAATTCCTGAATCTCAAAGTCGGCAAATCTGCCAAATTCTGCTTTGAGTGTTGCATAATTAGAGTTTGAAAAGAGTTTCCCGTCTTTTTGGTTTCAGCGCACAACTAGGCGGGCCAAAACCTATTGTGAACCTAAATTGATATGCGGGCCGGATAAAAACTTGCGAGGGGCCGGATTTGGCCCGCAGGCCTTGAGTTTGACACATGTGCTCTACAAAATGTAATGGGTTCTTCCTTGGCCCAAGCTATACTCTTCCACCAAGTTCCATGAAAATCAGGCCAGTAGGCCATTACCCTGCCCTACACACAAAAGTCAAATTGTCTTTTTCCCATTGCTTTTTTTACAACAGAAAAATTAAAAGTTAAATAGCTCAGATCTGGCAAAAACAATGCCATGTATTGTTTCCCAGAGTGGATTCGACATGGACTCCTGTAAGAGTGATCGATCTTAAGCAAACAAAAGCCAACCAAAAGCCATATTAGCACCATCTTAACTCAGAAGAGAAGAAGTGCATCATTTATGAGTTTTATGACCCTAAATAGTAACATAATCTTATTGTACAGATGAACATGCAGGAAACAATATAAGGCACATGCCAACCATCTTAACGGTATTGTCAATCATGACTGGAGCTTCAACAGGCAGCTAGACAAAAATGGATCCATCCCCTATATAGATGACTGACACAGTCACAGTCTGTGACTGACACAGTCTGTATATGGTCGCCCCATTAACAGTCATTTTCTGACATGTGTTGATCACCACGACTTTCCACCCAGCGTCATTGTTTGAGCTTCGCTACTGTCAGCCCTCCATCTGCTCATTTCTGAGTCTTTCTGCTCAGAGAAAGGCAACTGTCAACAGCGACTTTACAAAAGAGAGGGGAAGCAGAAAGAAGCAGGGAGTGTTAACGGGTAATTTCCATTCAGCGAGAGTGATGGGTGAAGAAAGGAGGACAGGGAGTAGAGACGGGAGAGGGAGAGAAAGAAGGACAGGATAGGTTGAATCGTTGTGAGTGAGAAAGAAACATAAGAACATTAAAAAAAGAAAATGAACTACTTCACTTTTCATTTAAATCTCATCTTTCCTTTATACTTTCACTAAGAAGCTCTCTTTATATTTTACACCCCTCCTCGCTACTCCTACTCTCAATTGTTACAAAGTTGATTTAATAAACTAATTAGTCTGTACTTCAAAACATATTTGTATAATTATGAAGATAAGTCCCCAAGCCAATGAAGTATCTCACAGCAGACTTGAGTCAAGTATAACCGTATATTGCTGAGGGCTAATAAACATAAAACTGTTTAGTGGGTATGCTGTTGCTGGGATGAGACTCAGAAGACACTTCTCTTTGGGTTGAGTGTTGTTTTTGAACTAATTAAACTTCTGAATATCTGTAGTTTAATTGAAATTGGTACATACATCCAGCCAGTACTTTGGTTGTGTTGGGTCTTGAAATACACCTTCCATAAAAAATAAATAAAAGAAAAAGACATCTGAGACACTGAAACAGCGAGCAGCAGCAGGCAGAGGAGACAGGATTGGTCACGGCAGAGTCTTAGGATAGAAGAGGAGAGGAGACAAGAGGACACGAGAGGAGTAAGACACGTGTTCAATAAGACGAAAGGCAGGGATTGGCTTTCTCACTGTTCTCAGTAAGCCCTTCTATTCATTCTATTCTCCCTCATAGGAGAGAATGGAGCTGCTACACACAGCTGGCGAGATGACGATAAAGGACGGATGGAGGAGCTCCAATAGATACGGTGGAGAGTGAGGATACAGAAAGGAGGAAAAGAGGAGGAAGGGAGACAGCTCAGTTAGTGAATGGATAGAGACTAAGAGAAAGGGAGGGAGTTTGGAGGAACAGTTGGTAGACATCAGCGGGAGGGTCAAGAAAGCAAAGAACACAATCAAAAGACAAAGGACATGAATGGAGGAATAGAAGGGAAGAAGGATAGGCGCTCAGACAGGCCCAGAAAAGTGTATCCTCCACGTAATTGAAAAGCGCATTAGTTCTTCTGACTATATATATTACAACTCTAATACTGACAAAACTCTGACCAAGTAGAAAAAGATACATCATTGATTTTAGTTCTGGTCCTTTATGTGTTCACACTGTCTCTCTACTAATGAACAAAGAGGTGTAAGCATGAAGTTTGACTGACAGGTAACTAATTCTTTGGACAGTTTTGGTGACTGCATCCTGCATCATCAGCGTTACATGGAATTAAATGGGAAAATGTAATTCTGGTGACTGACAGCATGATTCGCTCATGTAGTTATCTTGTCTGTTGTCACATAAAAGAGCTCACGAAAAAAGATTTTGTCAAGAATGCAAATGGAGCTCACATTAGGGCTGCACGATTATGGCCAAAATGATAATCACGATTATTTTGATCAATATTGAGATCACGATTAATTATCACAATTATTTCTTGTTTTATTGTCACATAATTATATAATTATAACTGCTTTTGCATCCATATTGTGCTACATTCCTACTAATACATCCATATTGTGCTACATTCCTCCTTTATTGAAGGATACTGTGAAGGAGTATGCCATTTCAGCTGTTGTGCGACCGCTTTCCACACATGCATGTTTGCCGTGAAAGATACAGGCAACGCAATTTTCCATCCATCCATCCATCCATCTTCGTCCGCTTATCCGGTGTCGGGTCGCGGGGGGAGCAGCTCCAGCAGGGGACCCCAAACTTCCCTTTCCCGAGCAACATTAACTCCGACTGGGGGATCCCGAGGCGTTCCCAGGCCAGGTTGGAGATATAATCCCTCCACCTAGTCCTGGGTCTTCCCCGAGGCCTCCTCCCAGCTGGACGTGCCTGGAACACCTCCCTAGGGAGGGCCAGGGGCATCCTCACCAGATGCCCGAACCACCTCAACTGGCTCCTTTCGACGCAAAGGAGCAGTGGCTCTACTCCGAGCTCCTCACGGATGACTGAGCTTCTCACCCTATCTCTAAGGGAGACGCCAGCCACCCTCCTGAGGAAACCCATTTCGGCCGCTTGCACCCTGGATCTCGTTCTTTCGGTCATGACAACAACGCAATTTTCTGTTCACGTTAACGCCGCATGTGGTGCCTGGTATGCCTGGTATCTACCAGACGAAATAGCTACGCGGATTTCTGTGGCTCATTACACTGTCACTTACATGTCTGCGTTGCGCTCTGATAAACATAATATATAAACATCGCTGAATGTCACGCTAGTAAACACTAATAAGTCGTTACACAGCAGGTAACGTTAGCCTACCGTTAGCCACCGTAGTAACTGGATTAAACACGGCTAAAATGCTGACTGCTAAACAGTGTAGTGTGTCTGTATTTCACTGTAGGATTCCAACAGCGGGACGTCCAACAGTCTGCTGCTAAAGCTATGAGCTAAAAGACACAAACTAGCACTGGTCACTGCTGTTGTCTGAAAAACAAAAACAGACGGGACAAAACGTTGCGTTTACTGGTAAACTGGTAAACATTGTGACCGGCTTATGATGACCGACTGCTACCTGTTGTGGAATTTTCCTCACGTTACTCTGTCCTCTGTGACTGTCTACATCTAGAAACTAAGCTGCGCGGTGCAGGAAGGGAACAGCTCTGATTGGCTCATGGAGACATGTGATCAGACAGTGGTTTATGGAGCGCTAGATTGGCTTTGCAAAAACTGTTCTATGAAGGGAATGACGCATTTTAAATATCGCTCGATCATGCAAATTTGATCATGGGAAGCCAAAATCGTGATCGTGATTAAAATTTGATTAATTGTGCAGCCCTAGCTCACATGTAATGAATAATGATGAACATTTAGAAACAGGCTTAAAAAGAGGTATCTTGTACTGTAATATGATGATACAGTAGGATTATTACTCTGTGGTCGCTACATTTTACTGGCTTTTTCACCAAGAACTGCTGAAATACGATCAAACAACAAACCATGTTTAACTCCTTTTGAGTTCTGATTGATCAGGGAAAATCCCAGCAATCATTTGGATATGGTTTACCAGTGTTTTTTCTGCTTAGAAAAAACACCCCCCGCCAAAGAGGTTTTAGCTGGCCCAAAAGGAAAATCACCAGCACCCAAATGATAAGAATTGAGAATAAAAATAGCAATTTAAATCCTCTCCGAACGTGTATAAGAGCAAGTTACCAAACAACCGTTGAACAAGCAGAACATAAACTTGAATATGAGAGCTAATCCCAGTTTTATCTCCAGAGTCTGCCTGTGTCGGACTCTCCCGGTGATTTATTTAAATATTAATATTATGTTGTTTAGCGTTTTGTTTATTTTGTTTATTTGGCTGCATTCCACTTAGGAGAGGCCCTGGTATTGTTGCATGCTGACTCATTGAGATAGCTTATTGGGACACTTGGTGGAATTGAGCCATTGTTAAGGTTATCAATTTCAGCTGTGCTTTTCCTACTATGACAAGTCCAAATGTCTGCTGTGAAAAAAGTCCATAGTAGTTTAGCTTTTGAATTCATGCTAATATCATAGATCTTTGATCCCAAAACTCCATGGTTGCTCCACTTTGGTGCAGTCTGTTTGTGATGCGAAAGCAGAGACTGATTGTCAAGTCAAGTCATTTTATTTGTATATCACATTGAGATTGAGAGCTTTCACACCAGCCTAAACAAACCTAACCAAATGAGCAAACGCACCGCTGTTTATTTTAACTGAACCAAACACATTATACAGAGAAGACCCTCACTCTGTCCTACCTGAGTAGAGGAGGCAGAGCTACTTGGGCGGTATAGGTGGAGCCTGCTGCTCAGTAGAGAGCTGACAACCTGGTGTGAAGCCTGGATCTCTCCACCAATGCGAGGGAAGCGTGCTGGGTGCCTGCGCTGCCTGTCCACGTCTGTCTGTCTGCAGGTGATGTCACCATTCCCTACAATGAAACACAGAGAGACCTTAAGACCATTTTCAAAGTGTTCCTTTCTCCATTGCATTATTTTTCCAGATGTAAGTATTGCTCGCTCTAGCTCAATCAATCGCTGCATAATAAGCAAATCCCCTGCTATGCAATTACAATCATCAGCTTAACCTTCAGCCAAGTGTTATTTCTCACAAAACGATTTGCTTTCACGCTTAATGGCAGTTGTGCAGAACAGCCGCTTATGATGAAAAGTAAACTCATAGTGACTATTCTGAGAGGTAGGGGCACACCGACAACTGACAACTTGCTCACTAAAGCGCTTGGATCCAGAACGTATTCATCTTTTTGTTAGCTTTCCAAAATCAGCAACACTAACAAAACATAAAAGCAACATGTATTTTGCTACTATAACAACACATTCATCTTCAATGGTGATGATAGATGTGTGTAAATATTAATAAAGGCAACCTGTTGACTTTGGATGCATATTGACTGCCACTGCAGTCTCTAGACATAGTGCCCCAGACAAGATAGACAGAGCCCAATGTTACAAAGTCTGTGCTTCTGATTTTGTACACTGGCTATCACTGTCTCCCTGCTCTCTCCCTGCTCTCTCTCTCTCTCTCTCTCTCTCTCTCTCTCTCTCTCTCTCTGGAGTATTCAGAAGAAACACCCAAGCTATTTATACACTGACGCCTCATCGGCATGGCAACCACACTTTGTTTCCCCGCATGAGACACTGGTTCGAGGCGTATCCTCCTTTTTAGAAAAAATAAAAACATAGTTATTTGGAGGCATTCATTTCTCTTCCATGAACTTGGCTCGCTATCTGGTGAGGACAATATTTCACTTTGATCACATGCCGTAAACTGAAACCCTCATGTCTGCAACAATACTAAAAGTCACACTTTACTTAAATCCTTCTTTGAAGTCCTAACTACAATGCAGAAGCCTATTGTATCATGTATCATCCCGGTGTGAATCCAACTCTATGACCGTGCTGCAGGGAGTTCCTGTAAAGGAGCGAGTTAATCTTCCCTGGGTAAATAAATGTAATAAAGTGCGTAGTTTGATGCACAAGCACAAAGAAAAATGCATTGTGCACCCATCCAACGCACTCTTCTCATTTACAGTAACCCCGGAGGCGGTTACCATAGCGACAAGAACACATCCCAAGGTCAAGGGGTGGAGCTGAGCATTAAGTTGAACATTGAAACAAGGCATTGCTTTGGCAACACAAATTCAGGTCAGGTGACCATGTGCCAACGAGGCCCTGGGGACAAATACTGATTCTAAAACACTTTTTTTCTTGTTTGCACTCAGTCGAGACAAACTCAATAAACATACAATACGCGCACAAAGGCATGCAGGCATGTGAAACCTGTATAACACCTTGTATACAGATATAACACAGCCTGGGTGATAAACACAAGACTGGATCATTGCGCCTGACGTATGACTGTCATACTATTTGTTACCTGAATGTGAATTAAAATTACATTAACATGCTCAACATTAACATAAATATTCTAAAACCGTCAACATTTTTGATTTAAATCACGAACTGAAGAATAAAGTAGAAGATTAAAAAAAAGACATTCAATGCCAGCTTTCTCTACTTTTCCATTTTGGACAATAACAAAAAGTATTAAAAGGTCCCATGGCATGAAAATTTTTTCACTTTATGAGTTTTTAACATTAATATGCATTCCCCCAGCCTGCCTATGGTCCCCCGGTGTCTAGAAATGGGGATAGGTGTAAACCGAGCCCTGGGTATCCTGCTCTGCCTTTGAGAAAATGAAAGCTCAGATGGGCTGATCTGGAATCTTGCTCCTCATGAGGTCATAAGGAGCAAGGTTACCTCCCCTTTCTCTGCTTTGCCCGCCCAGAGAATTTGGCCAACCCATGAGAGAGAGACATCATGGCTTTCAAACGAGCAAAGTGGCAGTTGGTCAAGGCCACACCCCCACCCTCCACTTTGCACCCCCCTCTCTCCTCCTCAATAGCTACAGACACAGAAATGGCACATCCTAAGGAAAGCTCATTGTGGGACTGGATCTAGTGGCTGTAATTCTGAACCAAGGCTGAATTTCGGGAAAGAGACTTCAGATATAGTATTAGGGGACCACTAAGGCCTATATAAAAGCATCCAAAGAGCACCATGTCATGGGACCTTTAAGGTTCCATTTACACTATGGCTTAAAATCCTTTTACTGTATGCACTATTACTGTAGATTAACAACTTAATTAGCATAGTAAACATACCAGACAGAACTGTGAAACTGTTGTATGCAACATCGATCATGAAAATGCAGGCTGTGAACTTTGTGTGTGAAGAGAAGAGACGGCGAGCTTATGTAACAGTATGATCTGTTCATCAATCACTTCATAAGCGTAACTCTGAGAGCCCTTACAGTCGAACCAACAGGTGAACATAAGAGCAAAACGTTTACAAATGTGTACAAAGCTAGAAAACAAAAAAAGGCCCAATTTGGCACAACACTGACCATGGAAATACACGTTGCACATTAAGTGCATACTTCTTGGAAAAGAGTAATTCAGGAAGTCAATTACCTGCTCTACAAAAATCACAACCACCAATAAAATCATGACTTCTCACCCCTCTTTTCACAATATATTTGAGTTGTATCAATGTGTTAAAATCCTCTATTAAATTGCCTCGATCTTTCAATTTCAGGGTTTACATAAATATGAGGACAGAGCTTTCACTTGGACTGACCTTGTCCATCTGTTTCTTGGAAAAAAATGAAATCCGAAAATATGTGCAAATATGTGTGCACACATGCACACAGGTTTGTAAATACACACCAACACAGTGTTTCCTCCTACTCATCAGCAGCCTAGGATTCAGTTCCCTGTCTGTCGCACAACACACTTAATAATACTGGCAGCCTGAGTGTGTGTGTGTGTGTGTGTGTGTGTGTGTGTGTGTGTGTGTGTGTGTGTGTGTGTGTGTGTGTGTGTGTGTGTGTGTGTGTGTGTGTGTGTGTGTACGTGCATACATCTCCATGTGCACCAATGAAACCAGTCCCTGCCCCTTTCATTCTGCCTTTCTATTGGTCCCCTGCCTACTGTCCCTTTGTCACATACAGGGTTGGACACAAACGCGCACACTCAGAGACACAGCAAGCACAGCTGTCAAGAGAGCCATAGGTGGAGGGTCTGTGTGTGTGTGTGTGTGTGTGTGTGTGTGTGTGTGTGTGTGTGTGTGTGTGTTGTGTGTGTGGGTGTGTGTGTGTGTGTGTGTTTCCACACCTCTACTAGAAAGAGAGGAACGCAAGTAACTTGACTCTCTAGGTATTTAGAGTTCATTATATTGTTATATGTTTTTTATGTTATATGTTTTTTTTTTGTAAAGTTTTACCTATACAACCTTGTCACATTTCATGTCACATCAGCTTTTTTTTTCACACGTCAATTGTTTTTTCCCTCTATTTATGAGAATAAATTCATTAAAATCTTTCTCAGGAGGCTCGGAGGGCCCTTGTGGGCTTGTTTGGCTCCATAAGCATGTCCTTCCGTTTGCTGCCTTCGTTCTTTATTTGTATCTATATTTGTATTTAGATGAAAAAAATGTATAAACCCTTGAATAAAAGGAATAAAAGAATGAAGCAAATGAACCAGAACAGGGCTCCACACTAACTTTTTGCCGTGGTTGCACTGGTGCGCCTAACTTTTTTTATTTAGTTGCACCAGCACAAAATGTAGGTGCACCCAAATATTTCCTCGCATCGCCGTAACGCTGAATGGCGATACACGATATATAGCTCTGTATTTTTTTACAAAGTGGGCTAAATGTTCAGTTTTAAGTCAAAGCAACTTTTCACAAGCTCTTTTATTAAGACAGATTGTGATTAAAATAAAATGCAAAGACAGGGTTTTCTTTACCAGTTTGAAAATATACAGCTGCAACACATGTAAATGAAAGTTATCTAAAATAAATAGCCTGAGAAAGCTCCTTCATAAGCTTTCAACAACAATAACAGACTGATTAAAAGAGAAAGAGGACGCCCGGATAGCTCAGTTGGTAAATATAGAGGTTTGACTCTGACCTGCAGCCCTTTCCTATATGACAGGCATGAAAACGGGTCAGGGGTGAAAAAGGTGAGAAGGATATTACCCCTCTAGGGGGGTCCGGGGGCATGCCCCCCCAGAAGAAAATTTTAAATATTCCATATTTTAAAGCATCAATCTGATGCATTTTGAGATGCATTTTTTGCCAACCAACAGTGTAATATTTCAATATGCACTCATTAAAGTTAATTTGACTGGCAAAACAGTTAAAGTCCTTCTGACATTACACAATAATAAAAGGCATAATTTTTAAAGACTAAAAAGTTTTGGATACATTTGTACTTCTTCCAACCATATATTAAATAAAGAGTCAATGTGGATTTACATATTGCAATAATATCATAATCACAATCTACAATGAATCATTGTGAAAACTAAAATTTACTATTTTGGCCAGGTCATCATCAAAAAAGCAAATTAGTACATTCATGATTTTGTCCATGTTGATATTAGCTGCTTTATTTACATTTATTAAAAACGTGGCATTGTTTATCTTTTCATATAGCTAGAAGTCTAAACTCTGGGACAAGGCCGTTATGTTTAAATACCTGCCATGCTGATTCCAAACAGACAGCTTTATCAAGGCAGTTTGGGCTTCAGATAGCTTTTACAAATCATGATCCGCTATGAACGTGCACACTCGTATTG
The DNA here is from genome assembly GCF_010015445.1 of Perca fluviatilis. Classification (NCBI taxonomy): domain Eukaryota; kingdom Metazoa; phylum Chordata; class Actinopteri; order Perciformes; family Percidae; genus Perca; species Perca fluviatilis. Next base: position 18,603,189 of record NC_053124.1, on the reverse strand, counting down.
TTTGTATCACGGTCGGTCAGTAAAGGAACAGTCGCAGTCTTAACGGTAGCGGTCGTTGCCGGTAACGTACTCGTTTTACAGAGTGCACGGACCGAAGCTTTGTGACCAGCATCTAATGACTAGCAAGCACCGTCTTACCGCTGCTGCAGTCTTCCTTGAATGCGCTGCAGAAGGTTGGTGGAACTCGTTTCATTGGTTGGTGGAAGTTCGATGATTGGTCAAATCCAAAATAAATCCCATGTGGACTTTTTAATTTATTTATTTTTCTAAAATAGTCATACGGCACCAGGCCCGAGTACTTACACCCCCCTCTCCCCTCTTAAACATTTTCTCATCAAATCTACACGATTCACGTAGGTCACCTATTTTGGTTTCAAAACGGCGAATTTCGCCGAAAGGTGAGTGATTTTCATGTCTGTACATGTCATCCCCCCACTCTCTCTCCCCTTTCATGTCTTCAGCTTTCCTATCAAAATAAAGGCCGAAATCTTAAAAAAGAAAAAGAAAAAGAACGACCGAAAGACAGGGAGTGCGATGGACTGAAGCGTATGCTAGGCTACTCAGAGAGTGACGGCTGACTCATTAGCGGCGTTACACACGTCTTGTGTAGGCTATGAAATGTCTGTATCGTCACTGCGCTGCATTTTTATGAACTATGATCCAGCATGCTCCGTCTTACACGCTATTACTCAACGAACTGAAGTTAGTTTAATAATGTGTTTTTCGCCGTGGCGGCCGCAGTAACAGAGTTACCAGCTGAAACACTGGTACCAATACATGTTTCCCTCTTATACTTAACAATATACAGCTGTGTATATGAATGTCAAATACAAATGTCGGGAGTTTGGACCAGCGGCGCTGTGTCTCTCCATGTTGCAGGTGAGCCGGCCGGTGTGTGAGTGAATGGGGGCGGGGCTGCGCGGAGGAGAGATCCAAATCCAAACACAGGCACGGCTTTCCAGAAGGAATGGGTCATGTAACGCAACATTAAACCATATCCATATAAACAACATCGCTCCGTTAGTGGAGAGGCAGCGGATCTGAGGACGTTAGGTGCACCGGTGCGACCTAGGAAAAATCTTAGTCGCACCCTTACAAATTTTGGTCGCATTTGCGACCAAATTGGTCGCACTCTCGAGCCCTGCAGAAGGCAACTGTCCTCAGAAGGAAAATTCCACTGAAACTGGCTTTTACTTGGCTATTTTGCATTAGATACACTGCAACAACAAGCGATTTTTTCTGGTTTAAAATAAATGCGTTATAAGTGTTGGCTTCCAAGCACTGAGGAAAGTGCAGCGTTGCAAAGTTCTTGGATTGCACTGCAGGCTCTGGGTTCACTGGCTGGACACAACAAGACCAGCAACAAACTGGCCAACAATAGGCTGGTTAATTGAGCACGACCCTGTTTGCATTTGCCTCCATCCCTTCATGTATGCGAAGTGGGTATAATTATGACACAAATGATCAGATACATACAAAAGACCTCATTCAGATAACTACAGTACACCGTTTGTATAAAATGCTGATTCATACTTGTATAAGACTCTCCATAAAGCAAGTAAAATAGTCCTAATAACTTAGATTACATAGGACCAATTTACAGAAATAAGCCAGGAATGGACGCATATTCATGCATACTCATTCATAATGAGTGGCTGTGAACAATGCGTCATGGATCAGGTGTAAAGGTAAAAAAACTGTATTAGAAAAAACATCCACTCAACTGACTTATACCTTAACATTACAAAATATAACTGATTATTATTAACTATTAGCACTATGCTTAATTGCAATTATTCTCAACATCTGCATATTTATTTCCTCTTAATTATTTCATGTTTTCTTGCCGACACATGTTAAAACACAAACCAGGCCTAATTATTATCTAATAAGCAACTGTTTTGGCAATACTGTTTGTGAACTATGCCAGTAAAGCTCAATAAATTGAAATTGAGAAAAGCAGTGAGAAGGAGAGAAAAAGAGAGAGAAAAAAAAAAAAAAAAAAAGAAAAAAAAAAAAAAAAAAAAAGAAAAGAAGACCAACACCTACAATGAGACACGGAGAGAATCATGAACTACCTCTTTGTTATGCAACTCACTCACTAATCCTCAGCACTATCACTGCAGGTCAAAGTTCAGCTTTCTTTAAATCTACCCAAATGCTTCCGTGTGCCTGATGGTCATGCTTTTCCCTGCTGATAAACACAGACATGTCTCCACTACCACTCATACAGCATGCTTACACACACACACACACACACACACACACACACAACCTAGAAAGCATGGATAGTAGTCATAGACAACGACACTCTGTACACAACTTAGATAAGACATACTGATGTAAAATGATAAATGAAGATTAAAAGCCCTCCTGTACCTAGTTTGTCAGCACGCACACAGTACTGAGACACCATCGGGAACCTGGTGTCTAGGAAAAACACCGCAGAGTTGAAAGCACTTGCTGACTCTTTGACTCCCCTCTAGCAGGCCTCCATAGGTGTAGTCTGGACCCTCCTCCAAAGCGCGCTGGAGGAGAGTCTGGCTACTCCACACAGCATTCGGGGATGGGAGGAAAACGTGCTCTGGTTATTGGCATTTCTTTAAACCAATCACAATCGTCTTGGGCGGTGCTAAGAACCGGAGAAAAGCTGCGGTGCCGCTGCAAAATAGGCTGGGAAGGAACTTGTTTTGGTGGAACATTGGACTCAGATTGGACAGATAGTCTAGCTAGCTGTCTGGATTTACCCTGCAGAGATCTGAGAAAAAGGTTAACCATAGTCCTTATAAATCGACCAGAGTTTAAAAAGCCAACACAAAGGAAGCCCAAGGCAACGGATGTGGAACGTCAAGGATATAGACTACCATGGGTGGGGGATTTAATTTAGCATCTCCTGATTCATAAAACGTCTTATGAAATAACAGCAGCTGTTAAATGCCATAATGTGATAACGTTACATCACACAGGAATTTACGAAGTCAACTTGATAACAATCTATCGAGGTTGTGTTTGCAATGTTACAACATGCTTTTACTATTAGATTTCAGTATTGAGAGTAAGCTATAAGTAGTAATGCATTTCTTTCATTGGTGTTGGTGTTTTCAGCTGCTGCACCCTTCCTTCGAGTGTAGACTAACCAAGGTTTAAATCAAATCCAACATCCTTCTTATCTCATTTCTCATTTTTCTTCTCCTCTCCCTTTGTCCGTACTGTTGTTCAAACTCTCCTAAGATCATATATTCTTCTCTCCTTTCCGTTTCATGAACTCCACTTGTATTTTTATCTACTCTCGTCCTTTCCTTTCCTCATCCCTCCTCTCTAGTATTCTCCAGGGCAACACATCACAACATAACAACACCACCATGACACGTGACAGAGATGTGAGCGGGGGAGGTGGGGGGGGTGAGGGGGGGAATCAAATACAGAGCAGAACTCAGGCACACACTCCACACTGTATGCTGCATGGAAGAGAAGTGTGTGAAATAGATAAAAATAAGAAGAAACTGAGTGTGCGACGGGGAAAGGAATTTCTCCATTACTCTTCTGTGTGTGCATGTAGTACGTACAGTATTTACCTCCGAACACACACGTGTGTGAGGCGCTAACATGTGTCAGTGAGACTGACGGAGTGCAACACACGCTAAACATCAGAGCACAAGCTGCCACCTGAGGGAATTACACAGCATTCCTCAGTCGAGCCGCGTTAGCGAAGAGGGCCTGGAGATGCGGGAGTCGCAGAGAGCCCGTCTTTGATCGCCCCCCTAAGATCCACACAACCATGATAAGGGGAATGTGCTGGGAGGGGGCCTGCAGGGAGCACACTCACACAGACACACACACAATTACATCTTCAAAGTGGTACACATGCGTGCACACAAACTGCGTTCTTCGACTTTCCAAAACACTCAACAGACATACGCTGCCCACGCATGCATAGTAATTACTGCTTTTAATAATTTCTTACGTTTTTTTTCTCCCTCTCTCACTCACATGCTGTACATGCAGTGCACACTCTCTATGTCATCTTTACACAAAGCAAATGATCTCTTCATTTAAATACACATACTTTCCAGCCCAAACCATCATGTGCACCGAATCAACCCTCACAAATTAGACACAAAAATATAATTACCGTCTAATTTAAAAATAGGTACGGACATGTTTTAAATATAAAGTGTGCTAGGATAGTAAACAGTTCTTATGCGAAACAGGCCTGCTCTTCAGCCGTAATCTGACAGTGAAGCAGACGGCAGGTATAATGGCCGGATTACGGATGTTCTACTACCACACAGTAGAGCGATACAGCGAGGGGATACAAGCTGGCTGCTGTAGGAGCAGCATATAAGACCTTATTTAACTCCTTGACACAAACGTTTAGTCCCACTCGCCCCCACAATTTCATTCCCGTCAGAGTGCTGAATGACGAGTCAACCGGTACTCTTTTTCTTGTCCGTCATTGCATTTAATTGTGGCGAGAGAGCGGTTTCTTTTTGATGGCTTGACAGCTTATATAAATCAACGTTAAAGTCCATTTGTTAAGGACAGAAACTACCCTGCAATTGCGGTGGAAAACTTTGTGTGGCATCTTCCAGAAAAGTGAAACCAATGTAAAAAACAAAACAAAGTGTACATATATTTTTGGATCAGAGGAGATGGGCTAATCTCAAAATTGCCAATTGGACACCAAAGTAAAAACCTTCTTTGTTTGAAGGTTAATCTATTTATTATTAGCACATAGCAGAGAGTGATAGGGAAGATCAGATCGTGCCGTTTTAAGTTTAGCAGTATACCAGACTCTAGATCACATGTCAAGTGAACATGCCATGCACCACAGGACACCGATGCAAAACATATATTTTATTTGCATGTTAGCTTGACTGAGAGGTGATTGATAGAAAGTGGGTGAAACACAAAGCTATTAGTTGAAAGATTAACTTTTGATCTTTTGTATGGTGACAGAGTTTAAGTTGTTTTAGAATGGTGCAAGAAGAATTAACCTTAGAAAGGAAATTAAATATTAGAAGTAAAAGAATGAAAAGATTTGTATCCATCATGTATCTGTAATCCACCAAATATTTGAATATCCTTCACTGGACACTGAAGTATGTTGACTTTAAGAAGATAATGGTTATTATGGGGTTCACAGCATGACCTTAGGAAGTCACCAGCGCATACGTCATCGAGTGCCACGGCAGGTTCCTGCTGGCAGCACAGGTGCTGACACACACACACACACACACACACACACACACACACACACACACACACACACACACACACACACACACACACACACACACACACACAAACACACAAACACACACACTTGGCCAGAACACTGCAGGTGCCCCCTCCCAACCCCACTTATGTACATTACTACACACCTAAAGATGCACACAGACACACACAGAGTGCAGGTGCTCACACTGCCCCACCAGCTGTCCCTCGAGATCCTGCTAAAAGGTCAGATGAGACAGAGAGGACAGACAAAGGAACAGAGAGACTACAAGAAAGAGGACTGAGCAGACGCTAACAGTGTGTGTGTGTGTGTGTGTGTGTGTGTGTGTGTGTGTGTGTGTGTGTGTGTGTGTGTGTGTGTGTGTGTGTGTGTCAGGTTCATGGCTCACTTCCAACATGCTGCACTGCCCTTAACCCAAATAAAGTCTGGTTATCTTTGTTTAACCTTGACTGCTAGTGCTGTGTGTATGTGCGTTTGTATACTACGTCCTTGGTATAGCCTTTGACAAAGTATGAATGCAACATGCTCATTTGAATCTGCAAAATCATCCAAAAACAAGCCCAGGGGGAGGGGAAAAAAGCACTAAAAAAGACAAAATGAGAATACAAAACTCCAATAACTTAGAAAGTAATGGCAGTAGTGGCATTTCAGGTCAATGTAGCTGGTTCTTGTGACTTTAGGTTATGTCACTGTCATGTCATGTCAGCTGCATGACATATCATGAAACGTTGTACTCTCATAAAACACTGACAACCGGTTATATAACCTAGGTCACAGGGTCAAAGCAGCTAACTAGGGCTTTGACTTTTGCCCAAAAATGATATTCGAAGTTCGTTTGTATATTAATATTAATATTCGAATATATTCGAATATTTATTTATAATATTTTGACCATTAAATGCCTTCAGTTTAAAAAACAAAATTAAGTCAGACCCTGGATTAAACACAAACAGTATGCTTTCGACAGGAAGTTCGTATGGGATTAGTTTTGTGACTTTAATTCCAAGCAAAACTTCTCAAGTATCAAACAAAAAACACTAACTCAAGCAAAGAAATTGTCACCTCAAAGGTAAAACTTAAAACTTGCAAACAAAACATTTGTGTAGTTGTAAACTATTGGTCTTTTATTTGTTTGATATTATGTCCTTTTGTTTACAGTTCCCTCTGCTTCTTTCTCAATGATCAGTCTTTTGCTCTCTCCATCACGTTTGCAGTCATGCTCCCAGCTTTCTCGTTTGCGCTCCCTGAGTTTTTGCTTGCGATTCTGACACAAATATCTTGCGTGGGCGGGTCTTACAGGGGTGCGTCCCCATTGGCTAATGAGAGTTAAGGGGAAAGTTTGAGTGACAGCTCAGCCTCAGTGCAGGTAAACTAACGTTAGAGACTCAGAGTCTGGTCTGGAGGACACACAAGCCACTCCACAGGGGATTCCTACAAGTTTAATAAAGTGTAAGTATTATTAATATATATATTATCTGTGATCTACGTTGCAAGCATGGTTACTAGACATTTGTTGTTTCGTTGTGTTAAGTGACTAGCTAGCTAGCTAGTAAAGCTTTTTTAAGTTAGCATTTAACATTAGCTATAGGCTACTTCTCTCTGTAGAGACCTGCAGGACCCGAGCAGAGCTACGATGCTCTCCCAGGTAACCTTAGGTAACGTAGCTATATTATGGTCTATTAGGAAAAATTATTATCCAGCTAACTACTAATTGTTGTGGTTGCTATTGGCCTGATAATACACAATGCTAGGGTATTGGTTAAGTTGTACGTTTGCTTGTAAACGTTGTTTTCAGTTCAGATTCCGAGGCTTTTTCACGCTAAGTTGGCAACACCGCCCACACACACCGGCTCCACGCACACACCAGCACACGAGTATAAACATCAGACCACTTACATAGGCTACGGTGAAAGCTCCGAACTTCCTGTCGAAAGCATACTGTTTGTGTTTAATCCAGGGTCTGACTTAATTTTTTTTTTAAACTGAAGGCATTTAATGGTCAAAATATTATTAATAAATATTCGAATATATTCAAATATTAATATTAATATACAAACGAACTTCGAATATAATTTTTGGGCAAAAGTCAAAGCCCTAATCTGAACTGAAAACAACGTTTACAAGCAAACGCATTTACAAAAAATAATGCCCATAACAGGTTTGAATATTAAGGGCTGGCTAATATTCGTTCGAATTTCATTATTTTTTTTTATATTCGAATGATATTCGAATAACGAAGTTCGGAGTCAAAGCCCTACAGCTAACACAGCTTGGCCACACCCTGCCTGCCTGGCTGTTAGCATTACATAGTGAGCTACGCTGTCAATACTTGTCAGGCTGGAGATGTACAGCGCTGCTGTCCTGGCTCCAAGGGCCAGGCTCAGACATGTTGAGTGTGACCTCTCCTCTGTCTGCAGTTACACACAAAAGAACCAAGTAAATATGCAAATACCACAGGCTTATGGTAGTAAAACACAACAAAGAGTAAAAAAACGTTTTAATTAAAACACATTTCAGCAGTGTTTTGCGTGCCTATTTCCCCCATAACAAATGAATGGTTTATATGTCACACAAGGGAAGAAATATCAAGAGGGTGATCCCCCCTAAGCCAAACCAAATATAATTTTGTAACATTTTGTAAGTGCACTGTGTACCCACAACAAACTGCATCTTTTCCTCAACTCCTTTTTCAGTGTGCCTACTGCTCTGGTGAGGGTGCTCTGCTCAAATACTTCCAGCTCTATTTTTGAAAATGATAGCTACCTTGAGGAAACAATAGAAACCACTGAGACATGGTATCACTCTTAAATAGAATATACTGTATCTGATTAAAAATATGTAATGTGCTTTTCCTTACTCTCTATAAGTCCCAAAAAACGATGCTGCTCCACACGGAGAGGAGGCGTGCTGAAGCAGCTATATATTGTGTTCTTTTCAAGTACAATAGTGCAGTTGCTTGTGGCAGCTTGTTAAGTTGGGTGTTAGTCACAGGAATGGGCACCATGGGGCTACAAACTGCTACAAGGTCATACTGAGATTACATTGTTGGAGGGTCTAACAAATAAAATGTGCACACACACACACACACACACACACACACACACACACATAGACTTTAGCTGTTGATGGCAACAACTACATTAATTCAAAATCTATTTGAAATCTAAATGTTTAACTTAAAACAATGTTTAGAGTAAAGTTAGGAAAGCTGCATTCTAGAAGCATCAATCCATCCCATCTCAAAGTAGAAATCTGTGTTTTAGTATAAAATCATGAGAAATGATGCCAAAGTTGAAATGAGGATAGTGGTACCGTAGTGCCCGATTCTGCCTCCCTATGTACAAGAAAAGACATATGAAAGAAGGAAGGCACGCACGCACGCACGCGCGCGCGCGCACACACACACACACACACACACACACACACATATGGTGTCTTGGTTCAGAGTAGTAAGTGCTATCTCTTCTGACTGACGCATACTGTACCAAAATCTCTTTCATACTAACAGATTAATACGAATAGAGTACACACACATACTGTATGAGCGTGCGTGCACACACACATGCATGCACGCACACACACAGTGCCCCGAGTGTCTATACATGATTAAAAGACTGAAAGTGGGGCAGGCGCACAGTTCTAACTCTGTGGAATTACTGCAGTTCCTTTACACACACACACACACACACACACACACACACACACACACACACAGGCTCTATGTCCAGTAGGTGTGCACGGCTACACACACATACACACACACTCAAATGTCCACAAGCCACATAGCATTGGTTCAATAATTGAGTGATTCCCCCGATGAAGCAGTAGGGGAGGGGAAAGAGCCAACCAGTTATTGGTGCTGGCCACAAGAGATAAGACAACTTTAAAAATATCAGCCCCTCCCTTCCATTTAATGTTTTCCTGTTGTTTTGCACTTAACAGGATGGTGGACATTATTATTTTATAACAGCATTCTGTAACATCCCAAAAATGAGACATTACGTTCCTCACCGTGGACTGAGTTGGGGGTCCACAAACTGCTCAAAGAAACCATCATGTTGGACTAAATAATGTGATTACGTGTGAAATCTTTTTGAACTGCATGTGATACATCAGTTTTTAATATAAAGTGGTTAGCTGTGAATATAATCTGGTTTCATGGTTGCAAATTTGTTATACAAAGCTTTTTCAGCTGAGTGCAAATTAAAGGATCAATTTAAAGGATTAAATAAATATCCCGGGGAATTGAAAGGTCTCATAAAAGTCAAATGAGTGGTCACGATGCTCCGTCTTGTTGTTGATGCAAAATTGCAAAATGAAATATGATTTGAAAATAGCATAGTCAGACATTATTTATCTCTTGCATCACTATGATATTCAGTAACTTTTTATCCCCACTGAGGGATCATCTGGACATTTAAATTGTAAATTGTAATATCCCCACTGGGGATCAATAAAAAAAGTATAAAATTAAAAAAATAAATAAAATGTTTAGTTTGTGACCTCCGAACTTTTCACAGAAAACATCTGCAAACTTTGGTGGCTTTTGTTTGCATCCACAGTACTCTGAACTGCAAACATATTATCTGGTCAGGTAAATCAAATCGTTTTATTTAGACATTGAACAGAAATGAGGCAACAGTCAACATTTAACCGCTGGTATGATTTCATTTGTACATGTGAGTTTCGATATTACTGAGATATTCAGTGCAGCTTCTATTTCTATAAATAGGAGTTGCTTGTTCTCACACATTGTTTTTGACAGGAACTGATCGATTTCATTTATCCATAATTAAATACACATATTTTGGAAGCATTATTCTCTGTTCCCAAAAGAAAACTTAACAACGAAGATGCTCAGACATATTTTAGCCAGGTCTAGCTCACACTGAGTCATACATAAATGTTGAGAATCAGGCTGGAAATCTTCCATGAGTCAACACAGCTTGGTCTGGGAGACAAGGCTCAGATTACTTCTGTTATATTCAGTTACATGGACTACTTTATTACTACTGCATTGGACTAAAATTGTCATTTGCATGATCTTCCCAAATGCTAAAATCCATATGAACCACATGTACCATATCAGAAATCAAAATGTTATCTTTCATGGGGAGAACTGGCTCACAGCTTCATATTTCTCAATTTAACCAAATAAAATGTGTATTTTACATATGCTGTTAAGTTAAAAGCAACTGACATGAGTTGTACTTTGAAGTGGAGATTTAAAAAAAACGTGACACTGGTGCAAGTTACAAATCTTTCACTGTGCGCAGCTGAAGGTAATTCCAAAGAAAACCAGACAGCCTGAGCTGAGCCACATCTGGTCAAAACCTTTTTTTTTCATGTCTTGTGGGGCTTACAAACAGAAAAGCGTATAAATGAGCACAGGACACAAGCTTACTACTTTTACGAGGCATTATGAAACTATGCCTCAGTTTTAAAAGATTATAAGTAAACAACAACAATATAAACCCTATAAATCTCCTCTCCAAAGCTGGACCAGAGGGGACTGAGCAGTTTTACTATTGGTGGACACTAATCATGTGTTGTTCTTGGCAAACACACTTAGGACAGAGAAAAACCTTTGGAAAAAGTTCAAATAGAAACCTTCAAATCCATCAGCTTCTTAGCAGCCTTGTGCAAGGTTTCCGAAAATCCGACCATAGGGTGTTTGTGGGAGAGGGGACTTGAGTTTCTGGGTTGTGATTTGGGGAATGAAAGAGCACTTTTCAATGTGAATCTTTGAACTTGTGGATGTGTCCAGTTTTTGATTGGTCATTCAGGATGCTTCTGTTTGGACATGAACACCAGATACACAGAAAAAGTACATGCAATACCACAAATGATCACTTTCAAGAGGCTTATGAAATAGAGATAGCCTGTGGGTCATGTTGATAAAGCCACAACTTGTTGTGGCTCAGCAGATAGGAAGTGAAACGTACTCAGACACACATATTGTAATACGTTTGTTTTGTTTGTTGCCTACATTTTAAAAACAAGCATACATAGCAATAAAGGCATACCCTGACATGTTTCTCATACATTTAGCCCTAAGTCAGGGCACAGTGCCCTCTCTGAATAGAGGAACTAACACAGAGCAGTATTTTCCTGACATCTGCAGTTCCCGAAATATCAATATATGGCCATTACCCAGGCAACCAAAAAATACAGTCAGCACTAATAATCAAGCTGCAAGACAGTGGCTCATACTTTGTAACCTTATTGAGCAACACCTCTTTCAAACTCAAATGTACACCCCCAAAACAGAAAGCTTCCATGTGCTCATGCACAATGACATCTGCCATTAGCTACAAGGTTTTGAAAACAGTGTATCTTGCGCAGTTACTAAAATTCTGTCATGTCTTGCTGTATAAACTCACACTACAAAATATGTGTGATGCAATGCCTAAATCATGGGGAGGATGTGTAATCTGGCTTTAGCCCTAAACAAATCACGTCCTCGTCGACAGCATAGTTCTTGAATGTCTCATTAGAAATAGAATGTCAGTGTTTCCTCTATGTTGACACAGTTAGATTTCTCCCGCCACGGTATCAGAAATATATATACAAAAAGCCGTCTATCAGCAGTGATTGTAAAGAGCACGTCGGCCGGAGAATAACGCGAGAACACGCTTACACCGCATAAGTTACCGCCGCCGCTGCAACTTTCGGAGAAAAGGGAGAAAGAAAAAAGAGACAGGCTGTCCAGAGGACCCGGTTGAGATGCCATGTGTGCATTCTTGACAAGTGTAAGTCGTATAACTTATATTGTCAGATCATTTAAGCCTGTATTAGTCTATAGTTCTCACACATTTTTTGTTTCACCTTCACCTGCTAGCTAAATTGCACGTGGCTGTTGATTCAATACAACGCCCTTGATATCATATCATGGCATAGGCCTAGTAGGCTAAACCGTGATTATTTCATACATTCATGAAACACATTGGGGGAAATTCATTCAACATAATTCACAGCCAAATAACAATTAAAAGTATGTTATTTGAACATTTATAACCTAACCTAACCTGGCAGGCACTGCCTCCGATTTGGTGTCTGCTGCGGTGCGCAGCGCTGTTTGGACCGTGCGCCGCTGCCCTTTTTTTTCCTCCATAAACTCCGCTCTCAGCTCCTCTGCCAGTTGCTGCATGAACTTCCTCCGGGACATTTTACAGCTGGTGCACTCCTTGGAGAGGATGTGTGCAATGATTCCAGCCAGTTGTAGCATGTATAAAGTTATATGAACACGTAGACAGCTACCGTCTACGTGTACCGCGCCTTTCACAGAGCGATCGCCCGGTGCTTTTCTTCTGATTCAGAACCGAGTCCATCCACGCCGTAGCCTACGTTACCGACTCTGGCTTTGCCTTCGGCCCATCGGTGATGCATTGCCCACCCTTGTTACTCGAGACCGCTAGTTACGTTTCTCTGACAGAGACTATGATTATTACTAAACAACCAAGATGCCTCTTCAACCACGCAAAAGATTAAAAACAAAACTGCGAAAATCCGAGCGGTCAATATGACAGTATGGCCAAAATAGGTCAAAGTGATTGTTTTTTCTTTGCCTTTTGTATAGTGTACAGTATATAAAAACTATTTTAAATGAAAATACAGACTCTTTTAGGAAAAGTCAGGTACCAGAAGGATTGTATTTTTTTATTTAGCAAAGTTATTACACATATAAATTTCAAAACGGTTCAAAATGACCGTCCTGGCCGTTGTAGTGTAACCCAGCCTTGGAGTTTTTTTTCCAAAAGCCAAGAAAAACCAAATGCACACTGCAAGGCTGCCAACTTTGCCACTGAGGCAAATATGCAATTAGTTTCATTATGAATGGTTTCATACTATAGCCTACTTTGGGTTTTGGTTTCCCTATGAAGAAGTTCTTGTAAAATTCATTTTGTAGACCTACAGTTCCTCAAAAATACAGTCCAATCAAAAAGAAATCAAAATATGCCTCATTGTGTGTGAATAGAGGCGAATAAATATATTTGTTTGTGTTGCAGCGAAGTGTCAGTTCTGTTTAATACGTAAAACATTTGCCATTTCCTAGAGGAAACACTGGAATGATAAGCAGCAGTAAATTCAAACCAGTTCACTGTTAATCCACTAGGAGGGTATTAGCTGACGTTAAGTGTCAAAGTAAATCATAGTGGCCCTCACATGGTTCAGGGAGACTAGTTCTAGGAAAAATGTCATGGAGTTAAGGTCAGTCTGACCAAAACTCAAATCGAGCAGAGAGTGTGTGTGTGTGTGTGTGTGTGTGTGTGTGTGTGTGTGTGTGTGTGTGTGTGTGTGTGTGTGTGTGTGTGTGTGTGTGTGTGTGTGTGTGTGTGTGTGTGTGTGCATGTGTGAATGGGAATGGGGGTGGATACTTGTGTCTGCATTTTTGTGGTGTGTACTGTATCTTTGTGAGACTGACTTAATGTATCTAAGCCAGTGGTTCTCAACCTGGGGGTCGGGACGCCCAAGGGGGTCGACAAGATAATTTATGGGGGTCGCCAGATGGTTGTGGAAAAAACATAATATATAACATATTATAGACTGGGGTATGATTTTTACTGTGTGAAGTTTGGTACATTTCATGTGTTATATTCAGAGCTTCACTTGTAAATCAGGACGTTCTGAAACACAAAAAGGGGTGTGAAGAACATAATTGGAACAAACATTGGACAAGGCTAAGTGCTAGCTGCTAAAACTAAACTAAACTAAACTCTCATTAAAGCAAAGCATTATTTGTTTCCATGTATTAATCACAGCATTCACAATAATAACTAAAAATCAGCAGGGTGGGGCGCGTAGAAACAGCTGATTACACCGATTTGCAGCGAACACCAACCTCATTATTCTGGGGGGTCACGACTCAAAAAGGTTGAGAACCACTGATCTAAGCATTTCATCTGAGACCTTGCACTGTCTCATGTCCAAGAACAGAGAGGCTGTAGCAGGTTGCGTGATTGTTTTATCATCATAAGTCAACAAATAGGTCAGCCCTGTCAATCAACTGCACATTAGGTTCCCCTTAACTCTATCTCTTGTTTGGTATGTATGATAATATCTCAAGTGGTGTGTGTTTAAGCCAAGCAAACAATTTTTTCCCATTTGCCTCACTTAGAATGTATCAAGGTGAATGGAGATTGGAGGATTTTACACAGGGCATTCTATTAAATAGCCTCTACTTTCCTCAACAGTGGTATTCGAACAACTTAAAGATGATAGCCTAGTAAATTCAGGACTTTAATCTGATCTAGTCTGGTTATTACTTACTGTCTCTGGCAGAAAACACCATCTTTAAAGCCATTCACCTTCAAATCCCATCATTCAAGGAGTCAGCAGATACTTAAGAGTTAAGCTACAATCACACAACTGTTAGGGTCCTTGGGGTGGTTAGGTTACTTTTTTTGTACCCATAGGTAGATTTGGGTTGCAGTAAGACAAGGCATCCATCTTGACACATATTTTACAAACACAGACAATAGACAGACAGTAATAAAAAAAAAAGCTCAAACAATCACTAAAACCACAAAAGAAATAAATAAACGCTGCTTTTACAGCATCTGTGCAATGTTGCTATGACGTTCATCTGAGTGATAGCTGCTGGAACAGAACTGTTTTTATACCGCTTTGTTCTACACCGTGGGATTATAAACCTCCGTCCAGAGGGGAGAAGCTGAAATTCACTGTGCAAAGGGTGGGAGTCGTCATTTCAAATCGAGCTGGTTATTCACTGTAACTGTCTGGTGTACAGTGGCACTAGGTTAAGCCGTGACTCACCATTCAGCCTACTAGACCATTTAACGCTTTGATTCAGAGAGTTTCTGTTCTCTAAACCATGACATCAAAGAAACAAATCAAACTGATTCAGTAAAAGCACGATAGAATAGGGTCATCATGGTTTTGTCAATGTGGAAATAGGACAGTTTGTGGTTTCTGAAGGATGTAGTTTGCCTGTTAGCTCAGTACAGTACAATTCCAAAAACATATACTCCTCTTAAATCCATATACATTTAGGCTATGTGTGCTAAATTAGCGAGGGCAGTTTTGAAAGCTGTATTTTGTTCAAATTTGATGAACAATAATTTTGCATGCTCTTACTCATAATATCCTCACCCATGACACACATGCGCACACAAATTCTCTTTCCCCTCCCCACACACCAGTCCTCTTACTTTAAGTAAGTGTAAATGGTATCCATGAAGGGCCTGCTAAAAGGGTTACGCTGCCTCTTACCCCACCCCCTCCTCCCAACCACCATACATTTTAACCATTACACACACACACACACACACACACACACAGCAGTTGTTTATAGTTAGGTAGCGTGTCCTGTCAGGTTGCAAATGCACTCAGATATCCATCTCAGGGAGCCGTGCGAGAGGTAGTGTGGGGGCAACTCGCTAGCTGAGCTAATGGCACGTTGTGGGAGCATTAAACCGAGCTGACTGGGCGCTCGCCTCAAAAATCAAAGCACTGGGGTGAAAGAAGAACGGGGAGAAAATGATATTTTTTTCTCAAAAAGATGTCTGCTATTGGGTTTTGAGACTAATTGGTGGTGAGAGCTTTGATAGGAGGTTTTTATTTTAGGACGGACAGAATCTGAATCTGTCTTGATGCAGGAGTTTTTCAAGTGATTGGGGAAATATTGCGCTAACACTTTCAGAACACATTACCGATCAAACGATGTAGTAAATGCGACATGGGAACTCTGCTTTGACATTTATAGGGCATGCTATCAGAGGAAAATAGTGGTGAGCAAAGAAGAAAGAACAACAATTGACAATAAAAGTTAAGTCCAGTCAATTAATCGGTCAGCCCTTAATCACTGCTATGGTCTTCACAATACCTAACAATAATAACAAATGGAAACACCATCTGAGACATTAGACCTTCAACTTAGAGTGGCTATATGTAACTTTCAGTTTGTGTTGATTCTAGCGGCCGCTTTGGAAAAAGCGGTAGTGTTTTTACCACACCTGCTGTCATTAAGGTCTTTTTTCACAGTGCAGTATTGCCCACTGTATATTACTGAGTTAGAGTTACGATGAATGGATTGCGATGAATGTTTTGCTCAGACAGAAAATCATTCATTAATAATAAGATAATACGTTACAGATGCATCGTTGCATTTCAAGTGGTGCATCCGGTAACTTAGCCTACTTTGGATGTATCGTGAGCTAAACCGGGTATCACTGTCACTGTGTCACGATCCAAAGCAATAAGAGTTTGTTTATAGCAACCAACGTAATAATAATTTACATTAATACAGCGCATTTCATGAAACCCAAGGATGCTTTACAGTAAGTACGGTGGGACAAGGGAAAAGAAAATAGTAGGCCAACCCAAATACGGACTAAAAGGAATAAAAACCGGGCGCTAAATGGAAGGGGGGCGTATAACCACATAACGCATTGTAAAGTTATTTAATAAATTATATAGACATATTACATACCTAATGGGCCAATTCGGGTCGGTTTTGAATCATTTACAATCCCATAATTGTCTCCAGATGTTAAAAGCCCGACTGAGTGTGATTCGGGTTTCGGCCGTCGTCTGTCTTTCCATTTTAGCTTTTAGTTGTTCTTCGTTTAATTTCCTTTTTTTCTGTGATGTCCCTGCCCCAGTGTCAGCCATAACTACAGCAGATAACTTCTAAAATTAAATTAAAATACAATTAGGCCTATATAAAGATATCTCCTGCTACCCTTTACCAGGCTGGATACAATAACACAGGCTTCCGGTGTTACACCGAAATCTGTGACCCGTCAGAATGTGTGCTCTGTAACGCCATCTACCTGCTGTAAATCATTTAGTGACTTCGCGAAACAGACCAGGGCGTTAAGGCATTAATAAAAACTATATAAAGATAGCGTTCTTTTCACTGTAAGTCTCGTTTGATGTTACAGGTCATTTATGATCATCAGATGGAACATTACACAGTTTCAGAAACATTTAAAAGTTACATATAGTTACTTTAAAGATTTGAATCAAAAACTCAATTTGAAGAAATCTTTAGATACTTTTAAAGAATCTACCGACTACAATGGTTTGGCATCAACAGTAGCTTGGTTACTCTAACAACGTAACAACATAAATACTGCACACAGAACATGTTTATAACCAGTGGTTAAATTGGGCCGGGGCTCTCCAGGGCTCAGCCCCGGCCCATAAGGCTGCTCGTTTGTGTCCGCATGTGCCTGCTTGCAGTCAGTTGCCTACTGGAAATATGTCACATAAAATTTGATGAAAGTGATGCACAAAACATGATATTTCTGACAATAAATGAAAGATTTTTGAAATGGCATGTCTATTCGATAGTATAATCTAGTCGATTGGAACACGGCCGCATTTTTGGTCAGTCGACCATCGCACACAGCTCGCGCATGCGCATCTAGGTAGGCTAATTAAATTACAAAGGTAAAACACAAATAAATCCAAATGTTGACTGTAAAACTAAGCAGTGTTAACATCGGTTTTATATCTTAATAGTAGGCAGTTTGTAATGAGGCAACCACTGGAGCCAATCATTAAAACTACATACTTGGTTGCCAAGCTGGCAGCTTTGAAGAGTTTATGTTGAGTCCTGGTTAGACTATTGGCGTTTTTCCATTACATAGTACCTGCTCGACTCTACCCTATTCTACTCTATTTTCCATTGCAGATTTAGTACCGCCTCATGCCTGAGGCGAGCGTGACTGGTCGCCATAGCAACGCCGCAGGAAACTGCCGTGACCTAACGCGACACACACATAGAACGTCGAAGGTGTGTTGTTTTTACTCTCTGCATGTGGCTGTCACAGCCATAAGACAAATTTTGTTTCAAAAGAACCTGGAGTCAGCAAAAAAACAAAACACCGCTGGCTAAACTATTTAAAAATGACGGTTTTGTTCAGGACACCCCCCTCTGTCGCTAGTAATGATGACACAGTGATTAGTGACGATTCTCACGGACCAATCAGTAGTCTGCAGGTTTTCACATCACCTTCTGGTATCGCCTCAGCTCGCTTGGAACCTCGACGGAGGTGGTACTAAAAAAAGTACCTGGGACTTTTTTTCGTAACGGAAAACCAAAATAGGCGAGTAGAGTCGAGGCAGTAGTAAAGACAGAGAATGGGAGAAGGAAATTTGTGTGAGGTGGATCTGGTCACCACCCAGATCTTCTCAGCTGTTGCTACTGTCATATGCTGCACTCTGTCTCTTCATGTGGCACATTATGTTTGGCACATTGTATGGGTCACTTCTTATATCATAATAAGGTAATACAATGTGTAATCAAGTGATGACTGAATAACAGTAATGTAAATGCTAAATGCCCTAATAATACCTGGTGATACTACAACAATGCAAAGTATAGGCTCTTAACCTTGCAGTTTTGCACATATTTGCACAAAACTCTCCAGAAAGTGCCATTTAATGGTTTATTTTTCAAAAAAAAATCCCAGGGGGGCATACCCCCGGACCCCACCACATAGAGCCCCCACATAACAAATCCCAATTTAAGCCCCGTTTATAACATAATGAAACCGTTTTTGAAACAGTAACAAACGTTTTGTTTCTGCCTGGGTTAGCAAACTAGACCTCCAGTTTCTCCTGAGGTGAGATGTGGGTATACATAAAAGGTATTTGTTCTACGATGATGATAATTTCAAAACCACCTAAAACGCTTAACAACGGCTTTTAAAGATCTGACATCTGGGAAGTTTAAAAAGTTCCCATAAGAGCCATTAAGGTTATGGAATGTATAAAAAAACAGAGTTATTTCAGTCTGATGAGGATGCTTAGTAATTTCCCATTAGGTCAACTTTCTTCTCCTACCACAAGTATTTTTCCTGGGCAAGCCCCTGCAATTGCACCAAGTGTGTGTGTTTATGTATTGTATGTCCATGCAAATATCTGCTTTGAATGTCTGTATATTGTGTAAGTTGTGTAAGAGCCTGTCAATAAGTGTCTTGTCTTGCTCTGGTCTTGTTTCTGCAAATGAGCTTGTACAAATGTGGCTCCTTATGCATTACTCTGAACAATGTACACATATAGGGCAAGTATGACACTGAGCCATTTTGTAGCCAAGTTACCTCCCCCACTGTGGCATTTGATAGTAGATGACAGTGTCAGAGAAATAGACCTGGCCAGGCCACAGTGAAACCGAACATTAACCTCATTTATGTCATAGTTTATCCCCTGACCCCTGCTACACACTCTCTAATGAACACACAAAACACAAGCCTGAGCTGCGGCAGACACAAACACATGCACACACACACTTGAGTATCTAACTTAATGCACACTCATACACAGCAACATAAAATCATGGATAAAAGCAAACACAAATACATGGTCTACACATGTACACATATACATAGTTAGACCAGGCCATCCTAAAACAATGAGTCAAATCTGATAAATAAGAGTTGAAACTGGACCAAAAGTAAGAGAGTGAATATAATAAAACATTCCAGTAATATGAGGTGCAACATTTCTTTAAATTAACCCCTGTAATGTCTTTAAACTTTTAAAAGTGTAAGAGCAGGAAGATATAGAATTTTCTTTATTTCATTGGTGCAGTATCATGCACAACACTAGACAGAAATTAATTTCATTAGGTTTGTACTGCCATATTTGTCATGCGTTGTGCACACTCAAAGCAGAAATGATGCCACCATCTTAAAAACGTGTGTAATTTAAAGCTCCAATTAAGTTACATCTCCTCAGCAAACAATGTATACAATCCTGTTACTTTCAAGGGACACTTTGGCGCTCATAGTGGCAGGCCAGTGGGAAAAAAAAAAATGTTGTAAAAGATTCTAGTCTCGGATGGTGAAAGAAAAATAGAGAAAGAGACACTGTAAAGAGGTCCTGATACTGTAATTGGTGATGGGCTCATGGGGCTCATGGGCAGGCAGGGAACATCCTGGCTCACTAGACCTTATCTCTGTCAGCAGTGTTTTAGCACACCTCCCTGACTATCATAGCCAAATGTCCCTGTTCCAATGTCATGAGCTTACTACATAGCTGAAAGAAGGGACAAAAATAATAGCCAGTCAGTGAGTCAGTCAGTAAGGCAGCAAGTCAGTCAGCCACATGTCCAGCCAGATAAGGCTGATCCACGGCCATCGGGTAAAAAAAGATGAACTGGCCAAGCCACAACTACCAGCCAGCCAGCAGGACTTACAGACAGAAAAAGCCAGCAATCCAGCAACTTGCTCTATTCAAACCACACCCCAGCTTTGTCAGAGAGGAAATAGCTTCAGCCTTACAGACACCGTTTTAAATATTGCCTGTGGTTTAGTTGCACAGAATTGTCTCAACCTGTCCTCCAGTGCCCACCCGCGCATGCCCCTGACCATCTAGTGATTGATTTAGTGACATTGTTAGAAAGAGGGGGACAGTGATAACAACTGGCCATGGACAGACTGGAATTCAGGACTTCATTCCACACACCACATAACAAACCATCAATGAACTGAGATGTTTCAGGATAGATTGCACTGACCCTTCCCATACCGTCACAAGCTGTGTCTTGCTGTGTCTGACATCAGCATCCTTGGGAGTAAACAGTAGTAATGGAAATCAAGCTTGTGCCAAGAACAACATTGGTGAAGGGTGGGTTTTGGTATTCCATGGATTGTTTCTATCACTGGCCATTTTCCTGTTATTGAATTCCTCTCTTTCAATGCATATCCTTCTGGCTCATACTTAAGTCATTGTTGATACCCACACACCCACCTTGCAGCTGAGGGTCTGGGGGCTTCACTCCCAACAATTAAGGTAGAAGCACCGGTAAAAATAGAAGTCAATGATAGTATTTACGGTGTCCAAATGATAATGTTTGATGAAGTTTAGCCCTGTGTAGACTATAATCGTTCAGATTTCCAACTGTTCTGAACACTCCGGTTTCAACAGTTTTTCTCTACTCGGCTAAGTGTAACACCTAACCCTACCGCCCTTCTATGATTGGTCATCTGCTCCAAGCAAGCAGGTTTGGATTTTGTTTTTTTTTTTTGTTAACATTGTCCCATGTAACACACTAACTACGCGCATTAAACAATAAAATGTCACCTTGCGGGTGTCGTTACATTTCCTCACCCAATCCCGGGCTTAACATCACCTGAAACATTTTCTGTTAGTAGTATTTGGTTTAAAAGCCTTTATCTGCGATTTTTGACAGTAGAACGTGCTGCTTCATTCCACTACAATCTAAAGTTAACATACTGCTTACTATGGACCTTTTTCACAGCAGACATTTGGACTTGTCACAGTAGGAAAAGCACAGCTGAAATTGATAACCTTAACGATGGCTCAATTCCATCCAGTGTCCCAGTGAGCTATTTCAGTGAGTCAGCATGCACAATACCAGGGCCTCTCCTAAGTGGAATGCAGCCACCATTAATGGTTTTGAATACACCTGTGCTTTTCCTGCTATGACATGTCAACGTGTCTGCCGTGAAAAAGGTCTATTAAGTAGCTACATGCTAACACAACATAGCTGCAATCTCGGCCAATGCTGGGCATTCACATGGATGTATTAAGAGATAGAGTGGTCATTTTACTGCAGGGACATGTCCGGTTGTGTAATATTTGGTTTACAAGCTTTTATTGGTGATTTTTCACAGTACAAAGTCCTGCAATATACTCTATTGCAGTAGCTCCAGATCCAACTAGTGAAACACGGAGCGGGGGCTCCAGAGTTTCCAGGAAGCGCATTGGCCAATCAGAGCAGACTGTGCTTTTTCTGGGGGAGGGATTAAAGAGACAGGCACTCCTACAGAGCATCTCATACAGAGGGTGAATACAGGTGCAGCAGCCATGGGCAGTATGAGAAAAATAAAGTGTTTTTTTTAACCAGTGTTTCCTTTAGGATTTTCTTTAGCAGTGGGGGCAGTTTAAGCCCTTGTCCAAATACATTTGGATATCAGGAGTGCCTACCAACCTACAACCTGTTGGCTGCCTGGATAAAAAAACAACAACACGGTCTTCAACAAGCCATTCTTTTCTGGCTCCCCTTCCTATCTCACATGCAGGCTCATTATAATATAACGCCCCCATCTGAGTATCTCCAGCCAAGGTTTGGGAAATACCTTTGCAAAGGCGTGACATATTTTTCTCACAAGTCAATAAGAAGAGACTGGGCTTTTTGGGAGGGGGGCTTAAAAAGAAAGGCGCTAAAACGGAGCATTTCAGACAGAGGATAAATACAGACATATTTAGACAGAATGAGAATAATAATGTTTTTGAAGATTAAATGTTGTAATAGAAACCCAAAATACAAATATGAATCTGAAAATGAGCATAATATGTCTCTTTTAACTGAAATGTACTTATTCTTACAGATTTATTACAACAGGCAAATAATCCTCTTCAGCCCACATGCATACATTTTGTTCTAACATAAAGCTAAAGGTTATTATACTTGCTATAATATAAGGGGCAAGTTTGTATCAATTGAACCTGATCTAAAAAGGTAAATAAAATAACCAAAATATCTAAGGTAATCCATTATAAGTAGATCTAGATTATTATCCAACAACTAATAGGTATCTAGATAATTTACAGTGCCCCCTTAAATTAACTCAATTACATTTGAGTCAGCATAAAAATCAGTTAATCATTACTTGCACTTGATCTAGACAGGCAATCCCCTTGAATGTGATGCGAATGTTCAGGTAATAGAAATCATTACATTTGTGCTCCAATATATGTACATGACCCCAATTCCTAGCATTCTTCTTTCATCTCTCTTCCTCATCACTATCTATCTGGCTGTGTCCCAGGTTGTCAGCTTATCCTTGTCGCAGGCCTGGAGCTCTATGGGGAAGAGAAGCAGGAGCCGTCTGACTGCCAGTCAGTGTCAACTCCCCACTGTAATCCTCTACTGCCTCTGATAAGGATAAGGCAGAGAAGACTATGCTAGCAGAAGAAAAGAGAAGAGAAGAGAAGAGAAGAGAAGAGAAAAGAGAAGAGAAGAGAAGAGAAGAAGAGACTGAAATATGCTTTTTTTAAGTTGCAAGAAGACATGGAAAAAAAACGGAGGCAAAAATGTACATGAGTGAATATAACGTGTTTAAAGTGGGGAGATGAGTACACTTGCAGAACAACCATTTAAGCAACTAGACCTTTCCAATCCCACCAAAAAGTGTTGTGGCTTTGTCAGATTGAGTGAGCCACAGTTGAAAGAGCTCAGAGCCATTGCTCTTTTATGCACTACATAATACCATTAAACAGCTGTTATCAGTTAGGTTCTCCCTCATTTAACTTGGCCCTCAAAAGGCCAATGCTTAAAACCCCTTCCTTTCAGCCAGGCTTTGCTTGGAATATAATCAAATATGAATCAAGGCAGAGACATCACAGGAGCAGTATACTGAATTAACTATTGCATGATGACTTACATGAGGTATCACTTTTATGTATAGCTCAGGCTCAATAATGATCTTTCTAGAGACGGTTAATGAAACAGCTCTGAGGATTTTATCCGATTTGATGAGTTGGTTTGATTCAAAATTGATGGAGGAACTCAAATCTGTAGCCTAAAAGCTTATTTGCCCACAAGAGCACTCTGTCATCATTTAAACACTATACACTTTGGAGTTCAGTCCAGTTTAGCCTTGTAACAACTGTATATCATGTCAGCTACACTGGCAGCCATTACAGAGCCAAAGCCCACACACGGCTGAACTAAGTCCCAAAGCCAGCTTCCCTTTTTCACATGGCTATTGAGCCATGCAGTGGCTTATTGACCCGTCAATGTAACACAAGTTTGTGGGATGGCTTTAGTACTCTTCCCCTCTCTCTCTCTCTCTCTCTCTCTCTCTCTCATTCAGACACTGGGAGTACCTTGGTCATTCAGAAGATTGGTATTGATTAGATTGCCACTTCAAAATAAAGACGGTATGCATGTAAACAGGGTCACAAAGACTGCAAATTATACATCCACTCTAGTCTGGATCGACGACTTCATTTACTGGATAGTCCCCGCTGTTCGTTTCGGGAAACAACAACAACAACAACAACTTTCGAGCTAGCAAGCTACATGTTGAAAATGGCAAGTTTGGATCGTGCAACAAGGCAGGCCTGCTTGGTTTTTTTGGGGAATGGTTGTAAAGATTTACAAAGAATATGTTTACAGCATTTACTATCTGACTGGGATGTTCTGGGACCGATTGGTGGGGATTTGCTATGGACAAAATACACACGCCGATACACTGGTAAGAGCAAATTACGTTTAACCATGTATCCAGCTAATTCATATAGCTCACATTACTGTATTATATGAACAGTTCACTTCATTTAATATTGTATGTGGCGTTTTCTTTTGCGGGGTGCAAATGTTCCACCAAAACAAGTTCCTTCCCGAGTCCATTTTGGCAGATCCACTGTCTTTATTCCCAAGACAATTGTGATTGGTTTAAAGAAACGCAAATAACCCAGACCATTTTTTTCTCCTATCCAGGAGTTTATGTGTGGACGGGCCAGACCTTACTCTGCAGCTCTGTGGAGTAAGGTCTGGCGATACAAGACTACATCCACTCTGTTCAATGTTTGGACACACACACACACACACACACACACACACACACACACACACACACACATACACAGTATAGATCCACAAGTACTGTATAGGCATAAACAGAACAGTGATCCCCTCTCTTTTCATGAACATTTTGATTGAATTAAAACATTTTTTTTAAATGACTAAATGGGACTTCAACAACTGCATTAGTGAAGTTCAGCGATTCACAAGACTATACAAATCTGGTCCCAATTCCCAAATTACGTTGTCTCTCCAGTTTAGACATTTTCGTTACCATCTTCATGTAAATCACTCTTCTTCTTCACCCTTGAAGGTTTGTTTTCTTCTGGTTCTGCATGAGCAGCATTAGACGTCACTAACACGCCCAATCGCCTGCTGTGAATTTTCACACATTTTCCGCAATTGGAGATTTTGTACTATGGATCCAGCAGATTAAACTATGTTTTATGTCCAATCCGACTGATTCTGACATTTCTGTTCTTACATACAGCTACGCTGGGTATGGTCTCTATAATTTCAGGTTTGCAGTGCATGTGTAAAAGCAGTTTAAGAAACACTAAGCACCTCCTCCACTAAGCTGTGCACTAAGCAACAAGGGCACTAGGCACTGGGCGATATGGAGAAAATCAAATATCACGATATTTTTGACCAAATACCTCGATATCGATACCGCAACGATACTGTAGGGTTGACTATTGGTGCTTTCACAAAATATTTAAACACAATGAGATTTTTGATAAATAATCATCAGTAATGTGGTTACAATGACTAAGTGGGTAACGGCAAATAATAGAACAGTTACAACAGTCTGATAAGTTCAGAAAATGACATCACTTTACTGTAATGCAGCTTTTAAAACCAGGAAAAGACAACACTTATGCCATATTACGATATCCAAAATCTAAGACGATATCTAGTCTCATATCACGATATTGATATAATATTGATATATTGCCCAGCCCTAAAAGGCACACACGATCACACATGGTGGAATGTTCTTTCACACAAAACACAAAAAACTCTCATGGATTCCCTTTAAAAGCAGTATTCTGTGTGCGATGGTGTCCTTTCTCTTGTGTGCATGCATGTGTACTCGCTGCGCTCATGAATAGAGGAGGATGAAACGAAAAGCTGAAAAGGTCGGAGCGCACTGCATGGTTCAACCAGACAGTTCAATCTCTTGATCTGCCCCCACCCCACAGAACCCTCTTTACTTTTTCAAAATCCTTTTTCTTGCACACTCTTTTTTTCGACTGCTGTTCTTCTTTTCTGTGTAGCTTGAGTAGCTTCTTGTGTAAAACGAGACGACCAGGAGTTCACCTGTGATAGCAGTGTGGTGTGAATGCAGCAAATAGGGGTTGATCATTTTTCATTATGACGACATCAGACAGAGTTTTTGTGTGAAAGTGGTATAAAACATGGGCCAGAGATATGAAAGAAAGAAGGTGGAGGGAAACAGGTGGCTTGCTGAAACGCATATTCTTTAGACCTATAATTTGTCTTTTCAGTGTTATCTTTGAAAACAGAGTTGGTACAACTACATATTTCTCTATGTATGTTTACTTTATTATAACAAGTGTCTATGTTTGTTATGGCTCCTTGCAGCATGTGTACATTAGAGTTTTCAGTCAGGGCTTTAGTGACAAATAAAAGGGTACATGAAGAAAACTTTTGAGCATGATTTACATACTATTCTGTCTGGTTACTAACGTATCAGTCTGCCCCAATACCACTTAAAGCTTTTGCACACTTCAGTGCAGAGCAGGGTTTGTCTGTTTTTACCTGTGCTCACATGAAGACACCATCATCTGGCAGAAGACAAGTCAAGCCAAAATGTACAAGAACAGAGTGAGAACGTTACTCACTCATGCAGACTCCAAATATCTCAAGGGATATTGGTAAAGGGCCCTTATTTGTGCACCTCTGCCTGCCGTGTGCAATCTGTCAAAGTTATTCTCCAAGCAAATGTTGAGAGTAAGTAAAAGAGCACTGTTATTCTAACTAATTTATATAGGAATATACACAGACACACACAAACAAACAAACAACTGTTGCAGCCATTGGTCGATCCATTTTCCCTGCCCACCCATCATTCACTCCTGTATTTGCAGGTTAGAGCATAGAGCCGTGTCTGTCACTTATTAATTCAGCCATGACATCTCCACCCAATCATTACATGGAAATATCTCTCCGTCTCCCTCAAACACACACACATTAATACACAAATGTCCTCTTTTCCCTTACATAGGCAGCAAATTCCAGGGACAAAGAAAAGCCTCGAGCATGATCTATCAGACGTGTATATTCATGTGTGTTTGAGTGTGTGGGTCTGTATGCACATATGGCTCTGACAAAAGAGCCAAGCTCAGTTAAACGGCTTGTGATTAGGACACCTCGGCTTCTAATTGCCTTTTATTACCATTTGAAAGTGAGTGGCTACTTGAATCAAAGGCTATGGTGGCTGTGGTACAGTGCATGCATGTGTGAGTGTGAGTGTGCGTGCATATGTGCATGTGGTCGGTGGGTGGAATAGCACGCCTGATTCACAGTGGCATGACCCCACAATAGAGCACTATAGTTTGGTCCATCCCTCACAAAGCCTTGGTGTTCACCATCCTAACTAACACAAAGCCCTGGCTTTAACAAACCTAAAAAATATTGAACCTGCTACTCTTATAGACATAATCAAAACCCTTTCCGCTCCAGTATAAAACTCCTTAAAGGAACACGTCGACTTATTAGGACTTTGTATACATACTGGGAACTATTCTCAGAAAGGCGAAGCACTGCTACTTCTGTTACTTGGGCGGAGTGATTTGCTCGCAGAACTCCAGGCAAACTCTCTGCTCCTCACCACAGGGCTTCTCAGGTGCTGCGAGCAAATCACTCCGCCCAAGTGGCAGAAGTAGCAGTGCTTCGCCTTCTGAGAATATAGTTCCCAGTATGTATACGGTTAGAAGATGGCTGTGTCTCATGTGACCTTGTTATTTGTACACGCTGTGATTATACAAATCACAACATGTAAATAGGAAAATGTTGGCGTTATTTTGTCACTTATTGGTAGCAGTAGGCTAGATGGAGCTGGTTAGGATCTGTGCTTAGCGATGCTAGTGGTGGTGCGTCAGACAGAGTTACGACACGCAAGGAGATGAGAATGGAATGTACGGACTTATCTAACTCTGGGGATACGATGAATAAGACAAAGTCCCAATAAGTCGGCGTGTTCCTTTAAACTGGTGACCAACTACAACTACTCCCTCTACTTCTTAAATATACCGTTTTTTTTCCCCTGTCTTTTCTTTTACTACTCTTTAGCATTTTGTCATGTCATTTTTAGACAGGTCTATAAATCAACCCTGGTTAATCCTTACATCCTGACCTAAATCTATCTTCACTCTCAACCCTTTGCACTAGGGCTGGGCAATATATTGATATTATATTGATATCATGATATGAGACTGGATATGGTCTTAGATTTTGGATATTGTAATATCGTGATATGACACAAGTGTTGTCTTTCCTGGTTTTAATGGCTGCATTACAGTTGAGTGATGTAATTTTTTTAACTTACCAGACTGTTCTAGCTTTTCTATTATTTGCCTTTACCCACTTAGTTATTATATACACATTAATGATGATTATTTATCAAAAATCTCGTTGTGTAAATATTTTTTTGTAAGCACCAATTGTCAATCCTACAATATCGCCGCAATATCGATATTGAGGTATTTGGTCAACAATATTGTGATATTAGATTTTTTCCATATCGCCCAGTTCTACTTTGCACCCATTTTTCTGGTCACGAACTCACCACCCATAAGACTTCCAGGCATCCCATCCCTTTCTAAAATCCTGGAATGTACTGTTTCCACTCAGCTTAACCCACATCTGCAAGGCCATAACTGTTACAGCACCAAACTGCACTATTTAAATTCAAAGGGCAGCCGACTATGGCCCATACACCATTACCACTTCTCTCTACCTTAATACGGCTTTCAATATGGTGTTTCATATAATCATCCTAAAACAATTATGCCCTATTATCATGACCAATACTGTACACATTTGATTGAACTCTCAAGTAGAACAGTTCTCAATTAAGTCTCCATTAAGAACCAAGATCTCAAAGGCCTCCATGGTATTCCACAAGGATTAATACTGGGTCCCCTTTGCTTCATCATCTACCTCCTCCCCATCATTAGACATCAAGGCATCCCCTGTTACAGAGTTGATTCTTAGCTATATCCTTCCATCTACCTACCTAGTTACTACCTCTCTCCCTTCTCCGACCTGCTGCCTCTTCAACACAGACAACTTGATGAGCCGAAGTCTCAAAAACCACCAAAAACTTGTTTGCTATGCATGTTTACCGAAATTTAGCTTATAGTTATAATGTTGAAGATCTCTGTTTTGTTCTGTTTGGCAGCACTGGTATTTGTATAGCAGGTTACAGTAGCACCCTAGGGTGTCTGGTTCATTCATTGCTTAAGGGAAGGCAACTCTATATAGGGCATGCTTCAAAAATGAGAAGAGACATAATCAACAAGTTAAGCTTGACAACATTTTTGTTCAAATAGCAAATAATTACACACTGGAAAAGGGGAACGCTGGTGGGAAGAACTGCAGCTTTTCATCTTTACCAGTTACATTTGTCCATCCATTTGGTCTCATTTGGATGCCATATTAAATTCACAATGTGAGTGAAAGCCTAGGCTGTATCACTTGGGGAGCATAGCCTACCCTGAGTGCAACTCCGAGGTGTAAACAGAGTAAAAATAGCCTGCTATCACAGGCTTCCCTACAGTCCCGTTATATAATGATCCAAGCTAGGATGAATGACATCACGGGTAGTCCAGCAATCACAAACCCTATGTCCTTTAGCCTACAAACAGCTGGCAATGTAAAACACTGTATAGTACCATATTACACACGAAACCACGATCCTAACATGCAAATAGATGTCCGTCTTTCAAAAACACACTGTGGTTAGTTGTTCTTCGTCTCTTTTCGTGTAGAGAAAACACTTCCGCGATGGTGAAACGTAGATAAAAATGTAGAGCTTGCCTTTGACAGTCCTTGTCAGTAAGAACATAGTTTAAAAGAAAAAAAATACGTCTTGAAGCAACATTATTTAGCAGTGTATGTCAATGTTAAGCGCTAAAAAACAGTCTGCAAGGTCGGGTGGCGCAGTTCCTGAAACTACAGCGCCTGCCCGAGACCAGCTCGGCCGGCGGACGCGCTCCTCGCTCGGTCAGAATCCAGCCAAACCTCCGCTCTCTTTCGCCCCACTTAAACACTACTTAACATTTACGTTCCGAAATGACAAGTACATACACCCAAACCCCGTATGCCCCCGTACTGTTTGGTCACTTAAAAATAGGTCAGAGGGCGAAGTAAACATTTCCCGAGGCTTTGAAGTAAACCAGAGCGTCTGCGCCACCCTGCCCAGTTCTTCCAGCCATTTTCTCTTCACAGCTCCAAAAGAGAAAAGTGGCATGGAGAAGGCAGGTTGGTAAAACGAGTACTGAATGAACAGTTTTGTGTGACTTACTGTAGGGTGTAACGGGCTGCTGAGTTTGTGTCGCTCCTTGTTGCCAGGGCTCCCCTGCTCTGCTCCGGCGCTGACGGTGGAAAGCGTCTCCCCTCCTAATGATGTTTGCAGCGCACAGCTCTCTGCCCCCACCTTCAGAGAGAGAGAGAGAGAGAGAGAGAGAGAGTTAAAAAATGGAGCAGTTTGTTAAGCTACTCATGCAAAAATATGAGAGGGCTCGGAGCAGCGCAAACAGAAACTGAATTACAAGTTCATTGACAGTACTAGGGCGTGTGAATCCACAATAGGCCTACATATGCCATGTTTAGTTTAGTGTGTTTGGATATTTTGGATATTCACAGGCTGCATTCATTATAACAAATTTAAGATGTAGGCCTATGTGTGTATTTTGGAATTTGATTCTAAATATCCAACATATTATTTTTAGAGCTTTCTTTACCCAACCTCACTCAAAAAAGTGAGTAGCAGTAGTAGTAGAGCTTCTCCTCCTGTGCTAAACATTTCAGCAGCAAACCCCAATAGCATTTAAGATCAAGTAGTGTAAACTAAAGTACAATTTTGAGGTACTTGTTCTTTTTCTGCTACTTTTCCTCTACATTTCAGAGGATAGTTTTGAACTACTCTACATATGATAGCTGTCTTCAGATGAAGATTTTACATATAAAACATATGATCAGTTTATAAAATGTGATGCATTGTTATTAAACTACCCAAAACTATATACATTAGTAGATGTACTGCCCCCACCGGCTGCAACATTAAAATGATGCATGTTAATGCATTACTAATGTGAATCCAATAATATAATACATAATAACAATCAATACTTTTGAAACTAGGTACATTTTTCTTCATAATATCTTTTATTAAGCTTAAGTAAGATTTTAAATACATTACTGTTACTTGTAATGCATTTTTATATTCTAGTATTACTACTTTTGCCTATGTAGTAGAAAGTAATACTTCTTGCACCACTGCATACGACAGGATAAACTTTACTGATCCTGTGCACAAAAAATGAAGTGTAACAACAACAGTGTGTAGTATAGATAAGTTACCTTAAAAACACAAATACTATTTTGAGCATTATATACAATAACAGGCATGAAAAAGCAAAAATTAAAAGTTACTTACATTCAGGCTAAGATGTCATTAAAATGAGTTGCTACAAAGCTTATTAAGCTCATCCGTGTCCTCCTTGGCTACTAGCAACTGCGTGGAGGAGGGGTGGGGGCTGTGCGTGATCACGGAAGGTTTGTCATTACTTAGAATTCCTCATGGGAGAGACAGAAACTATGCACTATAGCTTTAAGGTATGTTACCTATACTGACAAAGTCATTTTCTGTGCGAGATGTACAACTGTATGTTGTATGTATGTGCAAAATAAAGTTACTTTCTGTTCCAGGTGAAGCACCGATGATGAGCATGTGTGTGTTTATTCCTCCGTCAAGTAAGCCGGTGTTCCTACCGTGAAGATGGCAGCACCAACATTATTAAGTATTATATACACATGCAAAATTGTAACCACAAAGTGTATTGAGAGTCTGAGATTCTGACATTTTACAAATAACATTAATATATGACCGTGAAAAATTAACATTCAAGATGTATTTGACAATGTCAAAGCAGGAATTTGAGGCAGAGAGCTCGAGTTTTTTGAGAGAATCAGCTGATGGCAATGCCTGATAGTCAGCTGATTGTGACAAGGTGGAAAATCTCAGCTGCTGCTTTCACACACACACACACACACACACACACACACACACACACACACACACACACATACACACAATCTTGGAGTAATACTAGAAAACATGTTGATGAAAGGCGTTTAGTCATGACATGATTCAGTGCTAATTGAATACTTAAAGCTGCTAAATTCATTTGGCTCCCTTTTCTCAGTCACATATTTGACAATTAAAAAACTGTGAGGTTTAGTTTTCCTGCAGGGACTTTAAGTTGTTATTACTTTATGAACCAACCAACCCTACTGTTGCTGAACAATCATTAAAGTCAACATTAAAGTATGTAAGTACCCAGTTAACTCCTCCCCTCTATTTTCAGTGTATTTTTATCAGCTCAACCTCTGTGACCTCTTCCAGATTTCCAATATGGCAGCAAGCGCCTTGCCTCTTCGTCACAGGAGAGTGCAACCTGACACTGACCATGAGCGGTAGGGTGCACGAGGCTGCAGAGTGACAGACGATCTGGCATGTATCCCACTCCCTGCCAGTCACTCAATAAGTGGCCTATTGTCCAGCACTCTATTGTGCCCTTGTCACATATATGCCAAACAAAGAGAGAGAGAGAGAGAGAGAGAGAGAGAGAGAGAGAGAGAGAGAGAGAGAGAGAGAGAGAGAGAGAGAGAGAGGTAAGCCACCCTGTGTGCCAGGAGGCTAGCATTACATTCACGGCCTGAATGCATAGAAATGAAGAGACACTGTCTGGTTGTGAACAGTCCTTGATATTTGAATGGAGACGGTAATGAAGATTTTCACTTCGCAACCATTTATTATCCACAGTGCAGACATGCTGTTTGATACTTAAAGTCCCTGCAGTGCTTCCCATAGTGTCACTTTCACATTGTATACAGTATGAGTTGCCCACACAGCATATGTGTCAAGTCAGAACTCAAGTGGAAGCAGTACGTTGACAATATGTTACTGAATAAATCCTCAAGTCATCCTGATTTGTGATTTAATCATAGGGTTGCTTGTTTGCTCCCAGAAGTGTATTCACTTATTTGCACGCACACAAGCATGTACTCGTTCCAGTCTTTACACTCACTCTCTTTCTTTCGTTTCTGCATGTACTCACAGGTATACACCTACTCACTCGAGGGTTGATGGATGGCTCTAGGAAAGCTCCAGGTTAAACTCTTTAAGCTGTTGCAAAGGACCAGTAGATGTACATGCACAGTAGGAAAAGTCAGCCTGTCTGCCAAAGCCTTCATTTCATTGACTAGCACCAATCAGAGTGTAACGAGAATAGTTGAGTGAGTAGCGTAGTGCCATGGCATGCTTTAAGAATAATAAAGAACTGCTTCCAAAGGAGGAGCAGATTCTTCGAGGGTTGGGTTATTCCCTAGAGATGTATCTGTATCTGTGTTCTTTGTAGGTGGTGTGAACAATATACACTCAGGGACAATAAAGTACTAGGTGTGGCATGTATGGGGAGAGCCCTGAGAAATGGAAACTGGTTGTTTAAACCTGCATACCTGTATGGCTATTTTGTGAGATTAAATGACTCATATGTTAAATGTCAATGCATTTTTTAAACCTGAATGATTAAAAAGCTCTTTTTGTGGAAAGAGTGCCAAATAAAATATTAGAAACAGAATTTTATGGGATATATCATCACTGTTCAAACTATTATGATATACTGTATATCATAATAGTACTGTACTCTAAAAAAAAGCTAATGCCCAATTTTTGTTTCAGTTTTCATCATCTTCTGACCAGAAAACCAAGACAGAACTGTATTTGGCCAAAGACATTCAATTTAATAAAAGACATCCACTTAACTGACATACAAACAAGGGATTTGATACATCGCATGGGAATAACACACTGAACTTAAAACATTCACTAAGGTAGATAAATAATGAACAATCCCCTGCCTTTGGAAGCACTCTTAAGGGATTTCTTTTTTTGGACTTTTCCACCTTTAATGGATTGGACAGCTAGGTGAGAGAGACAGGGAAGACATGCAGGAAATTGGCACAGGTTGGATTTGAACCCTGGACCTCTGCGTGGAGGCATAAACCTCTATGTTTAAGTGCGCCTGCTCTACCCACTGAGCAACCCGGCCACCTTAAGGGATTTTCAAACATATAAATGGCCCTGCACAGTAACAAATGGAACAATTCCACTGCATGGTACGGCACGGCTCTTCTCAACTCGACTCACTCTTTTTTGGTTTTCCATTAGCAAAAGTTGCGGATAGTATCTGGTACTTGGTACTTTCCACAACTTTATTTGGTACCACCTCGGTCAAGGTTTCAAGCGAGCTGAGCCGATACAAGAAGGTGGAGTTAAAACATTGCAGACCGCTGACGCTACGCCGTACAATTGACAAAGTACAGACATTCCTCTGTTTGGTTGCCAATGAAAAAATTCAGCGAATGTTGTGTTGAAGATGATGTCACTACAGTTTTACGCGGTGTCGCTATGGCGAACAGCTGAGAATTCCGCCTATTGAGGAGGTACTATCTGCAGTGAAAAACGAAATAGAGAAAGGTCCTGGTACCAGAAGTGAGTTGAGTTTAGTCGAGCCAAACCATGCAGTGGAAATGAAACAAAAGTGCATGCCACTTAACATAGTACACTCTATTATTCTATTATTCTACTCTATTGAGCACTCCAGCTCTTCGGGCCTCTAGATTGCATTTTCTTCATTTGTATGCAAATTCTGCTTATTACCTGTTCAACCGGTGTGAAAATATAAGTAGCAGAAAGAGTAGGCAACTGTATCAACATGTCAGCTCTTGAAATTATCTGCAAAATCCAATAAAGACTTTCTTAGAAGAAGAGGAATACTCATCCTGTATATGCTTTGAAAGTAGCTGTCACTTCAGATTTCAAGGCTTCAGTGTCTGCTGAAGTTCTCTCTGTGAACAGGGGATGGTGTGTTTTGCAGCTGCTCACTGCTCCCCCTTTTGCTCAAACGTGGAAGGTTTTACAAGTTTCAGGGCCAGGCAAACAGTATCATATCAAACACAATGCAAGGAGGATAATTAAGTGTTTCACTTTATACTTTTATTTTATACCATAGCAATATCCACA
This sequence comes from Perca fluviatilis, assembly GCF_010015445.1. Classification (NCBI taxonomy): domain Eukaryota; kingdom Metazoa; phylum Chordata; class Actinopteri; order Perciformes; family Percidae; genus Perca; species Perca fluviatilis. Next base: position 18,568,086 of record NC_053124.1, on the reverse strand, counting down.
TGATCACCTTTGAAATGCTTTATTTTTAAGTAATAAAAGACCAACCTTTTCTTTTATCAGACATACTTGTGCAGCCCTGGCAAATGAAATTAAGTCTCATGTTAGCTGTCTATTCCAGCTGTTTATTAATTACCTCAAGGCTAATCCATTAATTTGAGCTATTTTAACCGTTATCAAACTATCAACTATTACCAACTATTATTAACTATTTCAATGGTTTATCCATTCATTTATTTTAACCATTTATCCATTACTTCAGCTAATGATTTCAACATCTCTTCTTTTTTTTTTTGCATATTAGTTGAGCTCCTTGACAATCCCCAAAGACAGTAGGCCTACCCCCAAGCAACTGCAGATCCCCTTGGGAAAGTATGCCATAATAGTTGGGAATCAATCACTAGATTATAATATATATACATACATATATATATATATATATATATATATATATATATATATATATATATATATATATATATATATATATTTGACCTGTCAACAAGTGGATGCTGAGTCATCTAGTCTGGGGTCCAAAATTATTGCATTGAATTTTTGTCTTGGTTTTCATGACATAATAAACATAGAACAACCAAACAAATTGGACTTCACTTCACTTCCTGCACCCAATTGCAGTGGTGGAATGTAACTTAGTACATTTACTCAAGAACTTTAAGAAATTTAAGGTACTTGTACTTTACCTTGAGTCTTTTCTTGTCATGCCACTTTCTACTTCTACTCTGCTACATTTCAGAGAGAAATATTGTACTTTTTACTCCACTACGTTAATCTAACAGCATTACTAGTTACTTTACAAATTAAGATTTTTCCACAAAAAAAATGTAGTTCATAAAATATGTTTTATTATTAAACTACCCAACAAATATAGACCTACAAGTCCAGCTGAAATTATTAGACAATTAAACAATTATTAACAGAACAGTTTTGATCATTTCCAGTTTCTAAAATGTGAGGATTTTTTCAGCATTGTACTTTTACTTTTAATACTTTAAGTACATTTTCCTGATGATACTTACATACTTTTATTAAAGTAACATTTTCAATGCATGACTTTTACTTAACAGAGTATTTTTACTGTGGTATTAGTACTTTTACTAGAGTAAAGGATCTAATTACTTCCTTCACTGCCCAATCATTTCCAATTTCTTTTCTGCTGTATACTGTAGCAATGATATAAATGCATCTCAGCCACACATGATATCTTCCTTGAATTCTAAACATGAAAAATCCACCATTTTCACAGTACCGCTCTGACAACCAAATTACAGAGGCTTAAAGTTGCCCTTGCAAGTGTAATCCTACAGTGAATGCCTGCTATCGGCTAACCTGTTTTCACACCTTCCCCATTCTGCGACAAGGGAGAAGGAACGGGGAGGATTAGGATGCAAAGAGAGTTCCCTAATCTGTGTATTAACAGCAGCCAATTCAATTACGCTGTCTTGGGCAGGCAGATTTTGGGACGTAATCTAGAGTGTCTTAGGCCACGTCCACACGTACCAAAACGATCTTTTTTTTACCCGTCTTCCCTGGATTCGTTTCAAGAATAGTTGCGTCCAAACGAATCCATTCGTAAATGACTCAACACGTTACTTCATATTCCAGGCCTATAGGCGGCGCTGTTTCTGCTACAGAAATTCACCAAAAAAACGGAGAAGAAGAGCATAGTCACTTCCACTTCCCATCATAACATGACTAGCTAGAGTAACGTTCTCTTTATACATCCATGGACTATAATAACTTTCACCACTGCTCATTTTATAAAGGCCGCTGCAAGAAAACTTGTCTTTGTTTACATTGTATAATGTGCTGTTGGATTGCTTTTTATTTTGCAATTCTGTCTGCCATCGGACATGATTGCAGCGCGCTAGCTAGCAGAGCTAACGTTAGCTCTGCTAGCTAACATCGGCAGTCAAACAAACATCAATGATCTATGAATGATGTCTTTTTTATAATCTACGGTTTTCTGGCGGTAGCCTTTCTACAATAAACCGTGGTAACATTTACTATAATCCGTTCAAGGAGTTGATAAGCAGACAGATTAGCTAGCTAGTTGATAAATTGTCTACTTCCACTTTATAAACAACCATAGCAGCTAACGTTAGCTACGTCGCTACTTTAGCGATGTTTAACGTTGGCTACATAACGTTAGCAATATATCTTGTGTAGAATCCAGGACCGGCAGGGCAGAGTGAAGTGTCAGGCAGCAGAGACAAAGTATTTAGATGAAGTGAGCTGGTTTGACCATGGAGATGGGATATGCTCGCTTAGCTTCACCGCAGTCGTGACTAGAGGTCGAGGGGTGTGGCGATGACATCATTGATACGGGGTTGTATCCCAAGGGGGTAAGCTTCACCATTTTGTTGCTACAAAGGTATCACCTCCTGTTAGCATTCCACTGACCGCCATTTTTTTTTTATGTCACTTGACAGCAAATAACTTGACATCTGAAGCGTTTAAAGACTCTATTTGTCCATTGTTTAGTTCTAAAGAAACACGACAATGTATAAAAGGCTCCATTACCTTGTACCTCACATTATGGCTCAGTAGCAGACGTTTTTGTAAAAATAGGCTAACGATTGTGTCATAACCAAGTGACTTACTGTCGCACAGTAGAGGAATTACCGTATAGTACAGGAGAAGCTCGCAGGCAGTTTCGACTTACATTAGCTGTTTAGGTTTAATTACTAATGTTAACTAGCATGTTAGTTAGCAATAATTAGCCTGTGCTTATGTTATCTCCTTACATATACCTACGCTCTCCGTCTCTGTAAGATTGGGAATGATTGAGATTTCTTGGCACAGCTACCAGAAGACTTACAACTTTCAGACACGTTGCTCACGTCACACTTACGTTGTCTCTCTCAGTTGGAGGCTGCGCAGTAACGCAAGAGATCACCGGAAAAGTACTTCTAATAGCCTTCACTGGTCTCCGTCCAGAGCAACGGGGTCTATTGGTCCATTATATATATGTCAATGTCCGTATATTCACCATCCATACGAAGCCAAACGAGAGGCCAGGTTTCAAAAAAGTGCATTTTCAAGCAGTGCGTTTACAGGATTCGTCTGGACGGTCGAACCAAACGTTGCAAAACATGCGTTTGCACAAAAAAAACGTTTCCGTGTGGACGGCCCCTCAATGTGATCTGTGTAAAAAGTCCAGACTTAATTGGAATAAAAAAAGATATACTTCTAAGTCAAGTATGAACACACACACACACACACACACACACACACCAGCATGCACAAAGTGTTTCTGCTCTTGCACATTCATGCACACAGAGAACTCTGAATATACTATAGAGCAGCAGATCAGAAATTGCATAACATTTTGCTTTTGATAACACAAAAGGGTGGAAAGAGAGGAAAAGGGCAAAGAAGAGGGTGTGTGTGTGTGTGTGTGTGTGTGTGTGTGTGTTGTGTGTGTGTGTGTGTGTGTGTGTGTGTGTGTGTGTGTGTGTGTGTGTGTGTGTGTGTGTTCCCTCTGTATGAAAAAAGAATTGACTCTTAGTTCTGGACCAAGAATATTGAAGATGGCAGCTTTTGTAGATGAGACTGCAATATTACAGGGACACAGAATGTTTTTGTACTTATTTTAGAGAGTTTGTTGTTTCACCCTTTCCCCTTCTTGTTTAAACTGCATGTTGGTGGAAATATTATATTATCATTTCTTTGAATTAGATGTCTGTGTTCAACCCTCCATCCCCCAAAATAAACCAGCCCCTCATGTATCATAAATGAGGATGGTTCCTCAGCCATCTTTTCTGGTTTAACAAGGCTCCAAAAAATGTGCCACTCTCCTTCTACTTAGCAGAGACTTTAATTATTGACCAGGCAAGGGCCCTAGTGTACACACACATACATACACACAGTGGTGAGTGATATCAGGACAGGCCTTTACAGTATACGCAGTCACCAACGCAGGGGTCAGCGAGGAGTCAGCTGGATAATAGATGAGCTCGAGAAAAGCAGCCAACAAATCTGTAGCACTCGTCTTACACCCTGCTTGTCTGCCTGGGTGCCTGATTTTTCTTTTTGTTTGATAGTTTGACTGTGTTGGAGGAACAAGGAGAGAGAAACTGGCAGTCTGAGGAGCCCCTCTGTAACACAAGAGAGAGAGTGAGAATGACAGCGACAGCGGTAACGGAGTGAAGACGGGAAAGTAGAGCACAATGTCAATTTGATCTATCTATTTATTTTACTTCCAGCATATGCTAAACTGGGTTTGTTCCATTTGTTTAAACATAGTAACCATGATAAGGAGACTGGTATTCAAGTACTATTCTAGAAACAATTAGTTTGATTAAGGGTGAGGCTATTTGCACCCCTGGTACAATTAGCAGTGTATGCTATTCAGGCGCGGATTAATGCACAGGCTTACGTAGGCTGCAGCCTAGGGGCCTCACGTGTGCAGGGGCCCCGGATTGGCCAGACAATGTATTATTATTATAACTGTTTTATTTATTTATTTATTTATTTTTTCCGGCCCATAAAAGTGTTAGGCCTAGATCGGCGGCCCATTGTTTTTTCAATTGACTCTGGGCTGGCCAAAAAACACTTGAGTCAAAAATATCACATAGACTACTTTTTTCCATACACCCCCTACTTTCACATTGACTAGTCCATAACAGTGCGCGGCGCGAAAGATAAACACACAGTGACAGGAGAACTCAAACAGAGACGAAGCAAGACGAGTCTAAACGCGAAAATTAAACGAAGTTACCCGAGCGGCTCAAATAAAAGAAAAAAATACGCTATTTGGCAACGCTGTCAAAAATGACAAACTTTCTTTACGACTACTGTTGGAGATACAGACATGATGAACAACAGTCCAAAGCGATGAACATGCCGCTACGGCAGCAGCAGCTAGCTGTGAAGTGGCGCTAGGTGAGGATACCAAGACAATGAAGAGGACAGCATATCTTTAAACAGCACCCTCTTTGGGATTTCTGCCTGCATGCAGTTTCGTGTGTGCATCTGCCAGGCTATAATAGTGACAGAAATCATGGAGAAGAAATGCAAAGGAGGTGCAGAGAAGCTGCGTGAGAAAAAGAAACGCTGCCAAATGTGTCAAATGGACAGACATGTTTTCGCCAGTAGCAGGAGCAGGACCTTCATTAGCTCCCGTGGCCGATGATAGCGGTGCTGGTGTCGGCTACAGTGGCATGCAGAGTGAGGAGGAGACTCAGGAGGAGAGGGACAGAGATGAGGGAGTGAGGCTACAAACTGTTGAACACTACAACAATAAAAGAAATAGGCATGCTATACTGTATCATTGCATTAGTTGCACGGGTATCTGAGTCTTTACTGATCATTTTCTGACCGTTTTATTATTAATAGCCTATATTAGCCTGCCTTTCATTCAACAAAGTAGCCTACATCTTAATAATAAGCAAAACACCACCTTAAGGTTCATCAAACCTTAAGCTTGTGCTTGTGCATTTGTGTACTTAAAGTAGCCTAGATAAACGTTGCACATCATGTAAACTTTCTTAATGAGAATTGTAGCTTTTCTATCTGCATTGGCAGACAAAAACTCATGATAGACCTCTTCAAATTAAAGCACAGGGCCTCTTCAGTCATGAAATGATAAAATAAATATATATATATTACATTAATAAATGGCACTTTTTTGTATTTAATGTGTCAACTCTCACTGATTCTTGCTTACTCATTACATGGCGTTAGTTTTTTTAAGTAGTAGGAGTTGCTATACATATTCAGGGGAGAGCAGACGGGTGGTATTTGAGATCTTATGTGGTGTGGCGGTCTGGGCCAAAATGACAGGGCCAATTTTTGGTCCCAGTCCGTCTCTGCTGCTACCTATAGTTCGGATCCTGCATGTGAATTCTAAAAAAAGTTCTAAAGGCGTGATGATTATGCAACAATATGTAGCCTACATGTTGTGCTGCTGTTTCATTATTGTTGTTAATAACAGTGTTATGTGCTGCTGCTGCTGCTGCTGCTGCTGTTTTTATTATTTTTAATAAAAAAACAAACCAAAAAAAATTTGGTTTGTGTCTCAGTAATGATCAGTGGTGGAATGTAACTAAGTACATGTACTCTAGTACTGTACTTGAGTCCAAATGTTGAGGTACTTGTACTTTACTTGAGTCTTTTCATGCCACTTTCTACTTCAACTCCGCTACATTTCAGAGATAAATCTTGTACTTTTTACTCCACTACATTCATCTGTTACAGCTTTAGTTACTTTAGTTACTCCACTACATTCATCTGTTACAGCTTTAGTTACATTAGTTACTCCACTACATTCATCTGTTACAGCTTTAGTTACTAGTTACTTTATACATTAAGATTTCTGCACACAGAACACATTTAGTTTATAAATCTGATGTTTGATTCTAAAGTAAACTAGCCGACAATATAACGGCTACAAGTCAGCTGAGATGATTAGACCATTAAACACTAGTTGATTGACAATAAATTTGTTTGGTTTGTTTGGTTTGGGAATTCTGCTCCATTGTAAATGTTTTGGTGCTTGGGGGCAGAGGATACTATGTGGTATTCTTTCCACTTACATCTCTGTTAATGTTAGTTTTATGATGTAGTTTTCTTATTTTACCTATGTGGTGTGGTGGTAATTAGTGTGTGTGTGTGTGTGTGTGTGTGTGTGTGTGTGTGTCTAAATACATTTTTCCAGTAAAGCGCAATGATTAAGGGGGGGAGGGGGCTCACACAAAGAGCAGCCTAGGGGCCGCTGACCACCTTAATCCGCCCCTGATGCTATTCGTACCCTGGTGCACACAGCAATGTGTTCTATTAATACCCCGTCTGGTACAAATATCAATGTATGCTATTTGCTCCCCTGTGCATTTACAGTACCTTGGCATATATTTACACACGCAATATTTTTTTTTACAGGGTGGTAGGGGAAGATTCATGAATATTCATTAGGGAACTCATAACTGATTGGCTCGCCCTGACATTCTTACCCTAACCATAACCAATCCCACTCCTCTTGCCTAAACCTAACCAACCCAACCACAGCAGGCAACGAGTACTAGCCATTCAGGGATGAGTCCCCTAATGAATATTCATGAGTCTTCCCCTACCACCCTGCAAAAAAAATGTCGCATTTGCGGGCCCTGACTTGCGCAATGGCATGCAAATGATCCAATCCAAAATGGAAAAAACAAGATCACCTCACCAGGGAATCAAACTCCAGACTCCCAGACCAAAGCTCGGTGTTAACTTCTAACCACTCACATAGCAGTTCTTACAGAATGTTGTACAACTGTTTACCACTTGGTGTCTTCAAGCCTCGGTTGCTAGGTAACAATACTGTATACAAAAAATAGGTACTATGGTACTAACTAACAAACTAACGGTTGTATGCATTCACTGAAGACAGAACTGCGCAGAACTACAGCGCAACTGTAGTATCCATTTTCCGCTAGAAATTCAATTGTTATAAACTTTAGAGACAAAACCTTCCTAATATGCCAGTTTCTGCTGTCATGGAAGATGAACGTCCACCATGATTTCGGTGCATGCGAGCAACATGTTTTTGTTGTTACGTCACAGGGTGTGAATAGCTCAGCTGTGTGGCCGAGGCTATTCGTACCGGGGGTGCAAATAGACACTCCGTTCGACCGTTTGATTAATCAATTAGATGGAGATGGGTGGGGAAGCTCAGGTGAGGGGAAACTGCAGGGATTGGCAGTATCTGTAACGACAAGTGAGAAGTGATTAGACAGGTAAACAGGGCAAAAAACTCAAAATATGGTCTATATGAAGGTTGAATTTTACTGACTAAAATCTAGTCTATATCCACGACGTTCCACTTCCGGGATTGCTCCGTTTCCGATGGAAATTCCGCCGGATTTCACTCATTTAGGCCATCTGTTGCCTTGGGCTTCCTTTGTGTTGGCCTTTTAAACTCTGGTCGATTTATGAGGACTATGGTTAACCTTTTCTCAAAACTCTGCAGGTTAAATCCAGACAGCTAGCTAGACTATCTGTCCAATCTGAGTTTTCTGTTGCACGACTAAAATAACCTTTGAACAAACACATGTTCCACCAAAACAAGTTCCTTCCCGAGGCAAGACTCGCCAGACCCTCCTTTGCAGCGCTGTGGAGGAAGGTCTGGCAATGCGAGACTAACTATAATCCAATGCAAAAACAAATAATCAACAGATTTTGCAATAATGATGTTGAAGCCCAATATATATAAAAATGTTAGAGGACAAGTGGCGCAGCGGGAGGACAGTAGACCGATGCAAATGCCATGTCTTACCACATGCATTGATTACACTGTGTTGTAGTGGCTTCACCCTCTGACCACCACCATCATCATTAGCACCTTCCACTGTGTGTCCACAATGCCCTCCTGTCACCTCTCTCTATCTTTCCCTTTCTTTGCTTCTCCAATTCCTCCAGGACCTCTCTCCATGTTCCCCTGGGCTGTATGTTGAGGTTGAGTTTGCTTCTTCACACCTCTCTCAGAGATATACATTCATATTCCACTTGAAGCCTTTTCCTTGAGTGGAACTTGTGAAGAGATCAATTTGAGGATCAACGCTTTAGTTTAGTTTTTATTTAAAGGTCCCATGGCATGAAAATTTCACTTTATGAGGTTTTTGAGTTCCTATGGTCCCCCAATGGGTAGAAATGGCGATAGGTGTAAACCGAGCCCTGGGTATCCTGCTCTGCCTTTGAGAAAATGAAAGCTCAGATGGGCCGATCTGGAATCTGCTCCTTATGAGGTCATAAGGAGCAATGTTACCTCCCCTTTCTCCGCTTTGCCCAGCCAGAGAATTTGGCCCGCCCATGAGAGAGAGAGAGACATCATGGCTTTCAAACGAGCAAAGTGGCAGTTGGTCAAAGCCACACCTCCACTCTCCACCTTGCCCCCTCCCCCTCTCCTCTTCAATAGCTACAGACACAGAAATGGCACATCCTAAGGAAAGCTCATTGTGGGACTGGCTCTAGTGGCTGTAATACTGCACCAAGGCAGATTTTCGGGAAAGAGACTTCAGATACAGTATTAGGGGACCACTAAGGCCTATATAAAAGCATCCAAAAAGCAGCATGTCATAGGACCTTTAACATTATGAGATTAATAAAGTAGAATCAAAACACATCTACAAATTTGAAGGATAAAATAAAATCCATATTGAGAATGCAATGACTTACTCTATTATCATTGATGTAAAGAAAGTGAAGATCCTTGAGTTCAGGTGACAAGGCAACTTCATTCGATGTTCTGGTGTAATTGTTATCTTAAACAATTTGAAAAAAACACACAGGGTTAGATGAGAAGATCGATACCACTCTTATGTCTGTACAGTCCATGTGTTGCTGGATCCAACAGCCGGTTAGCTTAGCTTAGCATTAAGACTGAAAACAGGGGGAAACCGCCTACCAGCACCACTAAAGCTCACTCATTAACACATTATCACTTGTTTGTGTAATCCGTAAAAAGTGTTAAAAACTACAACGCGCCCTTCTACAAAGTTTATTTGCTGTACTATTTCTTGGTCAGGACAGTTGCCAGGTGGTCTCTTTCTGTGTTACTCGTATTATTTCTTTGATTATCTCTAACTTCCCTCCATTAAGTCTTTCCAGTTATGTTCTTTTATGTAAACCACTGTCATTTCACTGCAGTCAGTGCAGATTTTAAAGTGCTTCTGCTCTTCCACTTCCCTATCTTTATGAGTATTTTCAGTTCAACGCATCAAGTGTACAGGAGACTGTGTGTTCTAATACAATAATAAGCCTTGACAGTGTGCTTGTTATAATGAAATGCAATTACCAGACTGTAATGGAAACTTATAAGGAAAAAGCCACTTCATCTGCTATTCATTCTCCTTCACCTATTCATTCTGCCACCACAGTTATTAGACAACTGTACTCTTTAGAGTTCAACTAGACGTCAACATCCACAAGGCCAGATCGTCAAAAGCCTTTTTAAAACTTGAATCAATAACGTTGCTGTCTCATCAACACACTGCTTCCCTAGATGCCTGGCCACAAGAGGCCCGATAACATTGCGCTTGTACAAACTCACAATCAATTCACTTTATCGTTGTGTCTCTCCCTGCATGTGTAGTGGTCGTCTTAAGTGGAGAAGAGCTCTCTCAGTGAGGGACTGTGTTCTCACTGTTTGCTTACGCTGGATGATGATGACCCTTCATGTTTGCATGGGATTATGTGTGCTTATGTGCTATCTATGCATGTGGGAGTTTGGATTTATGTAATACAGTAAATGTGGAAAAGTGTTACCACTTAGTTGGTCTGGTAACATAGACTGTTTATAAAGAGTGTGGTAATAATTTCCCATGGTAGTATGTACACGTTTACTTTACACGTTAATTTGAGTTGAAAATGGTGGTAAAAAGTAATGTGACACTCTCCCAAAAGCCTGTAGCTACATTGTGTGGTATGGTTACCATTTACATACATACAACATACATCTTTGTATCAGGTTCTGCTGTAAATTGAGATCTTGTGTAACACTGCATCACTGTAAGGTAACATTTGCAGGCATTAGAAGCCAAAGTCACTCTAACATAATTAACTAGATGCTTGTTTATATTATATTATTTATTTATATTCACAGAAAAGCTAGTACTTCTCAAACAATAAGGGAAACAGAGACGCACAGTGTATATTTGTCATTTTTCCGTTTAATGATTGAATGATAATTTCCATTTAATTCTCACATAACTTGCTTGATTGTTGATTACAATCATCACTACTTCATTGCTTGTATGTTTGCTCTATCTCAACATCACATTCCAAGTCAGTTTCTCATTTCAGTGGAAATCAGGTTAGACAAGACTGCTATTCCACTGGGAGTCTTACCTACCAACCTCCTGATGTGCATCAGCTGATGGTCACCCTGTTCTTAACATGGAGAGCATTGTGAGGATTTTAGCCCTGGACGAATGGATTGTTGAAATATAAATGATGTCCTCATACTAGGATACTGAGTTACACACACAGCTTTAGTAGATTGAAATTGATAGACATAAAGAATAAATTGTTCCAGAAAATTCAAGGATTCAAATTTCTAGCTGTTTTGGCAGTCTCTCTACACCCTGGCCTGGGAACGCCTCGTGATCCCCCAGTCAGAGCTGTGGCTCGGGAAAGGAAAGTTTGGGGTCCCCTGTTGGAGCTGCTGTCCCCACAACCTGACCCCGGATAAGCCGATGACGATGGATGTTTTGGCAGAGTTTTCTGTCTGCTCTCTTCTATTCGAACAACCTCTCTATTTATAGATCACTCCCTCTTTCATTTCTTAGTTCTCAGGATTTTCAATTATGCAGACTATTTTAAGTATACTAGCTGGCCTGACCATGGATCATTAACTGGTTTCAGTATCTACCGCAGGCTTTATTTGATATAAAGCAGAAAGTATTCAAAATACAGGGCATAATTTGTTCAACAAATGCCCTCGCAACTTGACACATGCTTAAACTCACTGGCTTTCCAAATAGCCTGCGTATTTCTGATGGTTTCTACTTCCTGTTGAAAAGGAGGGGTTTTCAAAATACTATAAATTTCTTCATCACATGTACACATCTGAGACAAAGACACATTCCAGCACATAGTACATACAGTACTCAACATCTTCATTACAGACCAGCTGATTATGAAATGATGCACCAAGTTATAAGAATGTGAAGTCTACTATCTGTGTTGTAAAAGATGTCCGTAAATGAACCACCAATCTTTAGGAGTCAAACTGAAGGGAATTACTATGACATGGAGGAAAGGATATACTGCTGTGCAAAGGGCAAATAGGAAATGGCAATATTTAAAACATTTGCTCAGCACTGGCAGCTCAGAAACAGGTGGGAATGAGCTGGAAAAGAAGGCAAAGGCGATCAAACCAGCATTGATAAAGAGCGGAGTTAATTTAGATGGAAATGTTCAAACACACACTGCCTTCTAATAGCACTACTGACACAGCTCATCCATCAAGGACAACCAAAACCCTTGAAAACCTGCATGCGTTTCATTCTCCATTATTACTTTCACAACTTTATGGCTTTGTTGGCAGCCGATAGGCTTGCTGTTACTTTGCCAGTTTGTTGTTTTAACCATTAATGTATGTACATTATGTGTCAGAACTGTCTCTTCAGTGCATTTTTATACTGTATGTTCTGCAGGCCTCTTTTAAAAAGGGATCTTGATCTCAATCAGGCTACCTGTTTAAATTCTTCACTAGCTACCTAAATAATATTTAGCAAACAACTGAATTGATTGATTGATTGATTGATTGATTGATTTTATTTCTGGATAAAGACAATAAAACAGTAATCCAAAGGATAACATGCTAAAGTAAAATACTTATTTCCAGCACGGTCCTTGGTGTTTCACATGTAAAACAATATACAAAAAGCAAACAAACCATTATGGAAAGACATACAATATGGAGGAGAAAATTAAAAAAATATAAACATCACATAAAAAACAAACTAAATGAAAAACAAAAATAATATAAATGCTACACAAACTCACCAATTTATCAATAGATATTCACCTTGTTCCATAAAAACTGCTTTACCTGTGTTTTAAAAATCCTTCGTGATGATAGGAGTTTTGTATTAGTAGGCAAACTACTCCATGCCATAATACCAGTGTAAAAGAAAGAATTTTTAGTTGCATTAGTAGCTCTAAGAACTATGCATGAGCGGATGCTGGCCCTAGTATTATGACTATGCTGCATGTGGACCATGGTTACATTAGAGCATAAATAATTGGGGGCATGACCATTAACAATGTTAAACATATGGTTCAGCTTAAGTTGTTCTACTCTTAAATGTACAGGTAGTAGACCAGCCCTTGTAAACTCCTCCCTACCTATGTGAGTACGGTGGGGTGCTTTTAATAGTTACCGAATAACATTGTTTTGCAGCACTTGGAATTTGTTTTTAAGTTTTACAGTCAAACCAGAAAACCATGCAGAACAAGCAAAATCTACCTGGCATTGAATCAAAGTTAATACCAATAATTTCTTTACAGAGAAATCAAAAAGCTTTGTCTTACGATATAAAAACTTCAACTTACAGGCACATTTAGCTAAAACCTTGGCTGCAATGGATTCACCTATAAGTGATTGATCCAATGCTAAACCCAAATATGTGACACTGGATTTGGATACAATTTCAGACCCATTACACATCACCTTTAAAGTATTTAATTTTGCCAACTTCCTTTTTGTACCAAACAGGATTGATTCAGTCTTGCCCAGATGCATAGAGAGCTTAATTGAATTAAACAAAAAATGATTCTGTGAAGTAGAATGTTGTATCTCGATCTACGTACTGTGTGCAGTTATGCATACATGGGTCATGTCTGTGCCTGCCTGTGTTTGTTTGTTTGTGAGTGTGCTTGCTTTCCAATCTATTAATAGCGGACCTCCAGTAGCTGACCCATTAACACATGTTGTCAGTCATCAGGCCAGATTATTACCCATCAGATTGTTACTCTGCCGCCTGGGATGGGAACCCCCCCACTGCGTGAAGAACAACCAGCAACATTTTACAATCGACTGCAGCTAAAATCTGATTTGTTTTGTGTAGTGTGCATTAGGGTGTATTTCATCTTGTGAGTATATATTTTATGACAGGATAAAAAACTGTGTGTATGTCACATCATTTTACAAACTTTATATACAGTAGTTACAAGGTGGTTCCCTTCTGTGTACTTATTCTCCTGCCACCCACCTCCTCAAACCCCTAAATGCACACATGCATAATGCTATCTGCTGTCTGCAGACATACTGTATACATCTACACATATGCACATACAGTACGCTTACACCAGCACCCCGTAAATAATTATTTTAGATCTGTGAGTCTGTGGAACTCCTCGCATACAGTACATACCTCCATCAGGGGAAACCATGTGGTGGGTCTGCTGAGGCCCCACTGAAGAGGCACTAATCCTGGGTCACTGCTGGCTGAACTTCTGTGGCATGTAGCATCTAACCTGCTGCCATGTACCCACACAGCCTCACAGGGGACACACATGTTTTGTAGAGTCAGTCTGCTGAGGGATTAAACTCACGACTCAGTACTGTATGTTCAGTATGTAGATATTAATCACACTGAGAGTGTACATGTGAGAAAATAAAAATGTGTTGTGTGAATTCACAAGAGGGAGAGGCACTATGGGTGGGGCGCATTTGTGGATGTTAGGCAATGTTGAACAGCTGACAGTACTGCTGTACACACACACACACACACACACACACACACACACACACACACACACACACACACACACACACACACACACACACACACACACAGTACACAAGACTACTGCTCATGTCATGAATGTTTACCACTTCCTCCTCCCTCTGTCCACATATAGTATAGTACTACATGCTCTAGCTGACAGCTCATGCTGAGCCAGCACATTCCACATTATTACTACTTCAGATGTTTGTGGCCCAGAAGCGTGCTGATTGGTTAAGCCGTCTTAGACACCAGGGCTATAGAGAACCAATGAAGAGCCTGCTCTGGGGAGTGAAGAGACAGACAGTAAATTCAAAGGGAACTCCCTCTGCTGGGAGATACAGAGAATGTCTGGGTTTGTCTAAACACAGACACAGCTGTCTGTTTAATAGATGGCAATCTAGCATTCACTTCACAATGGAGGAGTTGTGTCCTAACATTTGCTCATGCTACCAACAGCTCTGTTGCCCTCCTCCTCGCTCCAGCTATTTTCCTCTCCTTCTGCTCAGACACTTTACTACTTAATTTTGCACGTCTTCCTCCCTTATATGAATGTATGCACATACACATGCAATTTTTTTATATTCCCCTCACACTCTCCAGATCTATCCCAAACACAGTTATTCATTCTCGGTCACTAACCAGTATGTCTGTTAATCAGAGTGGTCCTGCAGCTCAGCCAGCTGCTGCCATGCACATTTGCCTGAGTAGACATAAGAATGTCAGATGTGATTTAGAGTTAATATTGACATGTAAAATGTCAGATTAGTCCAGTTTCACTTACTTTTTATTGACACTGTTAGGTTGTAAAAAGTTAAAACTATGCTTATGTATTATGTTTTAAATAATAAATTGTATGCTGCAGTCAGGTTTCTTGCAGATAGATTAGGTTAAAACCAACTATTAACATATGAAGAGAAACGTCTCTTTGAGTCTCCAACCTCCTGGTGCCAAGTCTGGGTTAGAACAAAGGAAATGCAAACTCTGTAAACTTGAATATAATCAGCACTACCAGGATAAACAACCTAAGTCTGTGACCTGAAATTCAGAGGTGTGTCCTTATCCTGAGAGACAGGAATAAATGTGGGATCAGGAGAAAGATTCGGGACTGTTTTTATGTGACTCCACAAGGAGAATCATGGATTCCGTCCGCTGTCAGCTGCAGTGTAACATTTGTTTTGTCATGTCGCATGGCTGCTAACTGTGACCCGACAGGGGAAGCATGTTTGCAGTCTGATGCTGGCAGTGTTTTATGTTTTATGTTTGATTGTGTTTTGACTGTCGTTTTCACCGTGTTGTTTTATTAAACCTCTTGCTTAACTTTCAATCCGAACCCCAGCTTCTCCTTCCTCCAGAAATCTAAGTGACACGTCTTTTAGAGATTTCTAACAACACCAACTGCTTAATCGACTAAACGCGCGAGTCTTCGCTCCCTGGCTTTGCACAAAAACTTGCTACTGAGAGACAAAATGCTGTTATGAACTTTTAAAATCATGCACAATGGCTGACAAAATGTTTGGATAGTTTTTTTTTTCCCTCTTCATGCCTCAAAGCCATTTAAGGAGTTTAATACTTTATTATGTATCTAAGATCTACGAGCTTTAAATTTATGGAAGATGTTACACATTTATAATTCAGACAATGCATTTACATAATGTTCTACCACTCTTTTACCACACATGTGGGTGGAGGCGCAATCTCCGAGATGATCCACTGATCCCTAAAGGCAAAAGTTTGGAAGGAGTTAGAAAAAGGGGAGACACCAAAGACAGATGATGACAAAAAAACACAGCTGTCATGACAGCAACATGAACTTTACCGTGTTCGTCCACTCTTACCACTCTAATCATTGCCAGACACAGGCAGCTATTTTCTGCAAAAGAACTCCGATAATCCCACTGTACACTGCACCAAACAACAGACAAAGACTAGCTGCTGAACAGAGTGCAGCTCTGGCAGCTAAAGAGACAGACATTTTCCTTAAGGAGTTGGTGGAGACCAAAACCAGCTAAAAGGAGAGTAAAGACATGACTCCCAACGACTACTAAATGTTTCTCCATATCTGCTGGACTTGTAAATAAGCAACTGTTTGCTAACAAGTTGACTGCATCAACTTTATTATGTCAATGTTGTGTTTACAGCTCGTTTCTGCTGCCCTCGGGTGGCCAGATGTAGCTTTAACTTTCAAACAAAATATTCTACTAAAATAATGTTGATTTTCCCAAATTGGACTGAGTGATATTCACTAAAAAGCCTTTTAAACCCCTAAAGTCTTCAGTGCTCCAGCTGAATGAAATCTAATTGCTAAAGTCGTATATTATACTGTACTACGTAAAGTTTAAAAGCATTGCCACCTGTTCTTAAGTGTTGTTTTTTTGTCTACATTGAAGACAACTTTGGTTGCGTGTGTGTGTGTGTGTAGATTGGCATTGTTTGTGTTTTTTTGGTTTTTTTGCATTCGTGTTCATGTGTGTACTGAATGCGACAGAGAGCAAACAGAGAAAGCTGAGCTGCGCAAGGCATCTCTTGTATAATAACCGAGAGCTTTAGAAAGGCTGGATGAATTTTAATAGAGTTCTGCGGGGTATTCCATCGCCTCTGGTCTCACGGCTCAAAGATCAGAGAGAATTTTCAAGCATGGTGTCCCTCAGCCTCTCACACTCGCTCCCTCTCATTCTTTCTCTCTTCCTCCATTCCACCCCCCCTAACTTACTCTTTCCACTTTCACTCTTTTCTCATTTGAACTCCCTTTTCCAATCCTTTCCTTCCTCTTGGGCTTTTGTCTCTCTCTAAATCCCTTTCTCTGTCTCACGTTTTCCGTTGCTTTCTCGGTCTCCCTGTGAAATTTGTATTAGAGCCACTCGAGGCGTAATTATTGCTAAGCCTCTCTCAGTTCCCTGGCACAGAGAACAGCTCATGACTCTCAGCACAAAAAAAAAAAACTTGCTACTGAAGGACAAAATGCTGCGATGAACTTTTAAAATCATGCACAATGGCTGACAAAATGTTTGCAAAGTTTTTTTCCATCTCCCTGCCTCAAAGCCATTTAAGGAGTTTAATACTTTTTTTACTCATATCTAAGATCTACAAGCTCAACATTTATGGAAGATGTTACACATTTATAATTCAGACACTGCATTTACATAACGTTCTACCACTCCTCATTGGCATCAGACCACACGTGGGTGTGGGTGTGGGTGCAAGCTCCGAGACAAACCACCGATCCCTAAAGGCCACAGTTTGGAAGGAATTAGATAAAAAGGTGGCACCAAAGACAGATTTACAGATGACGAAAACAAGGCTGCCACGACAGCAACATGCAAACAACAAAAAACAAAATACTAGAGCTGGTAAAGTCTTGAATGGTGGCTTTGATTTGTGTCTTTTGTTTCATTTGTGTGCTTGTTGGAGGGTAAAAGTTGCCAGGAGACTGGTGATTATCACTAATTAATTAGGAGTAATGGTTGCTATTTAAAATCCTACCAATACTGAGGAGAGCCAAACGAACGTTTTTTAACTGGGGCCGTAAGACAAAATATGCCCCCGGGCTAATCTTACAAGAACACGACTCATGAAAATTCAACTCTGTAGCACTTTGGGGGAAAAAAAAAAAAGTGTAAATGAAAAAATGCATTAGTTCATGTTACCTACATAAATTGTCTCTGAATGACTGCTTGCTTGCCATGTGAGTAACATTATTAAAGACGTTTATTATTTTTATGTGAGAGGAGTCGGCACAGTGGTAATACCATATAGAAATGGCATGTAAGTATTGGTATTTTACCAATACCATGGTACATCTAGAGGTGCTAAATCAAATGTAACTCAATAAGTTGCATCATTTTTCAGTAAATCACCTTGCGTGACCTGTAGCCTAACAATTTCCGATGCGTGGATATTTTTGCAAAAAGGAGTGAGTTTGCAGATGTCAGCAGATGGCTGGAGATGTCACAGCAGAAAGCCCATAATTAAAAGAGAAGTTTGTCAGGAATGCGTGCATACAATGTGTTTGCATCATTAGCTGCTGCTGTACCTGTGAAGTGACAAACAGGAAGTCAGGTACTGCAGAAATATATTTGTGCAAGTTAGAATGTGTTTTTGGCCTCAGTTATGCAAGTTAAGAAAACACAGGCCATTCCATAAAGATTATGTGCAAAAACATCTTATGTAAAATAATGCCAACTTCCAGTAACTACAGTCTATTTCCATCGACTGTATCTGGGCCACATCTATTGAGCTGTGTTGCCTAATGTCGCCCCCATGTGGCAACAAGTGCTGTAGCAACTGTGGAGAACAGCCGTGTTAAAGATGTAAGAGTTCTGTATTTTACATCCAAATGAACACCCAGGACATCAATGCAAACAGCCAACATTGTTCCTACTGTAGATTTAATGACATCTTTATAGTACAGTTTGGTTAGTTTGGATGAATTTTATCATAGTTCTTGATTGGAAGATGGTCTGTACTTCAGTTTAAAGGTTAAAAGAGATATGTTGACATAAATCTGCACACCACAAGCCTGTGGTACCAGAGAGTGTAATGTCCTTTACAGGTCTTTAAGTAAAGATTAATCCCTTTAATCCTGTTTTTTTCTATAGCACGGTAGCTCTATCGCCCAGGCATGAGACAAAGAAAATTGATTTCGTAATGTATTCTGAAATCCTGTCAATTATGTTTTTTGCTAAATCAGCCCTTTTTATTGACTGACCTCTGAAACTTTGTCCCATAGGTAACAATGGGCCTTTCCCTTACACCTGCTTTTATGATTGAAACATATTCAGTACTCACTAGACACTGCACTATGAGCACACTCAAAAACTTGACAGACATTCAAACATTTCCTCTGTGCACAGCTGCAGCCCTTTGCGTACCCTTAAAGAGTTGCATAGATCACAGAAACGTGTCACCCTTTAATGATGCAACAACCCATGTGAATCTATCAAGAACACAAATGAAATCTTCGACAAATGTCTTTAAATGAGAATCTTAAAGAAGAAGCTTATATGGAATATTTTATTTCATCTTCTACAGCTAACTCCTTAGTGGTAATCAAGGTCATTTTGTAAATGCTAGAACCGCAGGTGGTTGTTTTATGTAGGTGTTATCAAAACGTGTTAGGATATGTGTATAAAAATATTTGAATTCGTTTTTGTTTCAAATGTGAAGACATGGATACTTGAGGCCATGAATCAAATAGGGAATTTTTGAATAAATCATGTACCGGTATCTGAAAGCGTAACTCTCACCAAAATGCAACCAAGGGTCTTTTTGTGAATATACCCGAGTCAAACTTGCGTTTAAAAGCATAATTAGGACAACGCCACTTTTAAGATTTACCGTATTTTTGTTTTTGGTCAAATTACCTTTTGAATGGGAGTGCTAAGGGCATTACTATCATAGAATCAAAATCACTGTTTTTAAAACACTAAGAAGGCTCGACACAACATGAAACTTTGCTCTAAGTATCACCAGGGGCTCTACACATGAACTCCAGCATTGAGAACATTGTTTGTGTACACAGAGTTTACCAAAAAGAAAGGTTTCGAACAGCTCACTTTAGCCGTTGGTTTTTCCGGTCGCCGACATCTTGCCAGTCAAAAAGAGTCGATCTCCGAATGCAACGTAACAGGGAGGAGAGTAAAGATGGAAGGCTCCTAAAGCTTAGTTCCGTATAAACGCACGGATATTTTGTTGTTTTGTCGTTAGTGAAAAACAATACTGACCTTGTAGTTGAAAAAGGAGCCTCATATAAGAATGACATTTCCTCCTATGGAGTCCATTCATTCGCATTCGGAGATCAACTCTTTTTGACTGGCTAGACGGTGGATAGCGTAAACAACAACTGTAAGTAAACTAAACTGGACTGCTAAGCCAACATTATAACGTGAATAAATCATTAATGATCTTTGATACCATAAGATTTTTACATTATGCATGAGTTTAAAGGTTTAGTAGGTAAGACTTATAAAACTGTCTAACTGCGTGTCAATCATTGCTCATGCACACACAATCACTCTCCCTTGTGGGGGGAGGGGCTTAGGAGACCGTCTTGGGCTTTAGCAGAAAGGGGGGAGGGACTGAGAAGTTGTCGATGTTAAACATTTTTGGCTAAGTCCTGGATCTTCACAATCCTACCTACAGCACCTTTAAATCTGACATGAGCAGCGGCATTCAATAGTGCAGTTCAGACAATAAGTGGTTCTCTGATGCAAAACAGTTGCCCCGAGTTACAAGAATTACAAGTCTGAAGGCAGAAAATATGAGCAGGAAATTCACAAACACAATTTCTCTTGTGTGAACCTCATTCACTGGGGAGAAAAGTTATCGTTATTTCTAATTAAACATTTTTTTTAAATTAAACAATTCTTCATCTTATGCTGCGTTCCAGACACAGTTTTTAGCCCGTAAGTTATGACTTCAAGTAACGACTCACGACTTGGTAGCGTTCCAGGCAAAGTCACCACAAACCCTTCTAGCTAGCTAGCTAGCGGCTACCTAACGTTGACATTAGCTAGTTGATGTTAGCTAGCTAGGTTACTTTACGTTGCCTATTTATGTTTATTTAGTTCTACTTATCACTGTTAATAAACGGCGTCTGTACAGCATCAACGGGGGTCGCCATTGTTGTTTATGTGTGTGTGACGTCAAAAACTGTAACTGGGAGTACAACGATCTGGTACGAGTTCACAAGTAGTAAGTTTCGGGTTTGACTGCCGTTCCAGGGCACTTTCACGGGTAGGTTGTGAAAACATGAGTTACGGGTTGCCTGGAACGCAGCATTAATATCCATAGGCCCAAAGAATTAATACAAATAAGCCTGACATAATTTGCAGTTTAAGTCCTTGTTTGATCCAGTGAAGAAATGGGCCAATGCGTTGCTTTTTTCAACGTTAGTTCATTTGTGACTAGTTTAAATTTAAGACACTTAGCGCACACAGGTCTGTAGCGCTTTGCCGTTACTTTGTCAAGTATACAGTAAAAGAGTCTGCTGCCTGAGGAGAGGCTATCTGCCCCCTCTGCGCTGGACAACAATGGTCCCTGCCACAATGTCATACACAGTCCTGTTGTGCTGGAAGAAGAGGAGAGTGATGAAGACGGGAAAGAGGAAGGCGATGGAGAAGTTCTTATTAAGAGCCCGCACTGTAGAGCTGAAAGTTAAGACAAAAGAGACGAGACAAAACAAGAGGTTCAATTGAGAATTCCAACACAGATGCTCTACAGGCACTCAAAACTACTACAGACATTGGTTTGTGATTTAGATACCACAATAGATTCCAACTTGGACAGTCAAATCAAAAAGTAACTTAGCCAGTATATGATCACTCACGCAGAGAGGGAAACATTAGAAGCTGGGACTATAAGGACTCTGTTGGGTCGGACCAGAGTGGATGTGTCACATGTCACCACCCGCAGGCCGAGCAGGAACTTCCCTGGCGTAGCACCACCAGCTCCCCAAATACAGATGGTCTGATAGCACAAGGAGGAAAAAAGTAAGTTAGTAAAGTATTAAAGGATAAAAATCCCAAAGTGCTTCACAATAAATTGAAATACGATAAACAGAAGACATAAGAATACAAGGAAAACATAGGTACATAGAATCAGCCAGCCACATGCTTTGAATAGCAAAGTGTACACAGTTTATCACTGAATGCAATCTCTTTGTTTCCTAATAAAGAGATGCACATTGTCAATACCCTGTGGGCTCCTGACCATGCTCATAAATTGTGCTGTACAGTTAAGGTCAGAACTCATTAATGATGCTGCAGGAGTAAAAAAAAAAAAAAAAAGGCCAGAAATACATTTTCAGGTTTACACAAACAAGGAAGGAAACCTGCCAGATGGCATTAGTCTGAGCAGAGGTGCCTGAATGTCCCAGGGCTGGTTCCCACCTGGGAAAACAAGCCACTAATGCAGACGTCGAACAAGAGACGCAATACATGTCTTCATCTCAAGCAACCTTGATTGCAACGTTGCATCACTTTCCTCTGAGGGACGTCATGTTGTGTTGTAGAAGAACTCTTAACTGTACATGGCTCTCCTTCTCATTAAACAAGAGCATGTGGCAATGAGGCAACTCATACCAAATGTGAATGGACAAAATTGTGTGTATGTATGTGTAGATATATTTTTAACTACAAATACAAATGGTGTGTTAAGAAGTCATCTGGTTTGAATCATTCCATTCAGATGGGAAACCCTTGTATGCAGCATTATATTAAGAAGACATTGGTTTTAAATACTCATTTATTCCATCCCTGTAGACTTGTTACTAAATGTTGTAATGGATCAATGTGAATTTAATTTTATGAACCATCAAGTATTGTAATAAGCAATTTTGGTATAAACATGAACTACACAGCTTGACATGTGATTTAATAATATTTAATTTAATCATCAATAGCTAAAAGATTGCATACTGTATCTATATTACCTTTGTCAAGGCAGTGCAAAGTAGAACTCACCTCATAGACGCAAACTAGCACCCTGTAGACCAGAGCTACAGCCAACATCTTCTGCAGGTCCTCCATGGACGTGTTCTCATCTATCTCCTCCACAATGAAGTGGGTAATGAATTTGGCAATGTCCCTGTAAAAGAGAAGAGATAGTATGCCTGTGTGAGGATGGATCTGTAGGAGGGGGCGGGGGGGGTGTTGAAATAACTTGGCATTAAAGCAATGATGCAAGCAATGAACTATTTGGTCATGCAAATACTGTATTTTGCATAACTGACCCACAGCTACACCAGTGCCTGGTTTGCCCAGTTTAAATTGGTTTTTATTTTGTGTGTGTCTTAATTGGAAATATTAGTTTCCACTAAAAAGTGTTTAATAGTTTCACTCACTTCATACCACTCAGATGCATGATCCACAGCACGATGGTGGCCTTCACACAAAACAGTAAAAAGAAGTCCACTATCTCAGCTAGGAACCTCTGGAGAGGAGAGGGGATGGTGTACTCCCGTCCTGTATGAAGCAGATGAAAAGACAAGTATACTGAGAGAATACTTTTTTATGGGATACATTAGCCTGTCTAATTTATACACTCAAATAAATTATCTTAAATATCAACTGAACTTCAGAGGTTAACAGAGCACTGAGAAAGCCCTTGAATGATTCAAGCGTATAAGCTTGTTTCCATAGAGCAATATACTTAAGCTTGCTTCCCATCAGACTCATGACCTAGCTTATACAATAGAAAGCCTACGCATAACTGCAGGCTCAACAGCATTTCTGATGAGGTAGGCCTTTGACTGTTAGAGCAGCTCACTGTCAAACTGATCCATACCTGCCTGAGGTGGATTCCCATTCTGCTGCTGGGCTGGCCGGGCATCAGCAACGTTAGCTGAGGTCTGCCCCGTGTGGGCACCACCTGGATGAGGGGGGGATGCCTGGAAACTGAGGGGATAGGGGTAACTGTACCGGTTAAGCGTGTCAAAAGCCTGCTGCCCACCGCCGGTGGACGATGCAGGTGTACCTGGTGTCTGAGCGCCTGTCCCAGGCGGAGGGATTCCGCACGGAAGAGGGAAAGGGAATGCTGACAGAGCCAGCCAGCTCTGCCAGTTGGCATCATAGACATACCCCCAGTAATACTGCCACATCCACTGCTGCAACTTCGCGCAGTATTCAGTTGTTGCGGTGGTCTGAGGCTGCTTTGCATCACTTTCAGGGCCATCACGGTGGTTGTCACTCGTCGTAGTCGCAAACATGTCTGATCCGCTTCACTGTCTCGCCTAATTTGACAGGAAAATCTTCTTAAAGCGTCTTTACGCTGTCGGGTAATGCCTCATTAGCTCCCTGCTGGATACAAGCACAGCGCTAGCTAAGTGTGTTTGTAAATACAGGGATTTCCTGGACCGCTCAACGTTAGAAGTTACGTTCCAGGTTGCTATCATTTTATGATATGTCGGTCATTGAGATTAAACAATAACGTGTAATTTAAAATTATAATACCCACCTTATTTGCAGCAGATATCAGCGAAATACCATCATGTTGTGGAAATGGCTAATAAAATCCCCCCTTCTGTCATTAATGGTATGATCCATTTAAAGGAGCCGAGCTCCTGCGTATTTGCCTAATGGTTCAAGACCGCCTCTAATGATTACAGCGCCATCAAAATTCACTTTTTCATAGTAGTAAACCAGCTATGGGTCACAACACCCCTTTCAAACTCAGAGCTACCTCAGGGGTACTGAGTAATACGAAAGGCTACTTGTTTGATACAAATTTCCTAAATACCACAGTTTTGTATGAACACATTTGTCACATAAACAAATTATCACTTCTGTAGCATTTTCTTTTAAGAAATCATTAATTCTCTGTCACATTTTTAAGCAAATCATGTCACACTTCTACTAATTACACATCTAACATTTTGAACAAATCATGACCTCTGTCACCTAATACAAACTATCACTTCTGTTTTAAGAAATAATTAACTATCACATTTTTAAAGAAATCATGTCACCGTACATCTGTAACATTTACAACCAATGATCACATCTGTCAACTTTCTGAACAAAATATGTTAAACATTTTTGTACAGCAATATTAGAGTTTAAAGTCCCCATGATGTTTCAAAAGAAAACGTCTGTAAAGCTCTGTTAGTGGGAAGCCTGGCATTGCATGCTGTTCACAAGTGTACTGTAATCTGGGGTAAAACTTAACACTGCAACTTTGATTGAGTCTTGTAGATGTGCATCAGTAAGGCGTGTTCTGTTTGTTCCTGATAAGGTTCATGCCAGAAAAGGCTGATTCACAGAGATAGGTTGATAATATTATTCATTGTACCATTGGTTAAAAAATAAATGCACATAAAATGTAAAATCACTTATTATATTGTTTTGTTTTAAGACAATATTTAGTAGTAGAGTATTTGAAGAGCTTCCTTCCTCTTTATGTTAGTCCAAATTTGGGCTACTCTATGGATCTACTCTACATTTCGACTCATATCAGCATGACCAGAATGTCATAATTTAATGGTATGTATCCATTTAAATGTTTTGGTAACACCACATACAGAGAGAGCTCTTGGGAACTGAACCAGTTCAGCAGGTTCTACATGGAAACAGTACCATATGAAGGATAGCTTATATTTACCTTAGCTAAATAAACACAGGTGCCATTTTCACCACGTTTCACAAATGTGAATTATGATAATAGGGTTGTGATTGTGAAATATGTATTAGCTATAAATATATAATTATAAACTAAATGACATTCAACTTATAAGGTCAATAACACTTAGTGTAACTAGGAACTAAGCAACATCCTTTTTTTAAAGTGTTTTCTTTATGTACTACAGTGAATGACTGCACTCAGTCTCACATTTCTATCACAAACAGGAAAAGACAAATATACTGCAGCATAAAGATAAATGGCCTTCTAAGTCCTAACTCAAAGAAGACAACCTATCAGCTGCACCACAAGAGAGCAGCAGAGGCCAGCTGATACAAAATCATAACACATCAAATGCAACCATTACAAAAGTCTCTTTTATTTCTGTTAATGATTACATTAGATTATACAATAGTAAAACCTCATGTACACGAAGTGAATGTCTTCTGGCTGCATTTATTGTCTTGCTTTACTTAGGCAATAACATATGTTTTATGCACATGCCATGTTTGACCATTTAGATGCCCATGGGTGGGAGGTGGAAGTTTGAGTCTGTAGTCACATCTAGGGGTCACAAACATCTGAGTTCAGTGACAAATCAGTAGTCTGCCACAGAGGCCATCAGGGTCAAACAATCAAAACACACTCTCTCTCTTTTTTCCTATTAACCCAAAATGCTGGAGCTGCTCACTCAAGTCTCCCACTCGCTCCTCCATTCCACCTCTGCTCTAACTTCTCTTTCTTTTCTAACTCCCCCTCCTCTCTGATAACTGAAGGGGTGAGGGGGGAAGGGTTGTATTTGCTGACTGGGCTGGCCCGGCTCTGTAGGTTAGGTGTTAGGTCTGCCAGTTCTAAATGATTGTGCCTGGCCCAGTGAATGGAGCCAGTGAGGCGGACGCCAATCCGACCCCAATGAACGTTATCCCTGTCGACAGAGGCCATACGATGACTGTGCCCAAAAGTAATCAGGCCCAAATAAAGAGGCACCCGGCAAACGCTGACCCCCATAGAACCCAACAACCTGGTAGGATTACTGCTGTGGAGGTGTGTGTGTGTGTATGTGTGTGTGTGTGTGTGTGTGTGTGTGTGTGTGTGTGTGTGTGTGTGTGTGTGTGTGTGTGTGTGTGTGTGTGTGTGTGTGTGTGTGTGTGTGTGTGTGTGTGTGTGAATAAGTGGACATTGGTTGAGATGGTTACTGTAGGCTACTTGTGGCAGGGTAGGCAATGTATCACCAAGATGTGGAAAATACATTTACTCAAGTACTGCAGCATAGTTTTAAAGTATTAGTCAGTATTTTTATTTTGTGAGATTCATTAATTCTGCTTTTTCACTCCACTTTATTTCCACCATACATTTACTCCATCACATCTGATAGCTGCAGGAACTTTGTAGAATACGTTATATGCTAAAGGTATGATGAACTTATGAATGCATTAGGATGCATTGTCGCTGTTTAAACCACCTTCAAAAAAAAAAGATCTGGTGGTTGTTACCTTTAAGAGTAACAACCCACATCTCTGTCGTTACCCCTTTAAAGAAGTATGTCCTGACCATTGTTACGATGGAGGAAAATACAAATTTTCAATAAATAAAACCATGAGATAAGGGTATCTTTTGCAAATATTGGGCACACTGCCAGATCAACAGACCTCACAGTATGTACCTTATTTGCTGAAGTCAGAACTAATCTAATCTATCTTTACTCTTTTGAGTCAACACAGGTTAATAGTACAGCGAACGCCATGAGATGACCATCTCTCTCGAGTACAGTGTAAGTTGTGACATTGCTCTGAGTGAAGAAGTGCTCTTTTTTGAAGCATTTGAAACCAGGGTATGTTTGGGACACTTTTGCGCTTCTTTTAATTAACACAAAAGGGGCACTTGGGACACTCAAGTGCACAACTGGTTGGCACAAGGCACATGCTCCTCTGGTGGGGTCACGTTTACTGTAGAGGCACACTAATGGCACACGACAAGCTTTTTTCACCCATAGCAGCTTTGTGATGGACATTTGCACACTTCATTTTTCCTTAAACAATGTTTCTTCTACCATGGCTGCCCCCTTATTGCTTTGCTGATGAAGACTGGTGCAGTGTCGAAGACAGGCCTCTTCATTTAATTTATTTGATCTTTGCCCTTTACAAAGTCTGTGCACACCATTGAGTGTGAGACAGACATGGTTCACACAGTTCTTGTAGAAAAGGTTGCTGTGTCTGTACAGGATGTGTACCATGTTCCTAGACATACACCAAGGGAACAAGGTCACCAAATAATTGCTCAGAAAAGCACTGTAGCAACTACATTTTCAGTTTTTTCCCCCCAAGATCTACTCTTTATATGCTCTCTTCTAACATCAGCACGTCCTTGAATGAAGAAATGCTTTGCTTTTTATAAGGTCTGCAATAAATGAGCACAGGTACAGTAGGCTATCTGTTCTGTTGGCATCCTCTCCCTGTTGAATATTTAAAATGCAAAACGGAGGCTAGCAGACTTAAACTTGATTACTGTAAGGGCATTCAATCAAGTATATACTTTTTCTAAAGGAATAGTGTGACATTTAAAAAAAGCTTAGCTTTTTTGCCGAGCATTAAATCTGAAGCTCAATACCAGCAGGCAGTTAGCTAAGGTTAAGAGGTAAAGACTGGAAACAGGGGGGAACAGCACTGCTGGTTCCATTGCAACCTCACAGGTAGGCTAACTACCTGTGACTTTAGGGATTTTGTAGGGTAGCTGTTTCCAGTCTTTATGCTTAGCTAAGCTAACCAGCTCCTGGCTTTAGCTGTATATTAGATGGACACACCTTAGAGTGGTATTGATCTTCTCATGTAACTCTCGGCAAGAAAGCGAATGAGCATATTTACCAAAATGTCAAAAAAAATCCTTTATCAAAATAGGTGGGTTATATTCCAGCAAATCAAAGCCCTGTCTGTCAACACCATGAGAACTTCACAGAAAGAAAATATCAAGTTTTTTAATTTTCAAATATGACTAAACTGTCTTGACTTTCATTATACAACTAGCACACATGAAATCATAATTAAGTGGCATTTGCCTTTAGCAGGCTTACTATCAGTGCTGACAGTGGTTAAAATGTGGAATGTTTACATTAAACTCATAGATAACAGCATATCACAGGTCTTAGCCAATAGTGATTTGGAACTCTCTACAAAAAACAGTGACTCTTAGATCTTCAATTCATCATTCAGATAAGTTTGTCAGAAAGCCTAATCCACTGTAGTTTATGTGGGAACGCCAGATTTTTGTTTCTACAGATTCGGCTTTATTCTATGCTCATGCGGTTTTCGTACTGGCATGTTGCCTTGTACAAGCACGCACTGGTTTAAGCTCCTAGTACACACAAAGGTTAAAGCACACTGATTTCGCCCAGTCAGAAGGAGTCTAGTGGGTCGCAGGTTAAAGAAATGAACAAAGCGTCAGTCGTCCAGAGAATGTGGGGAAGGGGGTAACTCACCTCCTGTTTTGAGAGAGTGGGGAGGGCAGCTATGTGATTTATGTATGAATTACTCAGACTGTTTAGGTGATGTGAAACAATTAGTATGCCACAACACGCTATAATGAGAGTAACAGGGCATAGTCGATGTAGATGTAGAATTTCATGTTTCAAGTAGTTCTTTACCGTCTCAAATAGGATTCATCTCTTCAATTAATTGATTTCATGCAGATCAAAGTCTATAATGTTTACACATTTGTCCCTTTACTGTGATTTGTGCATGTACTTGAAAATATGTGACTGGAGCAAAGTACTGAGAAGGAAAAAATACTTAATTTGCTGATACAGCGAAGGAAAGTCCATGCTACCTTTGGCCTAGAGAGGTGAAAAATCTCTGAGATATTTTTTACTTTGTCTTATATGTGTAACAGTGAAAGCCAATTAAGTAAATTATTTCTGCTTCCCTGGAGCCCTGACAGGAACACCCAAGGGGAGAGTGAGAAACTGCTCTCCCACCGGCTCCTGCTTCAAGGAAATTCCTCTCATCCCCATCCTCATCTCCGTATCCTTCACCTAATTCTCTTTATTTCCTGAACCTTTTTCCCTGTTGGCACACTGTGGTGAATAGGTGAGAGGTTTGTCTATGTATCCTCTTCCTTTAAAACCATGCTCCTTTCCTTTCCCCTCATGAAATATACTTACATACTTTATAGCTGCTTTAATCCTTTTTTTTATGTTAACAATGGATTGAAGGAAAGAGGAATGTTTCGCTCATAATGACAACACAGATAATTATCACCCGACTCTGCAGTTCCCCTCAGCTATGCAGAGCGCTTTAGCGTCTTTCATCTTGCTGTTTTGGTTTTAAGACCCACAATTTTACTATTTTGTTTCATGCTCACTTCTCTCATCATCCTCGTTTTCAGCAGCAGCAGGCTTACCGTTATCAGCAAAAACCTCTGATAAACCAACTGTGCACTATTTGCCCACACACCAAATGGCAGACAGACAAAGTGAGCCACCAGCTGGTAAACACAGAAGAGCGTTTAGCAGCTAAATAGCCAGATTTCCCCCCCACAGAGATAGGTGGAGACCAAAATCAGAGCTATTGGAATAATATTTGTGAGATGGACACAAACACAACTCCAAATGAATGCTAATGTTGCTACATACAACTTTATAAGGTGATGTGTTGTGTAAGTGCAAGTTTAAGGCACAAAAACAGCAGAGCTAAAATTTTACTATGTAAGTAAAAGTAAGTAAAATATATTTATAATATTGAACGTGCAGGTGCAGACAGGTCAACCAAATGCCTCTCTAAACATGGCTTTATCTATTTTTTAAAACAATCCACATAAACAACAGACTGTATCCTCCCTTACAGTCTGTTGTTCCAGAGGATTCCATAGTTGAGGTGCTAAGGTCTCTAAAGCTCGATCCCCTCGGGTCTTAAGCCAGATGTGTGGAACAGACAGTAAATTTCACGTTAGAAGTGAGCGAGTTGACCAATATGGGTGAAGTGGCTCAGCCATATGCAGGAGCCTGACTGTGTAATGCTCTGTACGTAAGTGGAAGAATTTCAAACTGAATCCACTATGCAACAGGTTGCAACTCTTGTGTGACATTATGAATTCACTAACTCGCAAACAATGTAATGTTTTATTTTGTTTTGTTGAGGAATAGCTACAGGCTAACTAACTTACTTTTTAGCTAGCAAACAATGAAATGTTTTGGAATAGCTACAGGCTTGTAATGTTTAAAGGATTGAAGCTGTAATCGCGAAGATTTTCATTCAAATAAATGTCCAGTGTCACTGAAGGAGGTAACACAATGGTGATTCATGGCCCACTGATGAAAGTATTGCAATATTTATAGCCTACATTTGCAGTATTACTAACTGGGTGTCTGGTGTGACAGCTCCTGAAAAAAAAGTGGTATTACAGTTATAGAAATTATAAATCAAACAATACATACATACATACATACATACACACTGTACATACATACAGTACATACTGTACATACATGCATACATACAGTACATACATACATTACATACATACATACAGTACATACATACATACACACATACACACATACACAAATACAGTACATACATACATACATACATACATACAGTACATACATACATACATACATACATACATACATACATACATACACAAATACAGTACATACATACATACATACATACATACATACATACATACATACATACATACATACATACATACATACATACATACATACATACATACATACATACATACATACATACTGCATAAAACTTGCAATGGCTGTGCTGCATAATGACTAAAAGCCGATTCTCCTAGTTTAGTTTTTCCTAAGTTCTTTTATAATTAGGTTTTTTTTCTGCTGCTTCTACTACTCCCTCTAGAGCAACAACGCCCTTTAGAAAACCTTTTTCTACATGCTCTGCGGTGCAAATGATTTTTTTCTGATGTCTAAAATCAGTGCAATTCATCTCCACCATCACCATCTCTTATTTCACTACACTGGTGTCAGGATCCTGACATTTAGTCACATGCTCCACGTTCCCTTCTGCTTTTTCCCCAACGAAAGTGGCTGACAAGACAAAAGAGTTGATCCACAGAGGGTGCTTGTTTGTTTAACGTGCAGCTGTGCGTCGTAGGGAAGGCAGCTGAGCTCTTTCACACGGGCGTCGACACAAACAGCTGTAAACCCATAGACCTCTCAATTTATGGTTGTATAGTTAAGCTTAATAAAGAAAATCAGTCCTGTCCTACAAATACATTATCAAATAGCGTTGGTTGCTTAATAGCTCTTACACTGACAACGAGCACAACTATCCATTGATTTTCACCTTGGCAATAGACATTACAGTCAACCTATAAAAAGAAAACTTTGTGGTGGTTCAATAAATCACCTGAAGGGCTTAAAGAGGTTTGCTGTTTGGGTTTATGCTGCTGAAAGGCCTGTTTACAAACTTGGAGAAAGGTCAGCCTGTGATTAATGGCTTCCGTTTTCCTCCCGCCTATCAGAGGCTGTGGTTATCTCCCCAGTGCATTGTGGGGAAGTGCCTGTAGCCTACGGCACGTCTCAAAGTGTCCATCAGGCCAACTTTCCTGATGGCCTATTGTCTTTTTTAATAAAAGTTTCCTACGCCAAATCCAACCGGTCTGCGCTTAGTCGAAAAATAAAATGTGACAATTACTTAATGGGCATTAAATCGTATTGTGGACAATGACTCAAAACTTGATTCTAGCTATTTATTGTATCATAAATTCCCCTCACACTCTGTGTGTTATGACCTGGCTATTAGGCCACAACAAATAGGAGCCACACCATGATAAAGTTTTACAAAAATATACTTTATTAAGTCAAATCAACCAAATTAGACAAAATTAAAGGATTAATAAAAAGGCCTTTTTACAGTTGCCGCAGCCGACCTGTCGTGCGCCAATGTGACGTCAAAATGACGTAGATCTCGCTGGCGCGCCAGGATTTTAAGTGTGCGACCAGAGTTCGTGCACTACTCTATTTTTTTCAGCGGGGCACAACAAAGCGGAAACAGGAAGCATGGACGAGTTCGAGGGGAACCGGATGCCAGGACTCTCAGAGTGACTGCAAGTCTCTCTTGTAAACTTACTGGGTTAAGATGAGCTCTTTTATGGCGAATGAAAGGCTTGATCCGACGAAGTAGGTCATCCAATCAAATCGAAACATTTACGTCATTGCTGCTGCCAGTTCTGCCTTGTTTACCTTTTCTTCTTCTGGTCCGTAGAAATAGTAAAGTTGGTAGCCTTTGCTCATCAGCGACACCTCTGTTCAGGAGAAGACTGAAACTAGAGTCGTGACCACCACGCACAAGTATAAATAGTTACGGCGCTCCCATGACGTCAGATTTGCGTGCGACAGGTCGGCTGCGGCGAGTATACCGCATGTTTAAAGTGCTCATATTATGCTCATTTTCAGGTTCATAATTGTATTTTGAGGTTGTACCAGAATAGGTTTACATGGTTTAATTTTCAAAAAACACCATATTTTTGCACATTGCTGCAGCTCCTCTTTTCACCCTGTGTATTCAGGTCTCTGTTTTAGCTACAGAGTGAGACACCTAACTTCTGTATCATCTTTGTTGGCACTCGCACATGCGCAGTAGCTAGGTAAGGATCATATATCAGCTAGCTAGCTGTTTCCGTAGACAGTTTCTCCAACTTCGGTCAGTTACAAGGCAGGATTAGCCGGGAGACTTCTTCTGAAAGAGGGCTGCAGAACAGAGACATGTAAGTAGTTCTTTTGTAGATTATGGGGAACTTGTGTGTGCTACGGTTAGCCACCTTATCTCGGCTACTGACGTAGAAAGCCCTGCAGATTTTGAACAGCTCATCCGGAGACTGAAGGCAGAAGACATCCAGAAACCCGTATCTAACTCAAAACAACATGGATGGGTTTTTTTCCAAGTTTGTCTGCATGTGGAAGCACCAGAGACACAAAATAACACTCCAAATCCCAGAAAAAGTGATTTTTTTTTCATAATATGGGTACTTTAAGAAGATGGGGGGTGTGGATGTGTGTGTGTGTGTGTGTGTGTGTGTGTGTGTGTGTGTGTGTGTGTGTGTGTGTGCACGCGTGTGTGTGGCGTCGTAGGTGTGTGTGTGTGTGCGTGCGCGTGTGTGTGTGCGCGTCGCGGTGTGTGTGTGTGTGTGTTTTGTAAGGTGCAGATAAAGCATAAAGATGAATAAACTAAAGCAACCTAACCAAACCCAAAGATGAGACAGGAGAGCTGAAACAGCACCAGCTGATGGCAGGCCTAGAGAGATCCTGAGCTGCAGCCTTGCCTAAAATACCTGGGAACACTCAGGTGTTTCAGGTTACATTAACAAGTCAGCGGTCACCTGCAGAGTTAGCAGAGAGACCGGTGAATCACACAGCCACTGTGGCTAAAGCAAGATGTCATATTTGGCTTTAAATATGAGCTTCCTAAAACCTGTTTGGTTTGAGCCCTTTTAAACATCATACAGCTAATTTGAACTCTAAATAAATCCTCTCAAGAATTGACAAACATACACTAGCTGTACTGAACACAAAGGAATACATCTGAAGCATGAAGTCTGAGCTTCAGTCGCTTCATGTCTCTCAACCTAACCTTCCTCTGTCTGCAGTTACATTGCTTGATAAAGCACTGAACCCAGGGCAGACAAACCGCATAGTTTGACGATTAAAATATCAACTCCATTCAGCCCTACCACCTGCAACAGAAGGTCAGTGTGTCTGTGTCTGTGTGCATACGTATGGCATAAAAACCACAACAAATCCTTTTCCATCACTTTATCCACTTAGATTCTTTAAATATCTTGTTCTATCTGTGCTATCATAAGTAGTCTGCTGTGTTGTCTGTCTGACATAAAAGGGCAAATTGTTCTTCCGGTGGGAACAGTCATATTTCAGACTGTAATGTCCCCAGTGTGGCTCCTTAATGCTCTTGGAAAACGGTCCCATATTATCTTGACATCAAAGTTTTGAAACATCCCAAAACGATTCTTCACGCGGGTAAGGGATGATTTAATTTGCTTTTCATATGTAGATTTAAACGATAAGATGTGCAAGTCCTGCAAATAACCATTTCAAGTGGCATATATTTCAGTGCATAAACAAATTAGTTCTATAAACTGCAACTTCCTTAGGACAGAAAATGCATACATCGTACAGTTTCACTGATTAGATATTTGTAATAATTTAGTGTTTGAAGTTGGTTTACCCCTTCACAGAAGTTATGTTCACGTTCTTCACGCTGTGGCCATAAAATAAACCGCTCTGCATGTTACAGAGTCACTGAGTTCTTCCTGAGGGTTGAGCACAAAGAATGCTTGGTGTGAACAAACTAGAGACCATATACAGTATGTTACTTCCCTATCTAGTTTAACACAGACACATATATTCAAGCAGAGACTCACAAAAATGTAAACACACACTGATTTCAAAGATCACCCCATCACCCCCACCAGATTAAAGATCACATGTCCTGTCACACAGTAGTCATACGAGAAGTGGATAAGCCCAACACTGGTGATTTGAGGCAGATTCAGCACAGAAAACTAACACTTCCTGACTTTTTATTGCCCAGCAAAGCATTTCTCTATCTGCTTTTGAACAGAAATGCCCAAGCATTGACACACAGACTAAAGCGCAGGCAGGTAAATATGCTTGTATATGCATAGTGCTGAGTTTTTGTTACAGTGCTCTCTGGGGGAAACCATTGTGTTGGCTCTGGTATGTATAGCCTCACTTTAAAGATTTTCACCATCCTTCCTCTGAGCTATACACTCTTAGATTTGAAAGGAACTCCGGGTGGGATGACTTGAAAAACAATTATTCTTTGTGGTGTCCTCAAAGCCAAAACTGTATTTCCTTACATACAGTGGAGAGGCCTTTAGAAGTTACATTTTGAGCTGGCTCTACACCAGTTCTACTTAGAGTGAGAAAAGTTTAAAAACATCTGCTTTATTAGGAATATCATTATGTTTATACATTAAAGCTGTAATCTTAAAGATGTTCATTTAAATAAATGTCTGTTAAGTAACTATCTGTAACAGAAGGAGGTAACAATTGTGATTGAGCCTATGGCCCACTGATGAAAGTATTGCAATATTTATATATTGCAATATTATGAACTCAGTCTGGCGTGACATCTCCCGAAACAAATCCTGTATCACAGTATTTCTCCATTGTATACACACAGAAAATTTAACTATGCACACAATTCTAAAAGATCGTGAAGCTCATGTATCAATAACAAATCCATAGGAAAAAAATGAGAACTATTCTATTTCTAGGCTTCAGACTGCTAAACTCTCACCACAATTCCATTATCACTCAAGTAGAAATTCAAAATCAACAAGACTGAAATCTTAAGGATTGCCACTTTAAAGGGGTGATAGAATCCAAAACCGATTTTACCTTGTCATAGTTGAATAACGAGTTTGGTGGGTAAATAGGACATACATAGAACCTCTAAATCCCATTGACACCTCTTTCCTCTGCAAATCTCACCTTTTGAAACTGCTGCTGAAAACGGGCAAATCTCAACGAACTCCTTATTTGGCTCTAGTCTCTACCCTTTGTCACACTACAACATTTACATAGGCTACACCACTGATCTGAGATCAGGTAGTCTTCTGAATAGGTCGCGCAAGTCTCACAAATTGTATACATTGTTCATCTGCTATTTTTTAGAAATCAACTATGTAGAGGTCAAACATGGGCCGTTTCACAAAAATGTATGGCTAATTGCAAATTTTGTCTGACTGTGCGTCGGAATTCAGCGGCTGGTGCTGCCTGGGTTACTGCCTCGTCGCCCGGCCTGTCTTCCTTCACAGACCTCGGCCCGCTGTGAGCTAGATGGAGCTCCGTCAAGGGCCGGCAGCCCGCGGTGCTCAATACCCGTGCAAAGTCACCGTTTCTGGGTTACTGGACTACCAAACGCCGCTGCCTTTACAGAGCTCCAGGGCCTGCAGCTCCCCTCTTCCTGCTAAATGGCAGGTGTGTGTGTGAGTGAGAGCGCGGTCAGCGAGCTTGTTACGCCCGCAATTTCTTACCACAGGTTCCAGTTAATCTTATAATGGATATGTGTGTTGAGTTATTTAAACAAACAATCTGGGAAATAAACGCCTCTTGTCCTATCAATGAGAGCTAACTTGCCTACTCTAAAATTCACAAAAATGCATTAAATTGAAATCGGACAAAATTGTTAGCTAAGCTTTGTAGACCTTAAGGAGCTGTGATATACATGCCATGACGGAATTCAAACTGTAAATATACGATAGTTATGCCGGCAGCTGGCAGATGGCCAGCTCCACGGAACCCCAAGCCCCGGTAGTCCAGTAACCCAGAAACGGTGACTTTTCCCTGGGTATGGAGCCCAGCAGGCTCCCGCTTTCTCATCAGACTGAGGAGCTCCTGAAGTTAAACACGTCTTACCAAATTTGCAATTAGCCATAAATGTTCATAAAACGGCCCATATTTGAGTTCATATAGTTGATTTCTTGCATAAAAAAGTCTCAGAAGTGAATTTAATAACGAAATAGCAGACAAACAATGTATAACGTTGCAGTGTCTGAAATATGACACCTGCGGTCTCGTCTCCAATGTATGTGTATGTGGTTCCTCAACCAATCAGCGCGCAGCTCATCTAAATATTCATGAGCATACCATATTTGGAAGAAAAGCTGTCATCCAAATAGAGACATTACACAGGGATGCATAAGGGCCAAAAGAATTGCACTCGGGCCATTTTCAGCCCAACCAATGTTACATACCATATTAGGAGACCTTAAGGAACAGTGTGAAATACCATATATAATCATTCTATCACCCCTTTAAGAACATTTTCAACACATCAACCAACCATCTCAATCTCTCTTATTGGATATCAAGAATTAAGGCAAAGCTTTCAGAAAAGAAAAATACAAAAACACATGTCTCAAACTAGTTGGCTTTAGCTGAGCCTCTGACCTCTGACCTTTAAGGGAAAACATTTTTCTTGTCTGTTCCACTTTGTTGCATTGGACTTTATTCCTATAGAGCAAGTATGTACTGTATGTATGTGGTGGAAAAGACTAATTGTGCCCATCAGATGCAGAACTAAGCACCAATGACTGCTGATATGTGATAAATAAAGATGTGTTGAAATATGAGTAACTGCTCATTTAAAAGTTTGGGATTGATTGGATTTAATCCAGAGCTCTACACTGCAATCTTTGATCCAAAACAGAGTCCCATCCTGGAATCCCAGACATGTCTCTGTGAGTGTTTTGGGGAGATAATAAAACGGCCAGCCTCTGTGCGACCAGACAGGGCACAGCTTGCACAACATTCAGAGACTTGTTGATGAAATCAGAGTTAGCTCTTGAGTACAACTGGATTGCGAGGATCAGTGGAAAGTGGAAAGTGGAAAGAAAGCTTGTTGCGTGGCAACCAGCCTCCCCTACAGTTCAACTGACATAGTTCTGCCCAGCTGTTTGGTTGCCCTTGGAGACTGTTCTTGGGTCAGCATAGGTGCCATAAGTCCTGTGGAGAGGATTAAGGGTAAAACTAGTCTATATCGACGACGTTTCATTTCCGGGATCAGGTCGGATTCGGCCAAATGTCTGTCACTTTCCGCTTTCTTTGTTTTGGCGTTCTAAACTCCGGTCAGTTTATGAGGACTTTAACTGCTCCTCAGATCTCTGCAGGGTAAATCCAGACAGCTAGCGACTATTTGTCGATAGTCTAGTTTTCTGTTGTACGACTAAAACAACTTTTGAACGTACACATGTTCCACTAAACAAGTTCCTTCCCGAGGCTATTTTGAAGAGGCACCGTCATTGAGTCTGGCGCTTATTGATTGGTTTTAAAAAATGCCAATAAACCAGAGCACGTTTTTCTCCCATCCAGGAATGTTGTGTGGACTCGTCAGACCCTCCTCCACAGCCCTTTGGAGGAAGGTCTGGCAATGCGAGACTAAGGTAAAACTGATGTTTGTTCAATGTGGAGGCATTCACGGCAACCCTCCTACAGTCAGTAAGATGTATCTGGCTGGGGCTTGATCCCAAGGTCATCCCCACCCTCCAGCAGAAACCTAAGTGGAAAAACACAAAGAGTGGTGCGGGATCTTTGCTGTTTTTCTTCTTTTTTTGTTGAATTTCCCTGAAACCAACGTGGTTCAGACTCAACATAAAGCCCCAATGAGAAAGCTGACATCAAGTTGTTGTGAAGCTCAAGCCCAGACGTTTTTCTTGTATTAAGTAATTCTGACATATTCAGTTACAGTCTTTAAACTTTAAAGTAGAGTCTTCTTAATTCAAACATCGCAACTAAATAACAAAGTTGTCTCATCACACAAGGAAATGATCTCTCACTTTTTAAAACTCTTGTCTGTCTAATAACCTCATATCTTCAGACGTGAAAAAAAAAAAATGTCCCTGAGTTTGTTCGTAACTTTCCTGGTTGTTCATATTTCCTGTGATCTTTGATTAAAATAGCCAAAATTATGTTCTCTGCCTTAAAGATTAGATTATTGTGTCTGAAAAATTTACAGCCCCAGACACTATGGTCTACACATCATTCTCACTCATCGTGCCCTAGGTGAGCATCTCTGAATTAAAGTATGGGTGAGGGACTGCATTTAGCAAGTGTCTCAAGCCATGGGAAATAAGTCAATTAAAAGTGAATCACTCTTGACTGAAATGATAGAAAGTCTACTCAGATTACTGGAGCACATTTTTTATGTTTTTGTTTGTTTTATTTGGATCCCCATTAGCTTCAGCATAAGCTAAAAGCTATTCTTCCTGGGGTCCTACAATCTATCATGTGACAATACAATTTACGACATCACATTACACACCATACACACGTGTAATTTGGTAGTGCAACATAAAGGAAAGTAAAATGAAGTCATATGTTGCATGAGAATGAAAGTTCGTACATCATGTATCTTTAGCCCTGTTGATCCACTTAAACATGAAAGGTGCTGGTGTTTGACAGAGTTTAAGTGAAGGACAAGTGGAGGAAGGGTGTCAGTGCTGCAGCTCAAGTGGAGCTTTCCAGATGTTTTGCAAAGGATGTGAGGTCATTCTTCTAAAGTCAAAGACAATCTTTCTTGACGCAAAACAACCCCAGTGTCAACAAGGAACCTTTGTCTATCGGGCATGTGAATACACACACACACACACATACACACACACACATGCAGACAACAAATTTTACGAGCGATTTACATTGTGTGAGTTATTTTCAAAGATAACTCACACTATAGTGCTCCTTCCTGGACAGTTTCCTAATTGCTCTGCAACCTCTCTGCTGATGTGAGGTTTGCCGGCAGCGGAGGAAGATCAGGACCTTTTCTCTCCAGTGGAAAACCTTCCTTTCTATCCTGTTTGGCCTTCGGCTTACAGAGTATTATTTCACATGTTCGGAGGGAATCTCTGCTTCATGCTCTCTGTTAATATCTATGGTTGTATATATTTTTTTAATACTGTCCAGCTTCTTCTTATTCAAATATTGAAGATGCATCTCATGGAAAAAATGCTTAAACACCATCTCTGAGAGTTACTTGCACAAAGCCTCACTTTCAATTAATTAAGAGACACCATAGACCATCAAATCAAGATGTCGGAGATAAAACAGGGAGGTGGAGATCGGCCTCATTCCCTGCAGTTATCCAAATAAAGCGGCGGAGATGCCTGCGGATCACAAGCACTGCACCTGTAAGTGAATCCATAGCAGATGTGATCTTTTCTTTCTGGCTGTGAGAAAATGATCATGCTTTTAGAGTCCTTTTATAGTGCGCATACAGAATACCCAGCATTTTGAACAGAATGCACACAGACAAGAGTAGATAAAAGCAGAAGCTCCTTAGATGAATTTGATCATCGATGATTTGGGGTGCAAAGCATTCACAGCATGAACGCAGCAAAGGTTTATTGAATGGTCTATGAGGAAACAGTGCTAACCACGCTTTTTTTTCCCTAATCATTTTAACTACAGATATGTATTAAAAGCAATGCCATCATAATATTCATGTTGCAACATCACATTCAAGGCTCTGCAAGATGATTTGTGGTCCAGCCAACACTAAGGATTGTCTTTCCTTACATCCAACAAAGACAAAACAGAATTCCATTATGGGATGTATGGTGAGTGTGTGGCATGTTCAGGCGAACGTTTTGGGGGGAACCCTGTTTTCCCAAGTAAAGTGCTCACAGCACATTATACAGTAGATGGCAGCTTTAATATATTTTGAAGACCCAGAAACCAACCAACACTCCTTTAATAGAACACTACCTGGGCCCAGACTTCCTGTATGCCAGTTTGTATGTGCTAATTTCATAAAACACAACTGTGACATAGGCCTAAATAAAAATGAGAAAATA
Source organism: Perca fluviatilis (assembly GCF_010015445.1). Classification (NCBI taxonomy): domain Eukaryota; kingdom Metazoa; phylum Chordata; class Actinopteri; order Perciformes; family Percidae; genus Perca; species Perca fluviatilis. The sequence continues at coordinate 18,527,377 of NC_053124.1, read as the reverse complement.
AAAATATGCAAATAAAAAAAGGGTAAAGGTAATAAATCAATAAGTAAAACAAAAAATTTAAACAAAGAGCAATAAAAAAAATGACTCGACTCTGGAATTGCCAGAAGGGCCCCACGTGAGGATCGTAAGCGGCGAACTTGCTCATATGGGGTCAACATCTCCGCTTTGGAGCCAGCTTTGAAAGTGATCAGTAAATTCTAAATCGAACAAGGAGCCAATGAAGAGAAGCCAGGATTGGGGTGATGTAATGTTGTCTGTTAAAACCAGTGAGAAGCCTATGCTGCTGCGTTCTCAACTAGTTGGAGGCGACAGAGAGACTTTTGGTGGATGGCAGAAAGGAAGGCCTTTAATAATAAATGGACACAGCGCCTCTCTACAGGACAGGGCTACAAGATTACATAAGATATTGTACCGTTAGTGGTACAAATTCCATAATACATTTAAGAGTAATACAATCACAAAAATGCCAATTGACACAGTGAACCTGGGGCTTTTGGGGTCACTAGGGAGCTGGGATAAGTGTTAGTGTATAAAGGAAATCACTGTGTTATTTCGCAGTGGGTCGGGTTAACAAATTGAGTTACCAAATGGCTCTTTAGCTGTAGAAGGGAAAAGTCTTTGAGGCATTAAAAAACATGGCCAATGACACACTAATACAACTGGTGACCTTTGTTAGCCATCCACGGTGATAATCTCATCCACTTGGCATCTCCCCAAAAGTTCAAACACAGTGCGTCCTTGACTACTGCCGGTACCATTGTCCACACAGAAGGGAACAAGAGAGTTGGCCCACAATTCCACCTGTTTCAGCTGTTTTGGCCATTAGGTCCAATCAGTGCTATCGTCTACCCTTTCCTGTCATGGGAAAGTGGCCCTTCGGCTCTGGAACAACCCCACCCCCCCACCCCCCTCTCAACACAGAGAAACTCAAAAACTTGACAAGTGGCCAAAGGGAGGGGACGTCTGTGGGGACAACCCATAATGCTTTTTAGTTTCAACATGTACACAAAGCTGCAAGTACATGTGCAATGGGAAATGTTCGCCCTCCCAAAAAGGAAGAGGGGATACATTTCCTCACTGACCTCTCTGCATGATGCTCTCAGTACTAGTTCACATTCCTCAAGGAGTCCCTGCCAACACACATCATAGATCATCGGGATGGCTGACTTTTACTTCTTGACCTTTGAACAGGGAATATGTTTGGGTTTTTCTGCTTGTCCTCTGACCTAAATAAGGAAGCATGAAAGCCAAAGTAGCTGGAAAGAGTGATGCATGTGGAATAAATTACAATATTCACCAAGCAAGGGAATAAAACCATGAAAGTCAGGAAATCAGCTTGTCAGATTAAATGGTATGTTGCCATTAGAGCACATTTTCACAGCATTGCTCAGCATGCCCCAATGATTGGAATGCTTCAAGAATGTCATAATTGATTTAAAATGTTACAGCATTCAAATAAACAGCAGACTAACTTACCGACAATTACATTCAATTCACTCAGACGCCATTTCAACAAATTTCATTTTTATTCAAATCATCACAACAATTCCAAATGAAACCAAATGTGTCATGTTGGAGAACAGATGCACATAAATGTGATTTTGGCAACACAGTGAAGATAAAGAATAGAAAGAGCAGAACACGCCTTTAGTTTGGTATTACGCCCATTGAACTGAGCCAATCATCCCCATCACGCCTCCTTTACGTACATCCTCACTGCGATCACGTCTCCCATTATGCATTTCTGTGGGAAAAGAGAGAGATCAGAGATCAGTCTGAGGCTCAAAAGAGGTGCAGTTGTTAAAAAGGTGAAGATAAATTTCTGCATATGTTTTGAGTTTGTGAAAGATTTTGGGCTGCAGCTATCCATCAGTGTGTGTTTAGTGACTTTGTCCTTCTAATTTCTTAATCCTCTGTAATATAGCCTAACTGCACTCTATTCCATATAAGGAATACTTATTTTTGTCTTGATAGTATTAAATGACAGTGTGCCCCCATTACATTAGGAGCTCCTGTAGTACAATGACGTTTTAATCCATTATTTTTATCTTAAAATACACGTTTGCCTTATTCCCTCAAGTGGAGTGTGGGCTCAACAGTGGTGAGAATAACCGATCATTAACATATTACACTTGCAGACTATTATTAAAAACTTAACAAATCAAACCCTGTGAATCAAAAAATAAATAAATAAATAAAAAATAAAAAAAGGCAAGGATGCTCATGAGTGATAAACTACTTTACAGACGGTTGCATACACAAGGCTTTTTAACGTTACAAAAGTAGAGTTTGGTACCAATTTACCCGGTTCCAGAATAATTCACGAGAAACAAAATCCTTACCGCTATCAATTTCCCATCTGAGATCTCCCTCTCGATATTCGTCTCTTTGCCATCCCAGCTCTGTTTCTGCACAAGTTTGTCGTTCTCCAGAGTCACCACGGTCTGCAGGACACACAAGAGACAGACAAGCCGTTAATTCCAGCACAGAAAAGACAGATTATTTTTTCCCCCCTTTGTTCTGCCCTCAGACCACATTTACCATTGTCTTCCTATCGTCTGCGGTTATCTCCTCAAATGGCTCGTTGAGCTTGAATTTGATTTCGGTAGTTTTGAAGGTGCTCTGTGACTTCAGGCATACAATCCCTTGATCGTCCACGGTCACTATCAAATTGGGCTTGGTCCGATTCCCCACCTGCCGGGTCGCAAATCCCACACCTGCACAGCGGAAGGGCAAGATCATCAAAATGCATTAAATATAAGTAACACACGTAGGAGTAAAATACATAATAATAATAATAATAATAATAATAATATTTTGTTATCAGATATGCTAATTCAACTGGACTTTTTCAAAGCAACCCCATTATTCCCTTTAATGTTATACATTTTAGATGGCCTAACTAACGTTAACTTACTAAAGTTAGCTAGACAAAAAGGCAACAGACGTAACGTTACAGTAACGTTAACTCCAAATTAGCAAATGACAGCCTGATAGTAATTTGTCTTCAACTAGCTAGCTTAAACCCACACACACTCCTACCAATTGCTTTCATGTAGTCGTCAAAGTTCTCGCTGGAAATCATCTTCCACGTCCCGACAAATTTCTCAACCATTTTAGCTTTTTTTCTGATGTGATATCCTCAACAACAACCTGCGGAGTGACTCTGGGTGCAACTCTCCTCCAATGTGGGAACAGACTCGTTTTTAAAGGGTCAACCCGACGTCAAGCGACGCAGTAGCAACCAATCACAGCATGCTACGTCACATAATAGAGCGTTGATTTCCTGCCTCCAGCCTCTCTTGCTACTAGCAGGTGTAACTAAATGGCTTTTCTCATGAAGGGGTGTTTAAAAAGTTAGTTTTTTCCCCAAAAAAAGCTGAATCATCTTCATAGGTTTTTTTGTTTATATTCTGAGCTAAATTGGCTGTCACTTCTCATCATAGGAAAATCTCAAAATATTGTAATTTTAATCAAAACAATAGATATTTTGTTAGCATGTTAGCATGAACTAGTGGCACACTGTTAAAATCTCATGGGAGATGTAGTGGGTGAAGGCTAACCATTATTTATTTAAAAACCCCTGGGGTTATGAATTGTTACCAATGGCTTTTTTAATGGTGAATAAATAATTTACTAATGGTTTATAAATCAATGATGTCATTAAACACGTGGGTTGGCGAGATTGTTTAACCACTTATTTTTAATAATGGATTGGTTACATTGATAACTGTATTATACAAGCAATTGTGATTCTTTTACAATCTCATAATCCATAATGTGCTCATAACTGGTCTATAATACATTAATACATTATTTATTAATTACTCATTAGGTACAAATTATAAAACAGTTTATAGTGGGTGGCTTAATAGGAGGTGGTACTAATTATACTTGTATAGTAGAAGACATTAACATTAAAGTTATTTAGATTAGAATATTAATGGTAAACCCCATCAGGAACATGCTTCAGCTTGTCAGAGAAACTGATGAAAATACATTTTCTATGCCAAAATAAATGAATGTTATAATAATCCATCCATGGAGAAAACCCATTAAGTTACAGATGCTAATGGAACAGAAAGTAGCTAGCAGAGGGGACAGGATTTCACCTACTTGTGCCTGGGTTAAAGGGTTTTTTTCTTCTCAGAGGGGGGATGCATCTAAAACTGTGCCAAATTACATTTAAGCCTGCTGTGTCAAAGGTTAGAGCTTGCATAATGTTCTTTCAAACACTAGAATGATCTCTTTTATCAGGAAAATGGCACATTATGCAAGGACACACCATGACCCTGTACTGATCACAGCAAATGTTTTCAGCAGTTAAAGCATTTCAATTGAGGTCTTTAATATGGATAAAATAAGCATAGCTGATGAGGCTAAACTATTTCGTCTGAACAAGAGAGCGCAGTACGTTTTCGACTTGACAGCATATAAGTTCATGTTGACAGCAAAGGACATCTGGTAGGATTTGATTCCTAAATGGTGGAGGAATTCGGATTGTGTGACTCAAGAGGAAAGCATAAGGGGAGAACTGACTCCGTATCATGCCTGCAAACAATGCAGGATAGCTTTAGTGGATCAAAGGTCAATCCACACCAGGACAGCCACATTTAAATGAAATACTTTAATAATAAACATTCAAGAATATACACAGCTAAATACAGATACATCCAACACAGATATATTTGACATGAGGATCATTATTTTTTTGCTGCAACTTTTGCCTGTGGATCCTTGGCTGTGCACAAAGACTGAAATGCGCTCAGCATCTCGCTGCTGGTCAACTTTGCTCCCTTCAACAGCAGCTTCTCTCCGTCTACTGTAGTAGAGAAAGACAAAGACACAATGAGATGACTCATGACGACACATTCGCAGATCTCTCTGTATAAGGTGTACGAAAAGCAAAGAGGTGAAAAGTTAACAGAGCAGAAGATGAGTAACACACAATGTGCAGCATCTGCACAATGTTCTGCTGACCTGTGACAGACATTTCTACTTTTGAGAAGTACTTGACTCATTGTGCGTGAGTAACATCATGCAGTAACAACTTCAGCATGAATTTCCAAGACTAGATCACACAGTCCTGAGTTGTATATACTAGGGGCTGTGCTGCATGTACAGAGTTAACTTCTCCTGTGTTTAATCAACAAGCAATAACACCCACCGGTACACAACACAATCACCTTTCAAATCTTTCAACATAAACAACATCTCAAGGAACTTTTTTTTAAAGATAAAACCCATCTGGACCTAGTACTGTAATTAATAATTAAAACAAGTCAAAATGTTGTCTTCAAGCACTGGCTCAAGTAAACTTCTTAGGTGGATAAACTCTAAAGGGGTCTGTAGTCTCTTCAGGTTACCTTAAGATAGTTCAATTTAAAGAAAGTAGATATGTGTATGTATGTATGTATGTATGTATGTATATATATATATAAATAATAGCAAATCTGAGGACATTACTATGTCAAAATGTCATTTAAGTGTTCAGATGCATTAGATGCCTTTAGTTTTTTTGTTTTTTTAACTCTGCTGTTGTCCATCTGTCTTTACCTCTATGGCTGTGTCTCATTCCGCATACTTCCGTCAGTACACTGCTAATGTGCACTGACCACTTACTGCCGTAGTGCCCACTTTGGATGGTTAGCATTGTCCCAAAAGGAACACTTATGTTAAAACACTTACCGGAAATGACGAGCAGTCGGCTCAGCTCGCCGCCTCTCAAAATCGGACGAAAATCTATTCAACTGACCTTTGTCGACCAAAAAAAACAAGACAGATTCAGCAACTGCATGGCCTATTTCTCTCTCAAAATGTTTTCAGAAACACGTTTCGGTGAACTATTTTCGTAAAAATACGAGATGGTATTCTGAACGAGCAGCCATTATGCTCGGTTGTGAATTCCGGGAGAAGCCAGACCCACGTGACGCGTTCGTCCAATCAGCTGCCGGTCGACGTCCCTGGTCCCTCCCCCTTTCTCTTTGTAGTCAAGATGGCACCCGTTTTGTTCGTGTAGTGTCCATCGTTCCACACTGAACTTTTTGACCGTTTTTAGGGGGTCATCCGGGTACTTTCAGTGCACTGACTTTTTGCATTATCAACACTATATACTTAAAACTAAGTGTTTGAAGTGTGCAAGTAGGCGGTTTGAGACACAGCCTGTCTCTCATAGCTAAAACTCCCCAAGTGTGTCAGTGTTAAATATTTTCTTTAATATCATGTGCTTGAGATTTTACAGATGCCAAATTCAAAATCCTCTCTTAGATAATTACTTAGGCATATACATGTAATTTCCCTCTATACAGTATAAACATATGCAGTGAAATTGAGCTTTAAAAACGTGACACTAGTTCACACACCTGAGAAAACCACACAAGATGGCCTGGGGATAAAAAAAAAAAAAAAACATGACTTAATGAGTTTTATGACTCTACATATCTTCAGTGGATTAAAACAATGCCAGGAATCTGAACTGCAAATGCAAAACTCCAGCCACAATCACACTGCCTCATAAAGTCTCACTGTTAAAGATCTTCTCCCACACATTTAAATGTGGTCAGGTAATACTTACGATAAGTGATATCCACTACGGGTTCAGACTTGTCATGTTTCACTGTTGATATCACCTCACAGTTCATGTTGGTAGCTCTGGCCTTCTCTGAGCCCACCATGGCCAGAAACTCCCTGTGGAGCATGACGAGCATATTGCAGTGATGGAAGGTAAATAAGTACATTCATTAAAACAGTGATTCCCTGACTTTTTGGTCTGAGGTACCCCCACAGCCCTGTCAGATGAACTCACGTACTGCTTGATCAATTACCAATATTCATTATATGAAAGGGGATAATGTTATTTTTTTCATACTTGTTGAATGGTCAATATTAAAAAGGTCCCATGGCATGAAAATTTCACTTCATGAGGTTTTTTAACATTAATATGCATTCCCCCAGCCTGCCTATGGTCCCCCAGTGGCTAGAAATGGCGATAGATGTAAACCGAGCCCTGGGTATCCTGCTCTGCCTTTGAGAAAATGAAAGCTCAGACGGGCTGATCTGGAATCTGCTCCTTATGAGGTCATAAGGAGCAAGGTTATCTCCCCTTTCTCTGCTTTGCCCACCCAGAGAATTTGGCCCACCCATGAGAGAGTGACATCATGGCTTTCAAATGAGCAAAGTGGCAGTTGGTCAAGGCCACACACCCCCCTCTCTCCTCCTCAATAGCTACAGACGCAGAAATGGCACATCCTAAGGAAAGCTCATTGTGGGACTGGCTCTAGTGGCTGTAATACTGCACCAAGGTTGAATTTCGGGAAAGAGACTTCAGATACAGTATTAGGGGACCACTAAGGCCTATATAAAAGAATCCAAAGAGCACCGTGTCATGGGACCTTTAAGGTTGGTTTGGTCAGCAACTACCACTACTACTACTACTACTACTACTACTACTACTTGGAGTGAAGCTGAATTTTTTAACTATAACCATTACTTTTAGGTAACCATTTCATCTGTATGCAATACTTTAAGCGAACTATTTGAACTCAACAGTTAAAATGATTAACTAAAAAGGTATTGGATAACAATTTAGTTAATCATTTGAACAGTTTAGTCATTATTTTTAGCTATTTATTCCTACCATTTCTTCATTACTTTAAGCTAACTATTTCAAACATTTAGTCATTACTTTTGGCTAAATATTTTTACCATTTATCCATTACTTGTAGCTATTTATTTCTACCATTTATCCATTACTTTTAGCTACCCATTTAACCCTCTCTGCTTGCTTGCTGACTAGATTTCATGCACACATGTAGTGTTTAGTTGTTCTTTTGATCAAATCATAATTTCAATTAGTTGAGCTGCTCCACAAGCATAAGTACCCCCTGGTGTACAAGTACCCGTGGTTGGGAATCACTTTGAGGTTCTTGTATTATTCTCGAATATTTACTTTGCACTTCAACTTGAAGTATTTTACAATGTGGTATTGCTACATTTACTTAAGTAACATAGACTATCTGAATACTTCTTCATCTGCTGCATTGCAGATAATAAACACAATGGTTGTTCACATTGTGTAGGAGTATAACATTATTCATTAATACTAAAATTGGTGAATAATGGCCTTAGACACCCGAACAAACACAGGTGTTTACACTTAGTTTGCTTGATTAGACCTTCACCTGTTCAGACTGTGCTTGATCCGTCTGACCCTCCTCTGCATTTTGTTGCACCCTAATGGGTGGGAGAGGTTACACCTTTATTACATTCTTATTGGTTCATGAAGTTTGGTTATCTTATAATTCCAACATAGCTCAGCCCAAGGCTAACATGAGCAGTCTAACTTTTTTCAGACCAAATATTGAAGACGTTTAGACTAAATTTCAGACAAAGTCGTATACTGTGTAGTTCAGTATGGCACATAGGTATAATGGCTGAACTAAAACATAGGTCTTTTCCCTCAACAGGGAATATATTAGGGATAACGTTACTGTAGGGAAACTAAGTAAGGTAAATCCTTGTGTCGTGTGTATTTAACACGTAACTGTTCACAACCACATGTATACACTTCTTCAATCATCCTAGTTAGACAATAACAAGTTATTAGCTACATAAAACGCAGCCTAAAGGCTGAACTAGCTGATACTATTGTCTGCTCTTGGGAAACAATGTCGCCTCATTGTCAAATTACGGCTGTTATCCACAGTCCAGTCACACAAAAACCACTCTCCGACACAACAAGACATTTAACACACACTTCTTACCGCGTGGAACGGACATTAGACTCAAAGGGACAAAACTGAACCGCTATTTTCTTCACAGCCTTCAACACCACGGTCGCTTTACTGGAAGCCGCCATGTTTTCTGTTTTGACCTCTAACCTCGACAGAGATTGGCGCTTCTCGCGTGGGCCGCTAGAGGGGGCCAGAGGATAAATAACTCCCCAGTGTGATGCACTTGACTGGGACATTAATAAGGTACAAAATGTTAGTAATAGGCACAGATAAATAAACAGTGGGTTTTGTTTGAGCCATGCAGGCCTAAAACATGTAAGTTTCTGTGATGATCTTGTATTTGCACTTTCAGAGTTTGTGCTTAAACATATGTGAGGTGAGGCATGACATTTATGGACATTAAATGCTGCACGCCTCATGTGTAAATCCATTTCTAACATGGGGTCTAGAGAAGGTGAGACAGTGTTTTGATCGTACTATTGGGGATTCTGCAGGCATCAATGATGTACAACCACATTCCTGCTCTCTCCTATAGGTGTCTATTTAAGCACACAGTAATAGTTTAATAATACCACTTGTAGTAAGATGAACAGCCTTTATATTGGTTAGCAGTGTGTAAACAGCACCATCTCGTTCACAATGCCATGACAAAGCTCGTTAGCAAACTCCGAAGGAAACCGACTGTGACACATTGCAGTAATCATCTGACAAACGATGTCACCGAGCAGAATTATGTTAGGAGAAGACGAGCGTGGGGGTCTGTCACTGCACTAAGTCAATAAAGGAGATGCTGCTCTCCAAAAAGACAATCAAACAGACACATCTCATAATCAAATAAACAGGGAAGATGGGAAATGGTCTCCAGGGACTGCTTCCTGCACTCAGCAGATGAAAAAAGGTCAAAAGCCTGTCAGATATAACAACAGAAATCAGAAATGGAAATGCATTTACATTTTGACTGTGTTAGCACTTAAGTTAAATTTAATCATGGCAGAATTGCTTCTGTGAAATAATTGTGTGTGTGTGTGTGTGTGTGTGTGTGTGTGTGTGTGTGTGTGTGTGTGTGTGTGTGTATGTATAATGGGGGAGTTTGCTGCATGACATTAAATCAGTTTTGTAATTTTAAAGGGAAGGTTTTCAAATCTGATTTTCACAGTGGAGAGTATAACTGTGTGTTTATCTCTTGGCCACATTTTGTCAGCATGAATAATAATACATGTAAGTTCAGTATAGTTTCCTAATAAACTGACAATTACATTTCAGTGGTCCAATTATTTTTAAACTTATTTTGGAAAAAAAGAGAGAAAGAACATTGCATACTAATCTATGAAAATAAAAACAATAAAACTTTGCACATTGCATTTGCACTTCCTTCAGCTCTGTTCAGTATAGCTGTGTATTTATAGTCACCCTGTTTTCAAGGCATAGAACAAATGTGTTATTCTCAGATCAGCCCACCCGAGCTCACACAGTTTATCCTTACTTCAACACGCCTCAAGTCTCTTTCCTGAGTGGCCGACAGTCTGTCGCAGCCTGTGACAGTCGGACAGTGGAGGCACAGGGCTCTAAATTTAGACATACCGCTATTGAGGGGCAGAAGCATTTCCTATACACTTCCCAAACACACACACCCACACCCACACACACACACACACACACACACACACACACACACACAGTTTTACTGTAAGTCCAGCACTAAGAAAGTGGGGGAAAGAGCATTCTGAAACAATTAATGCTCAAGGGGATGTTTGACCTCAAAGAAAGTAGAGGTATTGTCTTAGTGCAGGATTTCATTTATCAAGTTCTCTGCCTGAGCACAATAATAACTTATGAAATGTCCATTGTCATTCTGAAAATGATCCTACAACAAGGCACTGGTGTTCAGGATGTTCTGCTTGTGTCCCTTTTAAAACTATTACCGTAATGCTGCTATCAGTGTTGCTTTTACTACTTGGTGTAAACATGTAATTGTCAAAGTGATGGGTAACATGGTTCAATGTGTCACAACACAGTTCAGAGTTCATATCTGCTACAGTATTCACATGTTGGGTTACATCCAGTTTAAGTGTGAATATGGATTATAGACGCTTTGATTAGAGGATGAATTTAGAAAGATCGTAACATGTATAACATGTAACAATGTAAGATTTGTGAGAAGTAACACCCAGGGCCTTTTTTTGGAATAGGCTACCAATGCATTTACTGTTGGAGCAAAGGTATTTCCCCCTTGAGACTAATAGTGAGCAGGGACGTAGCACTTTGGTACTACTGCATTCATTACACCACTCGTTATTCAAATTCTGTCTCCCTAAAGGAAGTCCCAGAAGTCCTTAGGGTGTCCCCAGGAGTGTGAAGAACACAAATCACTGATAGAAGACTGATATAAATAAAACATCAGTTGTTATGCTTCTAACTAGGCTACATGTGAAATATAACAAAACATGTTAGTCATAAATCATGGAATCATTACCGGTGAGAAAAAAAAAAGGATCTCCCTCAAGGCAGTCTGCTCTGTTAAAAGCTGCTTGTGTGAACTGTGCAGATCTTTTGGTGGTTCGTATATAACACATGAAAAACTATAACGTTTGTTAAAACATACTTAATAGTCAAGTCGATTTAATTTATATACTGTAACCCAAAATCACAAATCCAATCCGCCTCAAGAAGCTTTACAATCTATAAGCTACCACACCCTCAGACCCTAGCGCATACTTTAGAAAAATACGTTTTGTTAATAACATTGCTATTTTTTTCAGTGTTTTTGTATTTGACTTTATTATTATACATTGTATATCATTTCATATTATACATTTCATATTTCTTCATTATTGTCAGCTGATTTGGTGAACTCCTCTGTTCATTTTGTGTATCTCCTTCTATTTTGCTAAACCGTGATGTATTAGGCTATTAGTTAGTATTAAATTAAGTATAAATTTAGTTTTAGTAGTTTTTTCTTACATTGAGTTGAGGCGAGCCTGTGGCTTTTTGACATTTCCTGTCACAAATGGTTTTATGCTGTTATATATGTGTGCAATTTAAAAAAAATCTATAACTTAACTATTCACCTACACATTATTATATTGAATATAGATGCATTCAAATACAATATTAAGTTTACCATTATTATTATTTTGTATATGATTCCTTATTAAATTATTATACAGTAGGCCTACGTGTGTACGGACATCATTTACAATACAAAAAGTGACCTAGCACATCTACCGAAAGCCAGTCAAGCTTTAATACTCGTGAAATACATTTCCCATGGAGCTTCGCGCCGCGGCAGCTCCCTAGCACTCCTCCTCCCACCAGCGTCCTGCTGCTGCCTGGCGGAGCTCAGAGCGGAGCAGACTGAAATGAACAGCTCCGTGTCTCTCACGTCCAGAAATGTGCGCAGGCTGAAGAACGAGTCGCATAGCTGTCTGTGTGTAGTATCCTCCTCAGGCTACTTCACTCTCTCATCTCTTTAATGCAGCACCGGAAGCTTTAGACGAAGGATACACGCGCACCAAACAAATCCAGACACTTTTCTGTTCAACCAGCCGCTGAATGCAGATAGTCTCTGGTAAGCGCTTGTTTCATGTCTTCACGCCTCTGTGTAAAAGTTGTGTTGTGTTCCTGCGGTTGTTTATTTTTTATATCACTGCTGCAGCTGGCCTGAGAATGGATGAGTGTGTGTGTGTGTGGAGGACGCGTTGGGAAACTAAACAGAGAGTGTGCTGTGTAGTTGTGACTGCGGCAGACTCGTTGCTCGCAGTGAAACCAAATGTGAGTAGCGGTGACAGCGAAGCTGAAACAGAGACTTGTTGCCTTACACCAAAATATTTCGTGTCCTGTTCATATACAGTGCCGGGAATGTTGATGCTGCGTGATACTTGAATCTTTTGGGAGCAGCTCTCTCTCTCTCTCTCTCTCTCTCTCTCTCTCTCTCTCTCTCTCTCTCTCTCTCTCCTCTCCGTTCTTCATTTGGGCAATATTGGCAGTAGTCTGTAGCATCATGTACATTTTCCAATCTCCTTGGCTGCTGCATGAAGAAGTATCTTTTTTTTAATTAAATATAACTCAATAACCTTGGTGCTACTTTCACATTTCCATGAGCACAAATCTTAATTTTCACATGATATTAATTGACTTATATTAGGTGTAGTGAGATAAAAATGTCTTTATTATCTCCTTCTTGTCTGTATCTCCTTGTTTACAGTGTGTGACAGCAGTTGTGGTTTGGCTTTCTTCTTCATGTTTTTTTTTTTTTGAAGGCACACTGGAAAACTATTCAATCTTCATGACAGCAAGATATGTCTGTACTTGTTTTTGAGATGCAAATCAACTTCGCCCATGGTGACAGATTGACTGGTTTTAGACACACACACACATACATATATACCTACACTGTATGGAGGGTCATGTGTGGATGTTGCTGAGCCCTCTGGATAACCTCAGACATTGTCTCATTGGCACTGACAAGTACATGGCCTCTCCTTCCTTATAGCGTAGAGCTGGCGTGCACACATGAGCAAACACACATACTGTATGTGCATAAATGTGATGCTTGGTGAAGCAGAGGCACACACACACACACACACTGTTCTACAACCGTCTTTCTCTGTAATTGTGAATCTGAAATTCCTCTCTGCTCACCTGCCAAATACATGAACACCCTTTTTCACACTCTTGTCAGCTCTCCTAGGGTTCTCTCTTTTACCCCCCCTCCCCCCTCACACACACACACACACACACACACACACAGAGCCAAATGCCACCAATAGAAACCCCCTCCCTCAGTCTGTGTTGATGTGTTCAGTTGTTGAATAGGAGCTGTTGGCAGGCCATCTACACTGCAGCAGACTGGCTTTCACAGAAGTTGACATTCGCCTCAGCAAACACAATTTGCACTTTGTTTTAGCTTCCCTTTGCTTTTGCTGCACTTCCTCGTGTTTTAGGCTAACCATTAATAAAAACTGGCATGGGCCTGACATCTTTTAATAGGAGCATGGTGAATAAATACCCACTGCTCTGCTGAAACTGACAGCAGTTGAGCTTTAAATCCTGAATCTGTAACTGTGCCTAAAATGAGTATAGAGTTCTTGAAATACCCCTCTGTCCAGACCAGCATGGAAACAAATTGATCCAAATGATGCTAAAAAGAAATGCCTAAATGCTCACCCTTCCTTGTTTTCATGTCATTGTATTGTGTTTATAAGGCAGTGGCTTGCAGGGTTTTGCAGAGCAGCACACACATGTCAAAGAGACAGAACTGGATGTCTGTGTATAACTTCATCTTTGTCACTCTATCAGTGATTGACTGTGTGGCGGCAAATGTAAGAGGACAGCAGGGCAAATGCTTTGTGACAGTTTTAACTTCAGAATATTCATAGCATGCTGCTAATGCTGGTATTTGGATGGAGACAAAGCTGGGTATGTGCAGCTGTTGCACGTAAGAAGGGAAATGAGTGAGGAGCAAAAGGGCCGTGAGCGTTCTCTGAGGACTTTACTGCAAACTGCACCAAGTCCAAGGAGAGTTTGTTTTGGGTTGATATGGCTAGCCTTTTGTTCACACATCCCTTAATTGAAAGAATCACACTCAAGCTGTCCAAACGTTTCCCCATCCAGCTTGGATAGGAGGTTCTAGCCTCATCCACACTGAGCCAGCTATGAAAACACTGCTTAAGTGTTTGTATTGTGTTTTATTACAGCCAAACTCATGATTTAGTTGGTCAGTTTTGTTTATTAATGTTACGTGTTACCAGATAGGGCCGGTGTCTGCTTCATCATCAAGGAGCAACATTATTTTGTAAAAGGAACAGTTCAACATTTTGGGATTTACCGCTCTCACGGAGAGAGAGACTATTTCTGTTCAATGGAAAGCTGGAGCCAACAGCTGCTTAGCTTAGCATAAAGACTGGACACTGGGGAAACAGCTTGCTGGGGCTTATCAAAGGTAAAAAAAAATCTGCCTTTCAGCATCTTTTTAACTTGCTCTAATTAACCCAAATCGTAAAAACGACAAGTTGTGTTTTTTGTTTTCACCTTTGGGTTGCCAAGCAACCAGCAGAGACTCCAGGAAGTCACCGCTTCTGACCAATAAACAGTCCAGCAATTAACCCCTGGTAAAACCACAACTAGGATTAAACATTATAGATATAAAGTGTTCATTTGTGACTTTTAAGTTTTTATGCTAAGCTTAAACCGTCTCCTGGCTCCAGCTTCTTATTGATCCTCTCATCCAACTGAGCAAGAAAGTAAATACGTGTATTTCCCAAAGCATTGAACTACACCTTGTGTGTTTGTCAGAAGCTTTCAAGAAGTATTTTAGAGTAAAACTATTTAAATTGGACTCAATTCTTGATGTAGTAATATGAGTCATAGAACCTTATGCTAAAATGACTTTTTTATTTGCATGACAGAACTGTTCCCTATTCAGGAGGGACTGAACCGCTGCCTGTTATTGTGCACTCATTATGACTGGTCATAATGTGTGTAGACTGAACACAGAGATGCTGCTATACTGGGCATGAAGGCCGTGCTGCTGAAGGGATAACATATAATATTCGCACTGTGTCTGACTGCTGTGAAAGTAGAGTTTCATCATAGGCTGTCAAGATGTCTTTAGGCAGACTACATGCATTTCACACTCACTTAGGCTTTAACAAGCAAGAGCCCCATCCCCATCATTGGTAGGCAAACAGTAGAGTGTTTGACTCTGCACCTCAGGTTTTGCAATTACCCTGCATGCCCTGTTTGACACCCCTGTCCATCTGTGAGACACACACC
This sequence comes from Perca fluviatilis, assembly GCF_010015445.1. NCBI lineage: Eukaryota > Metazoa > Chordata > Actinopteri > Perciformes > Percidae > Perca > Perca fluviatilis. The sequence continues at coordinate 18,511,871 of NC_053124.1, read as the reverse complement.
TTGGGAAATTTAGGTCAAGGATTGAGTCTGGAGGAAGCGCGTGTTGCTGTGACTACCAAAGAATGTTTGTTAAATGTCAAGTTTGCGTCAGATTGAGCAGGATTCTGGAAATGGAAAATACTGTTATGTTCTGTTGTCGGAAAGAGGCTTTTTTCTTTCATTGATCTGGAACAGATGTTATGGTTTTCCCTTTCAAATGGAGTTCCTGCTGTGCTGGACAGGATGGGATTTTTACAGAATTGAATTTCTATGTTTTTATGGTGTTTGCTGTGGTCTAAATATCCCCCATAACGTCACTGAAGTAGTTTGCATACAAATTAATATGTAAATCTTTCATGGACGAGTTGGCCTCTGCTTAGTTTTTGCATTGCTCAGCTTAAAGTTACTTTTAGCTTTAGGAAGATGTGGGTTTTTAACATGCATGTGGGGGTTTTGGCTAAGAAAGAGGAAATGCTTAAGAGGCGCTTCAACTTTCTTTGTGAGGTCTTTCATTTTTGAACGAACGTGAGAACTAGCTGCTGGTGGAGAAATGGTCATTAACTTTGCTCTTATTCAATCCAGCCAATTTAGGGGCGGTTGCTGAAAACGTCTTGTCTCATCTGCTTGTAAAGATCGGAGAGGAAAGTAGGAAAAAACCCTCTTAGATTACAGGTATGACAAATGAAGAGAATAAAAAATAAGACAGCAATTCTAATAATACAAAAGGCATATTGATCTCCAGTGCGTCATTTGGGTTACTGCTGGTGCTCCTCTCGCTCTCCCCGACCCTCGCAGGATTGATTTTTCATTTATTCTGTACGGCGTAAGGGGTACTTGTTATGATTTTTGAAATCCCATTTCTGGTACAGCACCCAAAGTGTCTCTTCTTCTGAAGGGACACAAGTACACAATCTTCAAAGGATCCACTTGACAGAGTTTACGGATCTTCAACAGGTTTAGAGCTGCGTTCTGCTCTGAAATGCAAATTCCCACAGTAAAACCAGCTAAAGAAAAAAGATAGATGACACATTTTTTCACACCCCAGCAAGATCAGGAAAAGCTTATTCAAAGCAGGGAAACCACCAAATGTTCTGCTCAGATAAAATGTTAAATATAACACTACTTAATTAATGTTTATTAATGGCAAGAAACAACACCTTTGAGAAACAGCTGACCTCATTATGTAAGCATACCAAGCTCAAGAATCTCACGTGTGTGTGTGTGTGTGTGTGTGTGTGTGTGTGTGTGTGTGTGTGTGTGTGTGTGTGTGTGTGTGTGTGTTCTTTGCGAGCAACACCTCTCACATTGTTAACGCCAGACTTGTTTGTCTTGACCTACAGTTTTTGAAATCCTGCCTGATCCTGCCCGGAAACACACACACAGCCAAAACACACACACACGTGCAGGTTATTCACACAAATATTTGAGCCCTCCTATTTGGACACACAGCTTGGACACAACTTCAGGCACACTTGCCTACACATCAGTTTCCACTTACCACACGTTACACGATTGTTTACCTCTTTCAAACATACAGTACACACACACTGTCATCAAATCAATGTGGCCCTTAGCAATTTTCTCAAGGATAACAGGGTGTTCAGCTTGTGTTTGACTATTCTGCAGTTTGTGTAACTCCACAGCACAGAGACAGACCTCACCTCTGTGCTGCTGTCTGACGGAGCGAGAGAGAGAGAGGGGGGTTGAGGGAGAGTGTGGCGTGTTTAAGGCAAGTAAACACTGCGGATGCGATTAACTGAGATTGCCTCAGGGAAGCTCTAACAGGAAATCAGAGTCCCTCTTCCCAGGATTGTGCATAACACAAGTTGTTATGTATTCACCTGGTGTTAAAACTGAGAGAGAGAGTGAGAGAGGGTTTGAGATGACTTGCATTCTGGTACACTGTCATTGCCTTCTTGTGTAGGAAAAGATTAAAGCTCCATTCAGAGTTTGATCAGTTGTCATGAAGATGGAGCTTGGCATAAAAAGCTAGTGAGTAACTCTTGAGTTGGGATTGTTCTATCAATCTACTATTTCCAAGATTAAGAATAGACATGCTTAAATGAATAGTTTTTTGTAAGATGAGAGGATTGGTACCACTCTCATGATTGTATTCTAAATATGAAGCTACAGCCAGGAGACAGTTAGCTTAGCTTAGCACAAAGGCTGGAAGCAGGGGGAAACAGCTAGCCTGGCTCTGTCCAGATAAGGCAACAAAAGGAAGCAAAATTCTACAAGCTAACAAAATCCATGCAGCATCTCTAAAGCATGCTAAGAGCCAGGCTTGTTGTTTACCGCAGTTTCCAGTCTATACGCTAAGCTAGGCTAACTGGCTTCAGGCTGTAGTTTCATATTTTCCGTACAGAGTGGTATCGATATTATCGTCTAACTCCCAGCAAGAAAGCGTGCCCACAAGTTCTGCTGATTCCAGGTCCATGTCAGACTCTGGTGTTGGACTACCTACAAATGGAGTGATGCCAAGGACTGGGTGGGGCAAGTAGCAACATCCTCTCTGTAACAGAAGCTTCATCGGAAGTCCGGTTTCATTTTTGATATGCGACACATATGCAACTTGTAACACCTTTTTAAGTGCCAGAAATGTGGTTTGCACGTGCCATGTATGAAGGAGCTGTGATCTTACGGCAGCCAAATGATCAGCAGCATGCAGAGAGCGTGGAGGGGTGAGGTGAGGTGAGGTGATGGACAGTAGACATGGGTGAGTTAACAGGGTGTGTATAGACTGTCGCTTCTCCTTGGTGTAAAGCGCTGCTGATGCAGCAGACCTACACACACACACACACACACACACACACACACACACACACACACACACACACACAACACACACACACACTGCAGGGGTGGGATGCTAGAGTGTCACCTGGGGGGAGGATCCTCTCACACTCTGCTGGCTAAAGCACTGCAGGGAGGGCACACACACACACACACACACACACACACACACACACACACTCATAGATGCACATTAAGCTCACACATAAACACACTTACGCATATACTGAGCCTTATTTGTATTCTGTGCAGCCCTCTCGTGTTTTGTCTTTTTGAGAAAAATACCAGTTTCTTTGTGTAAGATCTGTTCCGTGTTCTGTTTTCCGTCTACCTTTCTGTTGGACTCACCTGTGTGACTTTCTGCATATACGAGCAAGCCTTTGTCCTTGTCTGCATCTCTGTCTTTGTTTTCCTCTCCAGGCATCTTTGCCGTCAACATTTTTTTGTGGAGACAGCAAGCAAGAACTAATCTCTTCTTGCACATTTTTGTTTTTGTAACGTGAGAAAAACACAAGACAGTAAGTCAGTGTTCTATCAATGTTAATACGGTCATCATGTGTTTATGCGGTCAGGTGTTTGACATCATGTGTTTGGAGAGAAATAGAATATCTGTTCATGGACAGTTTATAACTGGAGCTGAATGAGGGTCATTCGGGACACCATGAAAAGACAAAGAGATGATTGTTGGTCTTTGTGTGTGTTTAGCATTTGTCTAACATGCATGCAGTAAAGCGTGTGTTCCATGTTGTTTACGTGTAAATGCTGTTCCATATAAATTGGACAGAGCGGTTAGGCACATACACGTATCAGTTGATAGTGTAAGGAGGTTTTGTGCACTACAGGATGGTTGCTTGCTCTGTCTCTGTCAGATGAAGGATGGGACGGCCATGGATTGGCTTCCATCCATCACCAAGGACCTCAGGCTGGCTGACACCATTTTACACCTTCTCTCTCTCTATCTACGTCTGTCATTTTCCCACTTTTTCCCCACTTTCTTTGTCCCTTTGGCCCTGTTTCTTGTTTTATCCCACAATCTCTCCTTATTTTTTATTCAAACTCCTTGCACATCCTTTTATTCTTTCTCCACCTGTCAGCCCATCTTCATCTTGCCTCACATTCCAATCCTCCTCTAACCGTGTTTCACTTATTCACATTCCCCCTCTATTTCTCTCCTTTCCATTCCTCTTTATTTATCACCCATCCCTGCTCCACCCTTTCCCCTCACACTGTCTTACCAGCTCCTCTCTTCCTTACTTTCTTTCTACTGTCTTTTTTCTGCATCCTTGCCACTGGCATTGATCTTGAGCAGAGGCAGTTGGGGCACACACACAACACACACACACACACACACACACACACACACACACACACACACACACACACACACACACACACACACACACACAGTCTGTCCTGCTTACAATTAAAGCGTACCTCCCTCTTCCCTTTTCTCTGCTCGTAATAGGAAATACCCCTGTTATCTTAACAGGCACCAGCTTATTAATATAAGCTGTTAGACAAACAAGGTGTGGGCACATGCTCTGCTATGTGTGCACTCTGATAAAATGCAATAGTACAAGGCAGAAAGTACACCAGCCAGCCTTTTTGAGCTGTTTTCCCCAAGGATTTTGCATTCATCAGTGTAGTAATGCTGGTGAAAGAAGGTGAACAACAGACAGGTGAGAAAAGAAAAGCTCGAAAGGCGGGGCATTGAATGAAACAAAGCTCTCCAGAGTCAAATATTGGTGTTTAAGTTTAGTTTGGTCTTCTTTTGGTTGGTTAGAGTTTAGAGAAGTGAGTGTTGAGGGGAAGGGGCGATGCACAGTTAAAGCCAAGGGGCCCGAATCAAACTTACTCTGATATAAATACATGCAGTGTTTCCTGTAGGATTTTTTTTAGCAGTGGGGGCAGATCTGTCGAATGTTTTACGTATTAAACAGAACTGACACTTTGCTGCAACACAAACAAATATATTTATCCACCTCTATTCACACACAATGAGGCATATTTTGATTTCGTTTTCATTGAACTGTATTTTTGAGGAACTGTAGGTCTACAAAATTAATTTGTAGATAGAGAAGCGACGGCAAGCAGCTTTTTTTTAACATTCAACATGGCGGCCACCGAAGCGCAGCAACCCGTTGATGCCGCTGTCGCTGCTGTTTTACAAGATTTCAAAGGCAAGTTTTCTCTGAAAACGGAGCAGAAACTTGCCCTGGAAGAATTCCTATAAAAGAAGGATGTGTTTGCCTTACTACCGACCAGCTTGTTGGTAAAAGCCTAATTTACCAGCTAGCCCTGGTGGTGGCCAAAAGAATTGAGCTCAGCTCAAACCTCGTTGTTGCAAAGTACGTGACCCGGATCGTTGGTTTGATATTGGTTTAAGGACTATCCAATTACGTACAGAGTCATTTGAACTATGCCCGTTGATCACGCCTCTTGTGCAGTAGAAAATACAGAGCAGACTCCCCAGACTAATGTTCAGTCTTAAAAGATTGAGCTTGGTCTGGTGATAGCCAGAGTAGCGCTGAGCCGCACCAGAAAGAGAAACTGTAAAATATGGGCTTTTAGAAGCTTGATGTAGATACTAGTGGATTGTTGGTGAACTTCTGTAGCTAGCGAGTTAATTGCTAACACATTAGCTAGAGGGAACATGCTATTGCTAGTCACAGTAGCTTCCTGAGCTTCTTTCTATTTTCTTTGTACTGGTTTGTTTACTGTCCCCTGGAATCCTGTTCTCAGGATTGTACACAATTTCATTTAATAAAAGGGTTTAAGAGGGTAATGATTTCTGCACTAACAAGCTTGCTAACTGCTTGCTGTCAGTTAGCAAGCTCATTCGCTAACAGGACAATACGTTCACACAGCTAATTCAAAAGACTTTCAAAATTCTAAAATGTGGTCGCAAAATGCAACCATTTGTTTGCAGTCTGGAGCCCTGCAATGATTTGTCATTTTGTTGAACTTTTCCTGCTTTTTCTGCCAATGATTATGAAACAAGAAAAGAAAGTAACTTCCTATTTTTTGGTCTGTTCAGTGATCTCTCTTCCCACACTTTAACATTAGCAATAAAGGAAGTAATCCGTTTAGATTTCTGTCTGAGCTCAGAGTGTATCTTTGTTTGAAGCTATTATCTGGCTGATAGAGAGAAATTGAGCATCTAGTTGTATCCATTTTCTCCAGAGAGTAGCCTTTAGGGTGATTGCAAATGACTGTTTACTGCAGGGACAGTATTTGTTAATGGACTATAGGGCATTACTGTATGTCACCAGAGAGCGGGATATGTGTGTGTATGTGGGAGGATAAGAGAGAGCGAGACAGACAGCGTGTGTGTTTGTGTGAGTCTAAATGCAACAATTTGCAACATGAGAATTGTAAGAAAGCTTGAGAAGGATGCAATTATATCCATTAGGGCTGTTTACACATGTTGTGTTTTCTCTAAAATGAGAGGATTGCTAAATGATATCACGAAGTCATCCAGGGAATTTACTCTGTTTCCCATCGCTCCATCCTCCTCCTCCCTTTCTCCATCTCTGCCGCTGCTGAGCTCTTTGAATAGGCTGGTTGTTTGCCTATGATGGCTGCTGGTAAATATGCTTCACTATCCAGGAGTAGACAATGGCAATGTCAAAACGTAAAGGAAGGAGGAAGAAAAGAGAGATACAAACAGAGAGAGTTCTGAATGAGTGAGTAAATAGAATTGGGGAAAAGATGTTTGAGCCAAGTGGAAGAACAAAGACTTGATTGTTGAGCGAAGTTAGGGGCTTTTCAGTTCCTAGACAGTTGGTCCCTGATGTTTTTGTTAGATTCCCTCATGAAAAGTTAGAGGGTTGAGCACGTTCACTCTGCTAACAGTTTACAAAATAATGCCTTGAATGATTGCTGTGATTTGTCTTTTCGTCTTACCCTGTGCAAGGGGTTCACATATTTTAACTAATGGCTTTCATAATGAGTTATAAGTTAAAAGCCATTAAAAAAAACTAATTCGGGGTTGTGAAAAATCCTTTTTGCCGGAGTCTATCCCTTCTATTTGGTAATAATGCAGTTATAAATGTTTGGAATCATTAATGAATGCCTAATAAGTTGTTGATAAAAGGATTTGTCTCCAGATGCCTTTTCAGAAGGTAAGTGGTCATATGATGCAGTCACGCACAGGGATCTTTCACAGCCTGGCAACCCTAAGGTCGCTCTTATTATTTTCTTATAATGATCTATAAAGCTTTAGTAAATAATCTATTAACAATTAGTAAAGCCATTATTTAGAAGTTATTGTTGAATACTTAATTCTGATTGGTCAATCACGGCATTCTACGGTCTGTTATTTCTGTATAACAGACCGTTGCTAAGTATAACAGACCGTTGTCTTGGACGGAGTTCTGATCATAGACTCAGGTAGACCATTTTTAAATCAACATTTGTGCTCATGCAGTGTTAAGATCAACGGATCACAAATGGAGAGAGAGGGCAAACAGTGCAAACAAAGCATTAGTTATGGTGCTTACCCACTGTTAGCAGCTCTACTCGGCCGCGTTGCCCCGTCCTCCTTTTTCCATTGCAGATTTAGTACCACCTCATGCGTGAGGCGAGTGCGGCTGGTCGTCATAGCGCCGCCGCAGGAAACTGCCGTGACCTAACGTGACACACACATAGAACGTCGAAGGTGTGTTGTTGTTGCCACAGCCAGAAGACAAATTTTGTTCCAAAAGAAGCTGGAGGCAGCAAAAAAAGAAAAAAAACACTGCTGGCTAAACTATTTAAAAACGGCGAGTTTGTTCAGGACACCCCCGTCTGTCGCTAGCAATGATGACGCAGTGATTAGTGAGGATTCTCTCTGACCAATCAGTAGTCTGCAGGTTTTCACATCACCTTTTGGTATCTCTTCAGCTCGCTTGGAACCTCGACAGAGGTAATACTAAAAAAAGTACCTGTTGGCAGGTACCACGTACTTTTTTTTCATAATGGAAAACCAAAAAAAGCGAGTAGAGTCGAGGCGAGTCGAGCAGGTACCATGTAATGGAAAAACGCCTTTAGTTCCATGGTTAGCTCACTCCGGCTTTCGTCGGAGAGCGGTGCTCATCAGCGGTAAAGTTAACTATCCCGAACGGCACGCAGGCGTTTTCAGTAGGTAACCTCTGTATGAGTAGCCGTGTAATAAGCCATCAAATGTTTATCTCTGAATCCTTCTATCCTTGGATTTTTTTTTTTTACACAGCCCAGTGAGGCTGTGAAGAGAAGAGTACACACTAGGCCTAGAGATTAGCACGTTTGAAAAATGCCTACAAAGCTTAAACGCTTAAGTTGCAATAGGAAAAGCTGCACCTTTTCTTCAGATAGCAGGAGTGTGAGTTTTGACCAAAAGGAAGAAAAAGAGGGAGGGGAAGATGAAAGTTGTTTACCATCCAGCTTCTGGCAAAGGAAGTGATCCTATAGTGCCAGAGAGGGAGAGAGGGATGGACAGTTTTAAAAGAGATATGTGAGCTTGAAAAACGAGAGAGACCCACCACAGCAGGGTTCTCTGCTGAGCTGCAGTGAACAGCGACATAAAAAGGTTTTGAAACGGAGCCAGGCCCCTGAGCTTTCTATGAATACTGAGGCACTGAGGAGGGGAAATGATGGGAGGAAAGAAAAGTTAAAGAAAATGGAGGATTAAAAGGGAGGGGTAAAGATGAAAAGAGGAGCAGGGAGACATGAAGAGAGCAGGGAAGGAGAAAATAGGAGAGGAAAAGGCAAGGGAGAGGAGAAAGAAGTGGAACCCTGTGTAGTAAAGTAAGAAAAGTGCTTTCCAGTGTATTCTTTCAAGTTTACAGTTTAGAATGAACCATGGGATAGATGACTAATGTGTAATGCAGGGCTTTAACTCTCCAGGACACTTTGTTTTTATAATGAACTGCAAACATTCTTTGTTCGTAGGGGAGACATAACACAGAGATTCCAACATGAGGCCATCCTTAGAGAATGTGAGTTGATAACAGCTGAACTGTATAAAAGGCTCAACTTTAGGTGGAGGATTGGATATGATCATTAAGAAATGAATCCAGGGGAATGTAAGAATGAAGTGGAGGGTAGGGAAAGAAACGGAGAGGAGGAATTTGGGAAAATGAGCCAATGGCAACTCTCAGACAGACTTGGCATTGACAGCAGGAAATCCAAGTTGTAATCAGCCCTACTTGATGCTGATTCCCTAGACATAACAGACATAACATTATTAGCACTCAGATGTAAGATTTTCCAATCTAACGGGCCTCCTTTTTTGGGAAATGTCTTAAACGATTGGATAAATTGCCCTAAAATTTGGTGCTAACATTGATGTCCTCTTGAGGATGACTTGTAAAAAACCTCTCCTGACTTTTCAACCAGTGCATCATCAGGTCAAAATGTCAGTTTGTCCAATACTTTGGTTTATGACTAAATTCATGGTAAAACTAAATTCCAATGCTAGCATTGTCATTGTGAGCATCATGTTAGCACACTGACGTTTGCATTTAGCTTAAAGCTGTTCACCTGCTAATGCACTAAGTTTACATATCATACAGTATATGACCAAGAAAAGCATCAAATCATCACATTTGAGAAGCAGGAACCAGAAGTAGTTACAGATTCTTTTCTGTTGTACAACTAATTGATGAATCAGCTAATTAAGTTATACTACCTGCTCTAAAAGGTATTCTGGAGATTATCCTGGTTGACTTGGACCAAAAAGGTTTGTTGTTAATATAAGCTGATAAACTGCTTGTAGGTGTTTCTCTTTTTACTTTGTGCTTTGCTGTTTGATTTGAATTAATGTTCAAAGAACTGTTCTCTCTCAAATTGTCAGGAGCAATAAAAAAATGATGTGATGGAGCCGTTTTTTATCTCACAATAACTAGAACCTATTCAGTCCCCTTGTGTCGTGTTTGATAGAAACTGGCTGCAGTGGCTGCTGCAGTGCTGAGGCAGGAGAGACGCAGGCTGGGGGAATTCCACAGCAGCTCTCACTGTATATTATTTGTCAGTTTTCTCTTCTCCCATCCCCACCCGAGCACCTTTTGCCTTTCCTCGTAATGAAGCGCACACACACATATGCACAGACTCGTGGCAATAAACACACACCCGGTCGTAAAGTGGTAAATTAAAAGCCTGACTCAGAGCAACAAATGAGGCTGGGGGATTAGCTTCTCTTCAACCATGTTATGAAGGTTATTTTTAGGCTCCTCTCAGCCAAACAATGCCTCATAAAAAAACAAAGCTAGTAGGGTTTGGCTTTTGAATACAGACCTCTGGCTCTGTATCTGCGGGTTAGTTTTCAGCTCTCAGTGCTTTTGACTTCCAGTAAATGCTGCATTTTAGCAATTTACACGATGTTAAAGGGGGTTTCTTATGACATGTACATAAACTCAAAACTTAGATGAGGTGATTTTAAAATAAATCTGGGATTTTTGTGCCTCTGCCGTCTATCTCAGTTTTTCACACACTAATAGACCTTCCCCTCTTTCCCTCCAAAAATACAGCAAAGTGTACAAACCCCCTGCTTTGTGCACGTACGCACAGATCAGTGTTGGCCTTCAGCCTTCACAGTAACTAATCACTCAGACAGCGTGGCCGTGCCCTCTCATTAAGCATGCTCTACACTGAAAGCAACACTGCTAATGACTCTGCATTGCCTGTTACACACACACAATACTCACAGACTTAATACTATAATAGCTAGCTTAAGCAACACAAACTCTAGAGCCAGACAGACGACACTGATGCCCAGCTGTTTTGCCTCTGCAGAGACGTGCTGGGAAACTTCTGGAGAAAGTGTGATTTTTCCACCATTGAAACACAATAGCTGCCAATTTTGTGCAGATGAGTACTGTGCTTTTTTTTTTTGTTGGTATTCTTTCAGAAAATAGAAGCTATGCAGAGATTGTAACCTAAAGCCCCCCGTGGTGCTCTCCCAACAATAACATCACTGTTCCAGAAACTTCACATCCCATTTGCTCTGATGTCTGCACTGCCGGTTGGCTCTGAGCTTTTTTAGCACTTGTTTTCTGCGCTGTCATCTTGCATCCTCTGATGGTTGTAAGTTAGCATATAGCCCGCTCATCTGTTGGAGCAGAGTTAGCCCGCTTGCGCTTCATGAATTTGACATTGTCAGCCGAGCATGCACAGATTCAATCAACAAGGATTTGCACGGAAGCAGATCACAGTACTGTTGAATCCAAGTCAGTATTGCACGCTGCGTGAAACACACAATCTGCTTCTCCCTTTGTGAAGCTCTACCACAAATATTGGGGTGAGGTTCATAAATTGATTTGGACGTCACACGCCTCAACAAGGTGACCGAAGTGTGTCTCTACTTTGTTACACTTCATGCTCTGTCTTTTGGCTTTTGTTTGTCGATTGTCCCTCAGCAGTCTTTCTGAATTGTTAGCTGGTGATGAATTGCGTGGATAGTGTAACAGCATTGATTTCTCTTTTCTCAATGAGAGGTAGCATATTGACAGTCTCAGTAACTCAATCTCTTGGAAAATAGCACAGAGTGTATGAATACAAAGTGCATACAGGCTTGCGCTTGACATTGTCTGTCATTCTTTCCATTTTTGATTTTGTGCAGGTATGACAGCATGCATGTACCACCATGAATATGTGTTTGTCTATGTCTTTGTATTGTCTTCTTATGCATGCACAAGTGTTTGTATGCCTGTGAGTGCCTATCTCTGTGTGTGTGAGTCTGCATTATCAGCCTCTTGGCAACAAGCAAATGTAGAACCACGAAGTTCTTTTCTGTCTGTGCATCGTCAAGGCCCTGTCGCCCTGGGTTACAGGGTTTCTAGGGGATGGATGGACAGTCTGGCATCACCAAAGTGCCAGCTAGGCATGTGGGCGTTCTGTATCCTGATTTCATGCTCTCTTTTCCTCAGTATCCTCCCCCTTATGTTGTACCTGGAGAAGCCTGTGAATTTATTTACCTTTTTATGAATAGGTACAGATTTTTTTTTTCCTGAGTCAGGAGGTCTATACAGACAAGTCTAATACCAAACAGTTTGGGGATTAGGAAGCAAAGTTTGTGTGCTTGTGAATATTTGTCTGTTCAATAAAACCTCTGCATAAACAGTTCTGTGTTTTGTCCTCGCAAACAGGAAGCAAGCACGCTGTTTCATCTTCCTCCTCCAGTCCTAACAAACACAGTGATTTTTATTCTGTCACAATTAGTAGATGACAAATCACACATGATGAATGGAGTTTGTTTCCAATTATCAAGTCGTCATGGTGATGAATGTGTGCGTTTGTGCAGTCGATTAAATCCTTTTAATACACTGTCTCATTTATTATTACTATTGCATAAATAATCATGATTCGCCATTGGGATGGATGTTGTTTTAAGATATGTTGTTGTGTGTGTGTGTGAGAGAGAGAGAGAGGTGCCAGCAAAGAAGATATGTCTGCCAGCTGTGTCATTTTGCAGAGTAAAGGATTATGGGAGAATTACAACGAATGAACAATTTTCCTTCTACGTGTGTGTGTGTGTGTGTGTGAGTGAAAGAGTGAGTGAGACTGTGTGTTCTATATGTTCATCACTCAGTTCTCGCCAGTGACTCGCTACTGTGGCATTCACAGCAGCTGGTACTGCTTTAGTCACAGTCTACCTGCAACTTCCTGCAAATGCCTACACTGGCATGAAGTCATATCACACCAGTGAATGCAAAATACTTATATAGTGAATTCAAAATCTGTTTCTCCTTTTTTTTTTTTTTTTTTTTTTTTTTTTTTTTTTTCTCTCAATGAATAGGATAAGAGCCATTTTTTAGCCGAGCTCTGCAAAGAAGGTTGACATAGATTACTTCCTTTACATAAACCTACCAGATATTGTTCCCTTAAACTGCAGCACGTAAGTGACAAATGATGGAGTGAAAGCGTATGAAGATGAAGGGTAAACAGATGTTTCTAGCCTATAGTAACTAAAGGTTTACTGCATGGTTACAATAGAACTATTATAGGATTATTGTATCGCTAAGTAGATATTGAGCGTGACTTCTAACCCTCACAACCATCCCTTCTGCTCTATACCATCTCAGTAACATTTGCATTAACTTGTCATAAGACCAAACACACACCCCAGACACACTCCAGTGATGTACAAAGCCAGCCAGTCATCGGGGATAATCGATGTGTCTGTGTTTTCTTTGTGTGAATGTGTCATCTCTCATGCGCTCTTGCGCCACTCTTCAAAGCTGTTTTGAATCCAGCGAGGCATCCCTGAGTGTCTCTGAGGGCACCGTTATGCATTGTCATTTTTACAGCCTATTATTGGGACACGCTGCTTTAGTGCCAAGCGATAACAAGACCTGGGGAGGATGTCCGACCTCCGAATATCGGGAGGGATGTTAACAAGCTTTTCTTGATCCCCGGGTGTTTGTCATACAACACGCACGCACTCTGGCACAGATGCGTCGTTACTCACTCACTCTCTCACATGATATGATAAAACTGATGGAGGTTTGTGGGGCTACAACTAACTTAATTATTTATTCATCTACTTTTTTGATTAATAATACATATTGACAGTGAATGCATAACGATATTAAGCATCGAAAAGCAAAATCATCACATGGAGTGTTCAGCAAATGTTTGTATACCTATTTGGCAATTTTAATATGACTTAAAAAGTAGTATATTGATTGGGCTGGCATGCATCCTACCAAGCATCATGTTACTAGGGCTGCAAAAACAAAAGAAAATGTTTTCAGTTATTTTCTCAATCAAACGACTACTTGTTTGTTCTATTAACAGTCAGAAAATAGCAAAATATGCCCATAGTGTTTTCACAGACTTCAAGGTAACGGCTTCTTGTCTTGTCTGACCAACAGCCAACATTCAATCTGCTATCATAGAAGACAATGACAACCAGCACAAATCTCCATTTGAGAAGCTGGAACCAGATTTACACATTTGGCATTTTTGCTTAAGAATAGACATAAATAGACTATTAATCAGCTGTGAAAATTGTTTCCAGTTAAACTTCTGTCAGTCGACTAATCGACCAATCATTTCAGCTCGACATGTAACTATATGACTTACTGAGTAGGACTTAGTATGGCATGATCACCTGCAAACCCCAACTGACAGAAAAAGTGTCACTGGAGGTTTTTTTTGTCAGTGGACTTGCGGTTTAAGCACTTGTTATTTGTGAAAAAACTGGATGGACAGACGAATAACTACCTGCGAATGCCACACAGACGTGTCCAAATCGAGCCTCCTGTCATTTTAGTACCATGAAGCCGCATTCAAATACGGAAAGACTATAATCCTGGCTGCACTGTCAGCAGCTCCTCTTTGTGGGTCAGTGCACTAATGGATACCACGTGTGTTGCGGGTTAATTCCAGGTTGTAACATATGTCATGTATGACACCTTTTCACACATCCTGTCCAAGTTGTGGCTCCAAATTTTACAAAATGTGATGCTCCACTCAAGAAATCCCAGGGTCAGGCTATGGAACTCATTATTGAATCATAATGTGGATCATCTGCTCGACGTGTTGATCAATTATTCATAGGACTAGACTCTGAGGGGAATAAGAAGTGCCTCTGTGTTCAGTTAGGACTGTAGTACGTGTGTCAAACATCAGCTAAAGATCTCAGGTCAATAACTTTCTATTACGAGAGTTTTTAGCCTCCCAAAGGTGTTGAGATTTTCCTCAGGGGGCTAAATTGAGTTTCTCAGCAGCTTGTTGTGCTTTAGCAGTCAATTAATCTCTTCTTCTACTTCACTTCCTCTTGATCTTTTTCATTTCCTGTAGAAATCTTAGAGGATGAGGGGGGAGCTTTCTGGACTAAATCTGTCACAACTTTCTTTACCTTGACGGGTCTTCACTTGAAAGGGCTCTAAAGTATGTTGTTTTATCATGTTGGCTGTCTCTCTATTATCTCCTTTTTAATTAATTAAGTTATTGGATAAATGGGGAAGGTGCTTTTGAAGCTAAGCGATATTTCATACGCAGCAGTCAAGAAAGGTTGTTAGGAATTACGGCATAAACCTTCTAGTCATAGAAAGTTTGTCAGTCCTGACGTATTTCTTTCTTTACTTACTTACTCCTATTCTACTTTTCCTTCTTGCTTTCAAAAACACAGTGTGATCTTTTGTGGCTTTTATATTTCCTCAGATGTATTTTTTTTCAAAAACAACATGGCCAATTGTTAAAAACAAAACACACTGTAAAAGGACTTGAAAGGTGAAATGAACACAATTTTTTTTTCTCACTGCTAAAGAAAGAATCTCCCAACTTTAAACAATGGGAATCCCCATTTTCAAAGGCTTCAAACTCTGAGGGGCCTGTATTTGTAGAAGTTGTGGCTAGTTTAGCCACAGGAACATAGGGTGCAACCAACTGTTTATTAGTGGCCTGTCAGCAGAACAATAGCTGCGGTAGCTACATGCAGTAGGAAGGCTAAATCTGCAAAGCAAAGGGGAAAGGCTAACCACAAAGCCGAGAGAAGTCAAAACACAGGAAATTAGCTGCCGTTAACTTTTGCTTTTCTAGACCTGCTCCTACTAATCAAGTGCAAAGAGGCTCCTTGTGGATTTCTGATCTCTAAGGAACGAGGGTTCAAGGTTACTGCTGGCTGTTTCATTGTTTGTGTTGCTTTTAAAATGAGGCATTGTTTGACCCATTTGTGCCCCTAGGAGTGTGTGCTGCTCTGGCCTTGGCTATACAGTAATCCCCCAGCGACCCAGAAAGTGATTTCTAGAGCAGCTGGTTATGTGGGCCATAGGTCTAATAACACAACAATGGCGTCATATGGCTGAGAAAGTGTTAAAGACAACAGGGGTTTGGCAACTTAGCGTGCATTATAAAAGCACCATGTAAAATTCATGCCACTGACCACCACACTGCCCCCCCAAAGCTGCAGTGCATCTTGCATCTGAGCACACACGCACACTCAGTATTGTAGAAATTGTGGTGTGTGTGTGTGTGACCCAGAGGGTTTTATTAACAGGAGAAGGGCTGATGTCAATTATCGAAGCAATGCGTAAGATTAGAATGAAGTATTTGTATATGTGTATGTGTGGGTGCCACATGCAAGCTGTATTACTGAGGTGAGGGATAATAGGAATAATACTGTCTGACTTTTTCATTAAATCTTAGTACCCCTGGTTTAGCTTTAAACGCTTTTTACCCATAATTCTGTAAGATTTTGTACACAGGACATTTAGTAGAAAACAAAAGGCTGAAGGGTGACAGATTTCCCAGCATGCAGCTGCATTCCTGTAACCTCTCATGGGGCTCTTTTGAGGATGGTGCGAGGACAGAGGGGGTAAACCAAGAGGACAATCCCAACAAACCACGTTCTCTGGGGCATCTTTATCCAGATGAGGCCGTTGTCTCACGGCCTCTGATGAAGGACTCTGTCTGTGTGTGTGTGTGTGTGTGTGTGTGTGTGTGTGTGTGTGTGTGTGTGTGTGTGTGTGTGTGTGTGTCTGTGTGTGTGTCTGTGTGTGTGTCTGTGTGTGTGTGTGTGTCTGTGTGTATGTCTGTGTGTATGTCTGTGTGTGTGTCTGTGTGTGGGTGGCCTGTTTACATTCCACTGATTCCTCACGGGAATCCCTCTCTCTATCCTCTGTTCCCCAGCTTATTTGCCTGGGAAAGTGTGTGTGTGTGTGTGTGTGTGTGTGTGTGTGTGTGTGTGTTGAGTGTGTGTGTTTAGGATATTTTTAGACTTCTCACTGGAATACAATTGGCAACTGTCTTCACACCAGAGCTTGCCCCCGGTCGAACTTCACCCCCTCACAAACACACACATCCTGATGGACTCTTTAACCTTGAGTGGACTCCTGTTGGAGTTGAAAGTGGGAATTGAATGCTCATGTGAATGGTATTCACCTTAATGCATCATCCTGTGGCCCTCAGCTCTGTATCCTGAGTACCTAAAGTTGTGTACATAAAAGTGTCCAATGTGTGCATTTTCTAAACTCCTCTCTATTGGAGATTTCCAGGAAACCTTACACAACAAATTTGTCGGAGGAAGTGAGAGGATTGCAGATGTCATTTTAGTGCCCAAGCAGCTTAGTGACAAAATCTGCAATCTCTTCTCTGGCTCTGTTCACACTGTTAATTCCTCCAAAAGAGATGATTTCAATGCTCCTTGTTGTGTCATCCGACGGTAAACTGGTTGCTTATCTCCCCTTAATCTTCAGAAGCAACAATCACTCTCTCTGTCGTTGTGCTCTTTTTAAAATCTGATTGTCATTATATTTATGCTTTGTTGGATAGTAAACAGCAGAGAAAGTCAGGCAGGACAGCTGATAGAGAGGATGACATGTTGTAAAGATCAAGAGGTGTTTTCTTCACTCAGCATCTATTTAAAGACACCATGTCCGTTTTCCTTTGATTGACTTCCTCTGTAGAAAAATCCTTGCCATTTACACCGGGCAACGTCCTGTCTACTCTGATAGCAACAATAATTGATATGCCGCTGATAGACAGTCAGGAAGTTCTTAAGTAACCGAGCAAGAAAGACAAGTCATAATGACTATTACATGATGTCATATTTTGCAGTGCACATTTCATCCAGGGTGATATCAACAAGAAAAATCACCATCCGCAGCACTCGAGGGGTCAGAGCAGTGTGGAGTGTGTGTGTTGTGCAGCGTGTGTTAAGTGTCCAGGGCTTTGCTAATGGCCTAATATGAGTTTGTGGTCAGGGGTATAGAGAGGAAATTTACAGGCGAAATGGCTCTTGATTTTCGAGGGGTACTCTGGAAGAGTGTGTGTGTTGGGTTTGAGTTCAGACATGTGTCTGTATGTGCTGAGTGGTGGTGTACATACAAGTGGGTAAAGGGAAAACCGATTTAAAGGCAAAATTAATGAGTGCAGAAAGCAACCAGTCCTTCATATTGACACGTATTTAATCATTTTCTGATCTGACACCGCTATGGTTATGGTTTGGTTAGGTTTAGTAACATAAAGGACTTGTTTAGGGTTATAAACACACCATGGTTTGGGTTTAAGAAATTACTGCAATAACAGTGCACTTGTTAAAGGTTGGGGAACGATCATGATCATCAGCAGCCTCCTGTGTCAAAGATTGATGTTTAGTTAACCCTTCCATCCATCTGACCTGCTCTCTTTGTGTCGGTCTTCCACTGACTTTTCCTCCTCGGTCACTCTGTGAATAATATCAGTGAGTGTCACCTCAGTCTGCCCCACACATCTCGCCACATTATCCACCTACTGTGTCAGAATGGATTTGCCTCTGGCCACATGGGCTTCCTAGAAAGTGTCAGAGTGTGAAGGTGTCTCAGTTGCATTTCCCTCTCTGCAGCCGCCTGCACACGGAGTGCTTTAATGTATTTGGCTCACTCCTTTTTTCTCCCTCCGTCTCTCTCTGTCACGCTGATTGTCTGTCGCCTGCTAATTGGTTCATCTCTATTCGGATGACTCTGTGCGCGTCCATTTCTCGCTGTATTTGTGTGTCTAAACTCCAGAGTGTGTGTGTGCGTAAATAATTGTGTAACATGTGCGTGTGTGACTGACAGCAGATTTTCCGCCACCAGCAGGCGTTCCGTTTGGTGCTCTGATGCACATTCAGTTTGTTCATTTGGTTTTCAGCGCTCCCTCGGGACACACTGAGCCGCTCCCATTAACTGATTCCAGAAGCACTGTGGCAGCCACCGCCGCCTTGTAAATAAATATTCTACCGTGTTATATATTTATTATACATGATTTGGCCCTCTGGTTCATGAAGCTGTTGAATATAGCAAGCAGGTTGTAGAGAAGGGAGATGTAGCTGTGTGATTATGCCGTTTTTGGCTCCAGTCTTGATTTTAAAGTGCCCATATTATGAAAAAAACACTTTTTCTGGTATTTGGGGTGTTCTTTTGTGTCTCTGGTGCTTCCACACACATACAAACTTTGAAAAAAATCCATCCATGCTGTTTTGAGTGAGATACGGTTTCTGAATGTGTCCTGCCTTCAGTCTCCTAGTGAGCTGTTCAAAATCGCCTCGGACTGTGACGTCACAATCCGAAATGAGCTGGCTAACCGCAACCCGGTCTCGTAGCGTTAGCATTAGCATGCTAACGCTAATGCTAACACTAGCATGGTACCTCGTTCTCAATAGCAAAGCACTGCTACAACACACACAAGTTCACCATAATCTACAAAAGAACTACTTACATGTGCGCCCTCATTTAGAAGTCTCCCAGCTAATCCTGCCTTGTAACTGACTGAAGTTGGAGAAACAGCCTGTCTTTTACTTCTATGGAGCTAGCTAGCTGACATGATCTACATCTGAGCTACTGAGCATGTGCGAGTGCAATCAAAGATAGTACAGAAGAAGAAGATGAAAAGAGATCTCACTCTGTAGCTAAAACAGAAACCAGGTGAAAAGAGGATCTACAGCAGTGAGAGAGAGCTGTGCAGTACAACAACAATATGGTGTTTTTTGAAAATTAAACCATGTAAACCTATTCTGGTACAACCTTAAAATACAATTATGAACCTGAAAATGAGTATAATATGGGCGCTTTAAAGAGACCTCTGCAGTGCCTAACTATGTTTGGTGTCTTCACTGGCAAACAACAGGTGATAGTAGTTGAAAATAGTGGGTCAAGCAGCGTAGGTTGAGCGTGAGCTGGAATGTAATTTAACAAGCTTGGTTTCGACACAACTTGATGTTGTTACACTTGGTTTTTTTCAACAAACAAAAGTCAACCAAACAAAAATCAAACAAACAAGATATAATGTGTAATTAGTCACCTAGGTGCCAAGAAGCATTTCCCAAAATGTTCCTAAAGACGGGGAAAAAAAATCATATGGAATTGTGAAAAAGGTGCAGCAGTGCCGTAATTGCCTTGTGCAATCTTCCAGTGTTGCTCAGGCGTGCGATTTAACCAGAAATGTAAAGATTGTTGTCTTAGGGTTGCCATGTCTTGCAGCATCCTCCCCCCTCCTCCTAGCTCTTATGAACGTTGCCATGTATGTTTGGCTGTAAACCCCCACGGTCACACAAACCGTCCGCCCCACCCCCAGCTGCTGTTTCTGATTGTAGATTTGCCCTTTGAGTCCCTGCAGGCTTCCATATTTTACCATATCTTTATGGGCTAGCAGAAATGTTGAATATGCTAGGGTCTGGAGAGGGCTGAGGCTCTGGATGGACAGAGGGAGAAGTGAGAGAAGAGGTTAAGGGCATAAGGATGAAGAGAGAGAGGTGGAGGGGTAGCAGAACAACAGATTAGACAGAGACAAAGAGAGGAAGGACAAGAGCAGAGATACAAATAGGAAAGAGAAAGAAGACAGAAAAGGGGTATGGGGTACTGTGCAATATTTTAGGTAAGGGGAACAGCTGAATGGGAATCAACAGGACATCCCTAAATGTTTGCAGGTGTTTTGAACACTATTGTACATTGTCATTGCTGTTACTGTCACAGAAGCAGTAGGCCTTTAAGCATACAGCTGAAAAGACAATATTGTATTATGTTTATAAAAAACAGGAAGGAATATACACTTAGCATTAATGTTGTAGAGGTTTGTTCTGCTTGGTTAGAAAAGAGACAGATGAAGTAATTATAATGCTGAGCTGCTGGATAGAGTGTGTTTAAGTTATTGTGTTGAGTAAGAGTCTTCTCTACAGTAGTTTGAGTCAAAGCTTAGTGCACCAAGACAGACAACGCCACTGTAAGTGAGTAAGCAGAAGTCCACATTTAGCTCCTTCATCTTGCTTAGGTTCAGCTGCAGATTGTTCCGTTTGCACCACCCAACAGAGTCCTCCCCCAGGCCTCTGTATTCCTCCTTATTTTGTCCACTGATACATTTCACAAGGGCAGAGCAAGGGGGAAAGGAACTGTAAACTGTAGCCTGCAGGTCAGGTAATCCACAAGTGAACTGTTCACCTGCATGGCCCTGAGCTTGTCTCCCAACAGCAGAGGCTGTATGGTATGGCTCAAGAAGAACATGCAAAATCATTGCAGAGTGCATAATGGTGGTTATATGTTTTTAGCTAAACCAAACAAACTGATGGAATTAAAATAAATCAAAAATAACAAACAAAAAAAATGTATCATTAAACGTTACAACGCCTCCCTGGGAGAGTCGAACACCCCCTCTCTGTAATCTTCCCAAACATAGACCATCATTTCAATAATTTCTCTTTTTACACTATTTGCACATTAATACTGTACATATTTATACTGTACATTTGATCTTTATATATTATTATTGTAAATGTGTTTTTAATATATATGTTGTCTGGATAATATATGTTGTTTGTATAGCTGGAATTTTGTAACAATAATAATTTCCCCCTGGGATTATTAAAGTATTTCTGATTCTGAAAAAAATGAAGATCAGACTTGTGCTTCTCTTGACCGGCTTCCACCTGGGTCGGCACAAGAACAATTCAATGACTTTTCACTTTAAGAAATAAACACCATAAATATAATCATCCTCTTTATATTTAACGACTCTGTTCCACTGTCCCAGAGACCTTTTGTTGGTAATATCTTCAGTTCATCCGCAGTCGAAATGTATGGAAACAGCCTCTCAGTAAAAGTGTGTGTGTGTGTGTGTGTGTGTGTGTGTGATGTTGTGTATGTGTGTGTTAGTATCAGGATCAGAGAACGGCAGCTTTCCAATGTCCCAGGCCAGATTCACTCGGATCCTCTGGAGCTTCTTCTGCACCTGGAGATAAGTGGATGGACCTGGTAGTGCGCGTGCTGAGTATTTACCTTCATACAACAGCGTTCCCCATCAAGAGTGCATGAGTCCCTTCATGTGGACATACTCTGCTAACACACCCACTTCCCAGAGTGTACCGTCTCCAACCTCGCCATCCCAGCTGTGAGTGCCTGAGTTAAAGCCCTCACATACCAGGACAGAGCAAGGCAAGTCAAGCCTCTCTGGATTGTCAGGAAGCTGCTGCTGCTGCTGCCTCACACTGGTCAGATCTTTAGACAGGATGAGTTGTAGACCAGCTTTGTGTTGGATCCAAAATCACAAGAGTGTAGGAGACCGTCTCCTTCATCTTGCTCCTCATCCATCACAGCTCCTGAGAGCAGCTGTAGATCATCCAGCAGGAGGTGCTGCTGCTGTCTTTTCACCTTGCAGCCTTGTAGTTGAATGATTGCCTGCAGGTAGAAGCAGCAGTGTTGTAGTTTTCCACTTTTCTCTCCTGTAGCTGTACTCATTCTGAGGAAGTTAGTTTGGTCTGAAGGTGAATCTGATCGTCCGCTTTTCAGTCTGTCTGTTCTGAGTCAGAATAACTGTTTCCTTGTTTGTCTCAGGTGAGGGGTGGAGCTCCGTCAGACCTCCTCTGCTAGATGTTGTTGCTTCACATGTAACACAGGGGTGTGTTTCATTCCAAAGTATTAATTCATTGCCGGGAATGAAGGCTAAAGGGAGGTGTGTGTGTGTGTGTGTGTGTGTGTGTGTGTGTGTGTGTGTGTGTGTGTGTGTGTGTGTGTGTGTGTGTGTGTGTGTGTGTGTGTGTGTGTGTGTGTGTGTGTGTGTGTGTGTGTGTGTGTGTGTGTGTGTGGTGATATTAAACAATCCCAACCAGTAGAAGTATGTCTGAAAAATTGCTCGCACTGAAAGGTCAGGCGCCTCATTGGCATGCCTCAGCCTCCTTCCTAACGCTTCTCTAGACTTCCTCCTTAACCTCTCCTCAAATACGTGCACAATCACTCTCATTAGCAAACCAGACTTGTGTTCCCTCTCAAGCAAAGCCACAAT